>NC_059206.1:47540089-47853124 GCF_020615455.1 Coregonus clupeaformis
TCTGACTAGCGGGTAACGTCCCCAGACCCCGACAAGACAGGACACACAGATGGGACAAACAAACAGACAGAACACGTCGTCGGTCACACCTCCTGCGTCTGGGCCTGTCATCTATTAAGAGCTGCCATAGTACTTGTATGAACGCTGCTGGCTGGAACACTGGGCCATTGTCTGAGAGAGAGGCTGGTATGTTTGTGACTTGATCATCCAAAGAGGGGAGAAATGGTATTCAGCACGTATTACACAAAGTATGAGGCCTCTTCTCCAGAGAGATTAAAAAAACTAGCTCATCTTGAGATCATGATACTGTAACTGTACTTCACCTTTCACTACTTGGTGTGATGGACAAGCATAGACCTGGTTTGTATGGCCAAGCATAGATCTGGTTTGTATGGCCAAGCATAGATCTGGTTTGTATGGCCAAGATAGGCCTGGTTTGTATGGCCAAGCATATATCTGGTTTGTATGGCCAAGCATATATCTGGTTTGTATGGCCAAGCATAGACCTGGTTGTGTATGGCCAAGCATAGGCTTGGTTTGTATGGCAAGCATAGGCCTGGTTTGTATGGTAAAGCATAGGCCATGGTTTGTATGGCCAAGCATAGGCCTGGTTTGTATGGGCTGCATAGACCTGGTTTGTATGGCCAAGCATAGACCTGGTTTGTATGGCCAAGCATAGGCCTGGTTTGTATGGCCATGCAAGGCCTGGTTTGTAGGCGGCAAGCATAGACCTGGTTTGTATGGCCAAGCATGAGACCTGGTTTGTATGGCCAAGCACAGGCCTGGTTTGTATGGCCAAGCATAGGCCTGGTTTGTATGGCCAAGCATAGGCCTGGTTTGTATGGCCAAGCATAGATCTGGTTTGTTATGGAGCATAGGCCTGGTTTGTATGGCCAAGCATAGGCCTGGTTTGTATGGCCAAGCATAGACCTGGTTTGTACTGGCCGAGCATAGGCCTGGTTTGTATGGCCAAGCATAGACCTGGTTTGTATGGCTAAGCATAGGCCTGGTTTGTATGGCGCAGCAAAATGTAGGCCTGCTATACCAGGAGTAATGACCAAACCGATCCATTAACAAAATGCTGCTTGTGCTGTGAGCGGGCTGTACTGTACACTGTGTCTCTCTTGACTCCTGACACCTAGGCTAAATTCCTAAATTCATCCAGACAGTCTCAACTCATTCTAAAGTAGTTGCAGCATGGGTGTGTCTGAACTGAAATGGCACCCTATTCGCTATATAGTGCACTACATTTGACCAGAGACATTTGGGCCCTGGTCAAAAGTAGTGGACTACAGGAAAACAGGGTGCCATTTGTCAGGACTTGTAGTCCATGAGTTTGTTTTCTCGAAAGCTTAATTTGACAGTTCATACAACCGTTTTTTTGTAAACATAAGGTCAGCCTCTATGCTCATCTCTACTTTAAATACACAAAAGTTTGCATGTGCAATTTTGTAATTTATTTGTGGCAAAAAAAATAAACACTACCTCTATTGAAACAGCAGAAACTGACATTTGCAAACTCTCAAGAGATGTTTTGGTCTTTGGTATTTTTGAAATGTAAATGTCCTGAATGTTGAATTAACATTTAGTAAACAGTTTCGGCAACATAAGTTTTGTTCTTAAAAATAAATGTATGCAAACAATACATCTCCTCAACTAAGTTGGATATCAAATCAAATCAAATGTTATGTGTCACATGCGCCGAATACAACAGGTGTAGACCTTACCGTGAAATGCTTACTTACAAGCCCTTAACCAACAATGCAGTTAAGAAAAATAAGAGTTAAGAAAAATATATACTAAATAAACTAAAGTAAAAAATAAAAGAGCAACAATAAAATAACAATAACGAGGCTATATACAGGGGGTACCGGTACCAAGTCAATGTACGGGGTACAGGTTAGTCTAGGTAATTGAGGTAATATGTACATGTAGGTAGTGGTAAAGTGAAAATCCATAGATAATAAACAGCGAGTAGCTGGGAGGGGGGCAGTGCAAATAGTCTGGGTAGCCATTTGATTAGCTGTTCAGCAGTTTTATGGTTTGGGGGTAGAAGCTGTTAAGAAGCCTTTTGGACATAGACTTGGCGCTCCGGTACCGCTGTGCCGTGCTAGGTAGCAGAGAGAACAGTCTATGACTAGGGTGGCTGGAGTCTTTTGCAATTTTTATGGCCTTTCTCTGACACCGCCTGGTATAGAGGTCCTGGATGGCAGGAAGCTTGGCCCAAGTGATGTATTGGGTCGTACGCACTACCCTCTGTAGCGCCTTGCGGTAGGAGGCCGAGCAGTTGCCATACCAGGCGGTAATGCAACCAGTCAGGATGCGCTCAATGGTGCAGCTGTATAACTTTTTGAGGATCTGAGGACCCATGCCAAATCTTTTCAGTCTCCTGAGGGGGAATAGGCATTGTTGTGCCCTCTTCACGACTGTCTTGGTGTGTTTGGACCATTATAGTTTGTTGGTGATGTGGACACCAAGGAACTTGAAGCGCTCAACCTGCTCCACTACCGCCCCATCGATGAGAATGTGGGTGTGCTCGGCCCTCCTTTTCCTGTAGTCCACATTTATCTCCTTTGTCTTGGAGAGGTTGTTATCCTGGCACCACACTGGCAGGTCTCTGACCTCCTCCCTATCGGCTGTCTCATCGTTGTCGGTGATCAGGCCTACCACTGTTGTGTCGTCGGCAAACTTAATGATGGTGTTGGAGTCGTGCTTGGCCATGCAGTCATGGGTGAACAGGGAGTACAGATATAAGTCTAAAAAGACTATTGGTACAAGAGGTAATGAAAAAATACACTCCACAGCACTCTACAGTATATACTTTCTGGACAGTGACGTCAAACACTAACTTGGACAACATCCTTCATTCATCAAAATGATCTTAGAAACGATTGCATACTTCCTCTATTACCCAAGTATAGCATCATTACTAACTACACTGAACAAAAATATAAATGCAACATGTAAAGTGTTGGTCCCATGTTTCATGAGCTGAAATAAAAGATCCCAGAAACGTTCCATATACACAAAAAAGCTTATTTCTCTCAAATGTTGTGCACAAATTTGTTTACATCCCTGTTAGTGAGCATTTATCCTTTGCCAAGATAATCCATCCACCTGACAGGTGTGGCATATCAAGAAGCTGATTAAACAGCATGATCATTACACAGGTGTACCTTGTGATGGGGACAATAAATCAGTCAGATGGGGGCGGCAGGTAGCTTAGTGGTTAAGAGCATTGTGCCAGTAACCGAAAGGTCACTGGTTCTAATCCCGAGCCGACTAGGTGAAAAATCTGCCCGATGTGCCCTTGAGCAAGGCACTTAACCCTAATTGCTCCTGTAAGTCGCTCTGGATAAGAGCGTCCTAAATGACAAAAAAAATAAAAAAATAAAAAAATAAAAATAAATAATAAAAAGGCCACTCTAAAATGTGCAGTTTTGTCACACAACACAATGCCACAGATGTCTCAAGTTATGAGGGAGCATGCTATTGGCATGTCAACCAGATCTGTTGCCAGAGTTTTGAATGTTAATTTCTCTACCGTAAGATCGTTTTAGAGAATTTGGCGGAACGTCCAACCGGCCTCACATCGCAGACCACGTGTATGGCGTCGTGTGGGCGAAGCAGTTTGCTGATGTCAACGTTGTGAACAGAGTGCCCCATGGTGGCGGTGGGGTTGTGGTATGGGCAGGCATAAGTTACGGACAACGAACAGAATTGCATTTATCGATGGTAATTTGAATGCACAAAAATACCGTATAAAAAAAAAAAAAGGTATTTGTGACCAACAGATGCATATCTGTATTCCCAGTCGTGCAATCCATAGATTAGGGCCTAATGAATTTATTTCTACAGACTGATTTCCTTACATGAACTGTAACTCAGTAAAATCTTTGAAATTGTTGCATGTTGTATTTATGTTTTTGTCCAGTATAGTTAATTAGCTTACATAGCAAAGACTCTGCTGCAACATGCCAAGTCATGTTTATGGACATGTAGCCTAATTTAGCCTGTACCTTACCTCGTGGCCAGTTACTATTCCATCTTGGTCGTGGTCTTGTGCACATGCGCAGACCCTAGTTAAATTGCAGTCACATTTCAGTTGCTAGTCCAGCTACATTGTTGCTTATCAGCGGTCATTCTCTGTTGTGTACATTATTCACCTGTATGCTGAATTGTATCTAGTCCTACAATTGTGGTATTACTTTCTGGTCATTATAGTGTTTATAGCAATCCACAGGTATTATGTGATTACTGTATCCTACCTGGTATAAGCTATTCCTAGCACTCATAAAACATTATGCAGTATGTGCACGTACATTATATCACTGACTAAACTCAACTCCATGTGAAGGAAGTTTGATGAACTCCACCAAAGGAGTTGAGCAGAGACCAGGCTTTGTGGAATTCATCTCCGACTACATCGATTCGCCCAAGGTTAATACTTCTTTTTATTTTTTTATGAAACGCTTTTGTTTGTCCTCTGTAGTTCCGTGCCTTTTTTTGTGCTGAAATCAATAGTTTTTAATGAAATGTTAATCAAATACAACCACCAACTGTTTCCATTGTTGAGATTCAATTGGCACATGCACATTTGTTCTGAGATTAACAGCAATGAGCAAACAGTCAGTGATTGTATGTGATTAACATTTATTGAAAAAGGATGGATTTCAGCAAACAAAGAAAGGAACGCAACTACAAAGGACAAACATAGGTACAAGGTAAGTGTTTCATAATTTACATTTTAAGTTGGGCGAATCGATGTAGTCAGAGCTGAATTCCACAAAGCCTGGTCTCTACTCAATTTATTTGGTAGAGTTCATCAAAAACTTCCTTCACCATGGAGTTGAGTTTAGTCAGCTACATTATATCTTGCCTATATTGCTATTCCAGAGATGCGCTGTATTTATTGTCATTTATTTATATTTCTCCATAGAACCACTTTTATACACTTTCACTACTCTGTGAGAAGTCAGTACTCAACCTGGTGTGGTAAACCCAATATCTGCAATAAACCTGTTCTGAAGACATCTGACTTGTTCTTGCCGGACAGACCTGTGGCAGCTGAACCCTGTCCACTGGTACCTATAGTTCTCTACTAGCCTTTAGTATTTTTCTGTAATAATATTGTCTGTTTAGAGTGAAAAGGCTTTTTTGTTTTTATGTTGTCAGTTCACTTTAGGAGGAACCTATTGAGTAACAAAAAGCTTAAGTCCCACAGGGTATTTGGGGTTGGATAGCTATCATTATAAGTCCAGCAAACCATGCAATTACTCTTGTTTCACAAGATATTTAGGCCATGAATACTCCAAATTCAGAGCAATCATCGGAATCCCCTAGCAAAGACTTGTGAAGTGGGGCTCCTGAGTGGCAGTGTTTGAGGCGTCACTACAGACCCCGGTTCGATCCCGGGCTGTGTCGCAGCCGGCCGCGACCGGGAGACCCATGAAGCGGCGCCATTGGCCCAGTGTCGTCCGGGTTAGGGGAGGGTTTGGGCCCAGCGTCGTCCCGGGTTAGGGAGGGTTTGGCCCAGTGTCGTCCGGGGTTAGGGAGAGGTTTGGCCCAGCGTCCCGGGTTAGGGAAGGGTTTGGCGGCTGGGGATGTCCTTGTCCCATCGCGCTTTAGCGACTCCTGTGGCGGGCCGGGAGCATGCACGCTGACACGGTCGCCAGTTGTGGCAGGTTTCCTCCGACACATTGCTGCGGTTGGCTTCCGGGTTAAGCGAGCAGTGTGTCAAGAAGCAGTGCAGCTTGGCAGGGTCGTGTTTCGGAGGACGCATGGCTCTCGACCTTCGCCTCTCCCGAGTCCATACAGGAGTTGCAGCGATGGGACAAGATTGTAACTACCAATTATATACCACGAAATTGGGGAGAAAAAGGGACTCGTGAAGACGTAAAAAGACTTGTGAAGTCTTTGTGGGGCCTCTCCACAGTCCAGGCCTCTTCCCCCGAGTCAACATGGAAGTCTGCTCTGCTGCTCGAGGTGCAAATCTTTCCCTTTAATTTACGAGAGCAAGAAGTGATCCCTTTCCATCTTTCCCGTTCACCCCTTGCGCTCTGCCCCCTCGCAGCAGCCCGGGACTTGCAGGATAATGAATGATGATTCCCTTGGGTGCTACACGGGGAACACACTTCGCCCTCTGTTGTCACTAACTACTATATTTGAGTTTGATGGCCATTCTAACTACATTCCTCCCCTAGCTATCACCTGGGCCAGAGAGAGCTACAAATCACAGGCCTTGTGTGGTAACGGGGGGTTGTTGTGAATGACAGACGCCTCTTCGTTATGGGAGGAAGCTCCTCTATTTCGCTTTTCCTCTTTTACCAATCAACGCTTGTTCAAGACGAATCAGAGGAGCATCGCTTTCAAAGACCCAGATCAGTCAAAGATGTGTCAAAAGAAACCGTATTTCTCATCGATCAACACACTAATCAGAAATAGTTTAGAAAATATGTGTTATTCTTCTCCGCCCTCTTCCTATCCATCATAGTCATCTCCGTCACAACGATAAAATAATGCAGATTCCAGCTGTGAACTGAGTGATGTGGATCTGAGTTTCCTACATATTGCCTCCCAAAGAGCACAGGCTAACTGTCATAAAGATTATAATTATGGTCACAAGAGGGAAACTCAACAACACCACTATATCATCGCTGAAGCTTAATTTTGAAATTTCTGTTAGGTTTCTGTCAGTTTATTTTTGCTCAATGATTAGCTATGTCCTCTGACATAATTTGGCTTAATAACTTAGACAAATGTGTAAATCTCCAGATATCAGCTAGAAACATTTGGATTTATTATTCGAAAGGTGAAACGAAATTACAACACTGACACAATCCTTGACGCAACCGCCAAATTGAATCCCATTCCTAAATATTATAAATTCTTGAATGAAGCCAGACGATTCATAAATGTCGTACTGAACTGCCTTTGTCAGAAACCTGTGAACTGATATTTTGGAGAAAAAAAGAAACCTAACTGCAACATATAATCATAAGTCAATTGACATTTCAAAGATCAGTTTTTGTTTCTTCCACATCAACAATTTGACTGACAAGGCGCCATTGAAATAAAACACCCTGTGCACGCAGGCATAACCTGTATAAATAACTTGGAGTGGTAGAAAGAATGTTGCCACATCATTGAGGGTGGGTATAAAACGGACAGTGTTTTTAGCCTGTCTTTCTTATTTTTGGCTCTCAGAACCAACGCTTATGCCAAGAAAGAGAAAACCAGACTAGAAGAACATGCTATAATTTATGTCTTGAAAATGGAAGCGATGTCTGTCGAAAATAATAACTCAAAAGGTAACTCAAATGTCTCTTTTAGCTCTCTGCTGGGTGAATTCTGGAGGTGACAATTGGCTTTTTCCCTTGATTAAGATGCTGCATGCTAAGTTAATGGGTAGTGGTTTCTGCTGTTGTTAGTGCATGGAGGAGGAATGTGTTTGCTTTTGGGACTGAGTACAAAGATGTGTATTGCCTGTGTGGACATAGGAAGTCCAGGGGGACCAGATTCAAGGCCTGCTGCAAGAAACCAAATGATGAAATCAGTTACCAGCAAACAGGGGACGTCCTGAGGACATTCAGCGACGTTCCCATTAGGTCCCTTAAGGGTTTCAGCGCAATGTTATCCCACTGATGTACTGAGAACGTCTAAGAACATTGCATGATGGTCCCATGGGGAATGTTCTCTGGTGGACCTTTGTCTAGTTCCCTGTAAGTTACCAGGACGTCACTGAAGACCATGTCAGGAACATTTTAGGACGTTCAAGACTTTCCTTTTACTAGTCCTTAGGACGTCATGTGATGGTCCCAAGGGAATATTCTCTGGGGAACCTTTTTATAGTTCCCGGTTTGTCCTTGGGACGTTTTTAGGATGTTCTTGGGACGTTGTGTCATGGTCCCTTGGAGGTTTTGTCTAGTTCCCGGTTTGTCCTTGGGACGTTTTTAGGATGTTCTTGGGACATTGTGTCATGGTCCCTTGGAGGTTTTGTCTAGTTCCCGGTTTGTCCCTGGGATGTTTTTATGACATTCTTGGGACATTGTGTCATGGTCCCGTGAAGGTCCCCTGAATGTTCTTGGGATGTTGTGTCATGGTCCCCTGGAGGTTTGTCTAGTTCCCTGTTTGTCCCTGGGACGTCCCCGAATACGTTTTTAGCACGCTCTTAGGACGTTGTGTCAAGGTCCCCTGGAAGTTTTGTCTAGTTCCCCGTTTGTCCCGGGGACGTGCCCAAGGACGTTTTTAGGACATTCTTGGCACGTTGTGTCATGGTCACCTGGAGGTTTTGTCTAGTTCCCGGTTTGTCCCGAGGACGTTTTATGACATTCTTGGGACGTTGTGTTATGGTCCCCTGGAGGTTTTTGTCACATGATGATCCCAGGTGTCCCAAACCATTATAAGTAAAGTAATTAAGTGGTATGGGGGTTTTAAGGTAAGTGATAAGCTGTTCAGCTAAAACAGTGTAAAGATCTTTAATCAATTACAATATGATTACATTTGACATGAACACAGTACTGTCTTTTCAATATGACCCCAACTGGGATTTGAACTCACAACCTCTGGATTTGGGGTATGCTGATCTTTCTGTTGTGGCACAAAGTCTGTAGAATTTCAGAAGTCCCCTACACATTCATTACCTATAATCCATCACTGCACTTAGCATTGTAGTTAGCAGTTATTCCGACTATTCTCTCATTGATTTAATTTACTTATTTCAGCAATTTGAGTTTGAGATTTCAGTATAGTTGTCTAATGTTGGTGGGGCATATTATTTAGTTTTAATGTTACTCCTGAATCACTATGATAAATATAATGGTTTTTCTTCAGTGTATTTTTAACAGAGCTGAGATTTACTTTGAAGCGCAAAATGTAGGAATAGCCCTAAGAGCTCCCGAGTGGCACAGCAGTCTAAGGCACTGCATCTCAGTGCTTGAGGCGTCACTACAGACTCCCTGGTTCGATTCCAGGCTGTATTACAACCGACCGTGATTGGGAGTCCCATAGGGCGGCGCACAATTGGCCCAGCGTCGTCCGGGTTTGGCTGGTGTAGGCCGTCATTGTAAATAAGAATTTGATCTTAAATGACTTGCCTAGTTAAATAAAGGAAAAATAAAATTAAAATAAACAGGTGAAGATGGAGCTGGAGAAGATGGCTGCCGTTTTTACGGCCCCCTAACCTATTGTGCTATTATGTGTGTTTTTGTGAAATGTATTATGTACATAATGTTTCTGCCACTGTCTCTTATGACCAAAAAGAGCTTCTGGATATCAGGACATCGATTACTCACCTCGTATTGGACGAAGATTTTTTCTTCAACGAGTCGGATGCGAAGGATATTTTACAGACATCCGACAAGGCCCAAATCCCCGTCATTCGCATGAGAAAGAGACTGAGATATCGTGGACGTAGGTCGGGGTGCCTTGTAAGGATCTGCCGGCGAGCGAGTAATCTACCGCTTCCATCAGTCCTATTAGCCAGTGTACAATCATTGGAAAACAAAATGGACGACCTAAGATCAAGAATATCCTACCAACGGGACATTCAAAACTGTAATATCTTATGCTTCACCGAGTTGTGGCTGAAAGATGACATGGAGAACATACAGCTGGCGGGATATACGCTACATTGGCAGGATAGAACGGCTGACTCCGGTAAGACAAGGGGTGGCGGTCTGTGTATATTTGTAAACAACAGCTGGTGCACGAAATCTAATACTAAGGAAGTCTTGAGGTTATGCTCGCCTGAGGTAGAGTATCTCATGATAAACTGTAGACCACACTATTTACCAAGAGAGTTTTCTTCTATGTTTTTCGTAGATGTCTATTTACCACCACAAACCGATGCTGGCACTAAGATTGCACTCAATGAGCTGTATAAGGCCAAAAGCAAACAGGAAAACGCTCATCCATAGGCAGCGCTCCTAGTGGCCGGGGACTTTAATGCAGGGAAACTTAAATCCGTTCTACCTAATTTCTCCCAGCATGTTAAATGTGCCACCAGAGGAAAAAGAAAACTCTCCCTCGCCCTCCATTTGGCAAATCTGACCAGAATTCTATCCTCCTGATTCCTGCATATAAGCAAAAACTAAAGCAGGAAGGACCAGTGACTCGGTTAATAAGGAAGTGGTCAGATGACACAGATGCTAAGCTACAGGACTGTTTTGCTAGCACAGACTGGAATATGTACCGGGATTTTTCCGATGGCATTGAGGAGTACACCACATCACTCACTGGCTTCATCAATAAGTGCATCGATGATGTCGTCCCCACAGTGACTGTATGTACATACCTCAACTAGAAGCCATTGATTACAGGCAACATCCACTCTGAGCTAAAGGGTAGAGCTGACGCTTTCAAGGAACGGTACTCTAACCCGGACGCTTTTAAGAAATCCCGCTATGCCCTACGACGAACCATCAAACAGGCAGAGAGTCAATACAGGACTAAGATTTAATCGTACTACACCGGCTCCGACGCTCGTCGGATGTGGCAGGGCTTGCAAACTATTACAGACTACAAATGGAAGCACAGCCGCAAGCTGCCCAGTGACACGAGCATACACGACAAGCTACATCACTTCTATGCTTGCTTCGAGGCAAGCAACACTGAAGCATACATGAGAGTATCAGCTGTTCCGGATGACTATGTGATCACGCTCTCCGTTGCCGATGTGAGTAAGACTTTTAAGCAGGTCAACATTCACAAGGCCGCAGGGCCAGACGGATTACCAGGACGTGTACTCCGAGCATGCGCTGACCAACTGGCAAGTGTCTTCACTGACATTTTCAACATGTCTCTGACTTAGTCTGTAATACCAACATGTTTCAAGCAGACCACCATAGTCCCTGTGCCCAAGAACACTAAGATAACCTGTCTCAATGACTACTGACCCGTAGCACTCACGTCTGTAGCCATGAGGTGCTTTGAAAGGCTGGTCATGGCTCACATCAACACCCTTATCCCAGAAACCCTAGACCCACGCTTTTGCAACAGCTAATGGGGATCCTAAAAAAAAAACAAATACCAACATTTGCATACCACCCCAACAGATCCAGATGACGCAATCTCTATTGCACTACATACTGCCCTTTCCCACCTGGACAAGAGGAACACCTACGTGAGAATGCTATTCATTGACTACAGCTCAGCGTTCAACACCATAGTGCCCTCAAAGCTCATCACTAAGCTAAGGACCCTGGGACTAAACACCTCCCTCTGCGACTGGATCCTGGACTTCCTGACGGGCCGCCCCCAGGTGGTAAGTGTAGGTAACAACACATCTGCCACGCTGATCCTCAACACGGGGGCCTCTCAGGGGTGCGTGCTCAGTCCCCTCCTGTACTCCCTGTTCACCCATGACTGCTTGGCCAGGCACGACTCCAACACCATCATTAAGTTTGGTGTCCACATCACCAACAAACTATCATGGTCCAAACACATCAAGACAGTCGTGAAGAGGGCACGACAAAGCCTATTCCCCCCCAGGAGACTGAAAATATTTGGGATGGGTCCTCAGATCCTCAAAAAGTTATACAGCTGCACCATCGAGAGCATCCTGACTGGTTGTATCACTGCCTGGTATGGCAACTGCTCTGCCTCCGACCGCAAGGCACTACAGAGGGTAGTGCGTACGGCCCAGTACATCACTTGGGCCAAGCTTCCTGCCATCCAGGACCTCTATACCAGGCGGTGTCAGAGGAAGGCCCTAAAAATTGTCAAAGACTCCAGCCCCCCTAGTCATAGACTATTCTCTCTGCTACTGCACAGCAAGTGGTACCGGAGCGCCAAGTCTAGGTCCAAAAGGCTTCTTAACAGCTTCTAACTCCTGAACAGCTAATCATAGCTACCCGGACTATTTGCATTGTCCCCCTCACCCCACCCCACCCCACCCCCTCTTTTACACTGCTCCTACTCTGTTTATTAATCTATGCATAGTCACTTTAACTCTACCCACATGTACATATTACCTCGACTAACCAGTGCCCCCGCACATTGACTCTGTACCGGTACCCCCTGTATATAGCCTTTGATTTTAATTCAATCATTGATACAGACATGGTGGAAGATCGGAATCACGTAAACCAAGAGGTTGTGAGTTCAAATCCCATGTGAGGACATGTTAAATAATAATTACTGTATAAATAGACATACACAATGTAATCATGTACGTCAAAGAGTGTCAAATATGTAAGTTGAAAACACTATGTTAAAATCACCGTTTGTGTGTTTTTTGGGGGGAGAACATTTCTTTGTGACCATCAGGTGACGTCCCCGGGACAAACTGGGAACTAGAAAAAAACCTCCAGGGGACCATGGCAACGTCCCAAGAAAGTCCTAAAAACGTCCTCTGGGACGTCCCAGGGACCAACCGGGAACTAGACAAAACCTCCAGGGGACCATGACACAACGTCCTGACGACTTTAGTTGACCATTTCTTGATGACCTAACGACTCATTATTGTTTGCAGGATTAGTGGCTGGGATAGGCAAGGCATTTCAGGTCAGAAAAATTGACATTTTTAATATATTCTGACAATTACAGACTAAGTGATTAAACTTCAGGCTTTTGTCTGCTACTAACATTAGCCTAACTGTCCCAGATAGATATGATGGAGCTCCCTTTTCTTGGTTTTTCCTGGTATTTTGTTGGAGATTGCTGAGTACATGGTGAACATGCCTCCTCCAAACCGTCCATGACCTGTCTTGGCCAAGCAGCAGAGGGTGTGCGTCCCAATGGCACCATATTCCCTACATAGTGCACTACTTTTGCCAGAGCCCATAGTGCAAAAGTAGTGCACTATATAGGGTGCCATTTGGGACGCAACTGGGGAGGACTCCATCCAAGCACAACATGTGCACAAGCAGGACCAGAATTCCATCCTCTGCAATTTCATTCTCATAAAAAATAGGACAAAGAGGAATCTAGAGCACTTTAGTCTTATTTTGTGTATTTATCAATAGTGTGTTTGGCAAGCTAAGAAAACAATCTAGACTTTAATTCATCAAAAGCCGCTCAGAAAACATTTGAGGGCAAACGGCTTTGCAAACACACCAGTCTTCTGCTAACTTCAAATTCAAAACGTCTATGGGTCAAATGGTCCTGTCCAAATGTCCTCTCTCTATTGAAAGTGTAAAAGAACAATACCCATTTTATTTGCCACAAGAACGTGAGGAATGTTGAGTGTATTGAAGTGCACGGCCATGTACGTATGTTTTGGAAGTGATGTCTCTTTGTCTTAATAGCAGACCAGTGAGGTAATAATGATACAGAAACACCAAGTCAGCAAGTTTACCCACTAAATTCACTTTCTCTAGAGACTACCGTCAAACCCACCACAGCTGCATCTGGTCTTCTTTGGAGTTGTCCGCTGCTCAGAGGTCAGGCTGAGGGGTCAGATCTTTGGCCCCATCGGGGCATTCAATGTGAGAACAGTGACATACAACAGCCTGTATCTGAAATGGCAACCTATGCCCTATATAGTGCACTAGTTTTGATCAGACCAAATAGGGCTCTGGTCAAAAGTAGTCAGTAAACTATATAGGGCCAGGGGTTGGAACCGGTTCAGGGAACAGAACCAAAACCCCCCAAAATAATGACATTTTTTCAAGGAACAGAATCAGAACAGGGAACGAGGGTATTCTATACTGTTCCGGAAAATTACTGTTATTTTAAAAGCATGGGAACTGGTTAATAACGTTATTTTACGCTCCGGGCATTTTTTTCCCAGTCCCACAAAAAAACGCAACACATCGCCTACGCAAAGTCCTCCCTCTGTCAATCAGAAACTTCTTCCAGTGTCTGCCTGCCAGCTGAAAATCTCTGCCCCTCCCACACTGAAGCATAGCTGTACAGTCGCGGTCAAAGGTTTTGAGAATGACACAAGTATTGGTCTTCACAAAGTTTGCTGCTTCAGTGTTTTTATATATTTTTGTCAGATGTTACTATGGTATACTGAAGTATAATTACAAGCATTCCATAAGTGTCAAAGGCTTTTATTGACAATTACAATAAGTTTATGCAAAGAGTCAATATTTGCAGTGTTGACCCTTCTTTTTCAAGACCCCTGGCATGCTGTCAATTAACTTCTGGGCCACATCCTGACTGATGGCAGCCCATTCTTGCATTATCAATGCTTGGAGTTTGTCAGAATGTGTGGGTTTTTGTTTTTCCACCCGCCTCTTGAGGATTGACCACAAGTTCTCAATGGGATTAAGGTCTGGGGAGTTTGATGGCCATGAACCCAAAATGTCGATGTTTTGTTCCCCGAACCACTTAGTTATCACTTTTGCCTTATGGCAAGGTGCTCCATCATGCTGGAAAAGGCATTGTTCGTCACCAAACTGTTCTTGATTGGTTGGGATAAGTTGCTCTTGGAGGATGTGTTGGTACCATTCTTTATTCATGGCTGTGTTCTTAGGCCAAATTGTGAGTGAGCCCACTCCCTTGGCTGAGAAGCAACCCCACACAGGTCTCAGGATGCTTTACTGTTGGCATGACACAGGACTGATGGTAGCGCTCACCTTGTCTTCTCCGGACAAGCATTTTTCCGGATGCCCCAAACAATCGGAAAGGGGATACAACAGCGAAAATGACTTTACCCCAGTCCTCAGCAGTTCAATCCCTGTACCTTTTGCAGAATATCAGTCTGTCCCTGATGTTTTTCCTGGAGAGAAGTGGCTTCCTCGCTGCCCTTCTTGACATCAGGCCATCCTCCAAAAGTCTTCGCCTCACTGTGCGTGCAGATGCACTCACACCTGCCTACTGCCATTCCTGAGCAAGCTCTGCACTGGTGGTGCCCCGATCCCGCAGCTGAATCAACTTTAGGAGACAGTCCTGTCGCTTGCAGGACTTTCTTGGGCGCCCTGAAGCCTTCTTCACAACAATTGAACCTCTCTCCTTGAAGTTCTTGATGATCCGATAAATGGTTGATTTAGGTGCAATCTTACTTGCAGCACTATCCTTGCCTGTGAAGCCCTTTTTGTGCAAAGCAATGATGACGGCACATATTTCCTTGCAGGTAACCATGGTTAACAGAGGAAGAACAATGATTTCAAGCACCACCCTCCTTTTAAAGCTTCCAGTCTGTTATTCTAACTCAATCAGCATGACAGAGTGATCTCCAGCCTTGTCCTCGTCAACACTCTCACCTGTGTTAACGAGAGAATCACTGACATGATGGCAGCTGGTCCTTTTGTGGCAGGGCTGAAATGCAGTGGAAATGTTTTTGGGGATTAAGTTCATTTTCATGGCAAAGAGGGACTTTGCAATTAATTGTAATTCATCTGATCACTCTTCATAACATTCTGGAGTATATGCAAATTGTCATCATAAAAACTGAGGCAGCAGACTTTGTGAAAATTAATATGTGTCATTCTCAAAACTTTTGACCACGACTGTAGTCTACTAATGTTACAAGTTTGATTCAGAATATAGAGAGATTTTTAATTAGAGAATAAATCATTCACTTTTTCAATGCTAGTTATGGATATTATAGTTATCACATTTCACGTGTTATTAATTCTCGTGCCGCTGTGCACACACAAGCTTGTTAGCTAGCTTGCTAGCTGGCTCTGGTCCAACGTTAGCAACTCTGAAGTTCAAGACATTCAAAGTTCCTCCATAGAAGCCGCTCCTTCGTAGGTATAATTCTGTGGGCCTAATTCTGATAATGCATGTCATAACAAGATTCCCAGCACTTCAAGCCAAGCCTCCTCCTACACCCTCTCTCCCCACCTGCAAAATTTCAGTTGCATATCGCATCCTACACTTGTCTTTCCATCACGTACGTAAACAACTCACGGAGCTATAGCTTGCCCGCGCCATAGCAAGCTGCTTTACCTGCACTGCATGATTAGTGAAGCAATTTAATGTAGAGCTAAATGTAAAACAAATATGATTTCTGAGGTTTAAAAAGGAACCATATAAACTACTTTTTTGGGTGTTCGAACCGGTTCAGAACTTTATTTTGCTGGTCGGAACAGTGGATATATAATGGTTCGTTTCAGAACGAAACTATTGGAGAATAATTTAGGTTCCAACCTCTGTAGGGCGCAGCCAGAAATGTGTAGCAGTTGCTGTTTCACTGCTTTAAACCCAAAGTCACCATCCATCCAGAATGATGAGAATGAGATATAACCACCTCCTCCAGTATCTAACCCACCACAACACATAACAGTGCATTCCTCTCCCTCAGCTGAGT
Source organism: Coregonus clupeaformis (assembly GCF_020615455.1). Lineage (NCBI taxonomy): Eukaryota > Metazoa > Chordata > Actinopteri > Salmoniformes > Salmonidae > Coregonus > Coregonus clupeaformis. The sequence continues at coordinate 47,556,294 of NC_059206.1, forward strand.
CTCAGGATTCAGTGTTTAAGCAGACATCCAGCCCCCTGCAGAGTCCACTGGCCTGTGACTTCTCTTCTACGCATTCCATCCTACTGAATGAAGCCTCACATCCAACACATCCATGTAATGAGAGGAACGTTCAAAGAGGCTGCTGCCCTGCCAGAGACACACATAAAGGTCTCCTGGTTAACCCTGGCTACAGCATCCGGCTGGATAACCACATCTACACTGACCTACCTGTTGTGACCTACCTGAACTGAAGCTTTTGTGTTTCCTTGCGACCTGCCAAGTAGGCCTAAACAGAAATGTTTCTAGCTGGGATCCAGTCTCAGTTGGTGGGTTCTGAGTCTAGTACCCACCATGTGGGAAGCTCTGAGTAAGAGGCAGTATCGGGAAAAAAGACAAAACAGTGTGTAGGAGATGAGAGCATCTCAACATCTCATTAACTTTAAAGTGCCTTGCGGTGACCCCCCTGTTCATTTGGCATTTATGCCACCACAAGACCCCATGGACCATTGGTTTTGTTGCAAAACAACTTACACACAATCTGGAGTTTCTCAGTCATACTTAACTCTGAGCCAATGTGGTTTTCATGATTGTCAAAAAATAGGTTTCATCATCGCCGGGTGTACCGACAAACACTTGGGAGACTGGCCGTATGTGAGGCTGCAGGCCTGTGTGGTAACGGAGCAAAAAAACAACCACTTAGTTGCCTTGTCACTTTGGGCAAAGCTGGAGACCAACCTACGGCAAGGGCTTTGGTTTTCATACAACGGGGTAGGCAACTCAGCAATTTGTTGCTCAAGCAATTTCGGCTATTTTTTGCACAAAATAGCAGAGCCTTGGGTAGAAGAAACTAGACATTGATGTCTGCCTTAATTGTCAGAGACAAGAGGACTGTCTGGCAACATACGTAGCCATTAGAGGAGAATGTGGCCCAGAGAAGACCTACTGCACCTCATGGAGATTGTGATCTAACACAGAGAGGATCAACAGAGAGAAAATTACTTTGGGTAACACTTCACATATAAAGAGTATAAAGGGTGAGTAAAGGGATATAAGTACTTTAACAGTCTATAAAGTACGTATAAAACCCTTTTATAAACCATTTACAAACCCTTTATAAAGTGGTACCTACAAGGTATTTAAAACAGTAATTGATGTAGTGACATACCCTCGCCTTCTTCCTCGTTCTTTGGAGGATTGGCAATGTCTTCTCTCCTCTTTTTGATGGCCTGTAGATCCTTCTTCAATTGGCGAGCCGCTTGACGAAGCTCATCCCTGTAAAGGGAGCAGAGGAGTTAACAGTCAGGTAAACCACAGATCAACAGATCAATCAGGTATACCGCAGGTGACAGCATCAAAATGTACAGAAAAACCGAAAGTCATCTGAATTACTACAGATGTTTCTACAGAAAAGCAGACTGACTGAAGAGAGCAAATGCTACTGTGATCAGAGAATCCAGGTGCATTTGAGTTTTCAGTGATGTGGTCTAATGTCATAGCTTAAATTATAATTTATTTATCCAGAACTTTCCACAGCGGGCCACTGTTCTGGGTTTTGACAAACAAACACTTATTGTTCCAAGTTACCTACTTCAAGCTTCTCACAATATAATTAGCATGTGGAGTGTGTGTGTGTGAGAGAGAGCACTGAGCTGTCGTAAAATGAACATAAAACACACAATGATCATAGGCAGCGCTTCTATACAGTTTGAGGGTTGAAATATGTACACTAAAAACGAGCTCCAATAAATCGAGTGGCGCCTTATTAGAAAGAGTGTTCATACGGCCTTCCAGGCAGGCCAGGGTTCTGGCACCACTAGAAGGGATGTTGTGGTTGAGTGGGTACAACACAGCCCCATAAAACCCCTGCAGAGAAAAGTCCATATCTCTCTGAGTAACAAGTTACTGATCCCTACTGCGGCCGTGGACCAAATGAACTCGATGAAGTGCTTGAGACGGGGAAACTGGCCCCAAACTGCCTCCAATTTGTTCCCAGTTAAAAAGGCATGTCCTCGGTTGGTTTTTAAACTGTAGCTGGCTGGCTGGCTATATTCATACCCTTCGCAAATAATAATTTATTTGAGTCGCTTCCTTTATCATAACTTGCTTCCTACATTTCTTTCTATAGACTGCAATTACAGTAAAACAAAACCAAGGGGTGTTATCTTCAGATGGAATCAAATATGTTTTAATTTCATGGAGGCTACAAACCTAAAATGACACTTACCAATGCCAAGATACAGTAGCCAAAAATACTCAGACCTCATACAGAGAGGAACAGACTTCAAGACATAAGCAGTGGTAAGTAGTGGATCTATAAACGAAGTATGCTACAATTACTGTGCTGAGCCCAAATGCACATTCATATACACTGCAAATGTTCAAGTGTGATTGTCCAGCCTTTCTGACCCTGAATGAGGAGACCTCGAACAGTGATAAAGTCAGACCATTGAGGCCAAGGAAGGTCCAGACCCAGGTCCAGACATCCTGGGTGTGAGCTGAGGTCTCTGCTGGCTGGCTGCCCAAAGCCCCAGCTAGGAGAGGGAGAGGAAAGGAGAGGGGAGGCTGGAGAGGAAGTCTGCTCCCCGTGCCAACAATCCTCCTCATACTGTTCCCTTTAACATGACTGACTGAGGCGGAGGCTGCCAAGTCCAGACCAGTTATCTGATGTTGGGAGATAATAATATTTATACAACGCCTGACAGCTCTGTTTGGGTCCCTTTGCAGAGCACAGGTAACACGGGAAGGTAACACAGGTAAGCTTCAGCCTGGCTGGGCCCCAGCTCAGAAACACGTCCAGGAAGCATCTCTCCAAACAATGGCTGCCTTTGTTTCTCTGAACGACACCTTTTTTTACTCTCTCTCCACCTTCTATTCCTCATTCTGTACTTCCCCAGCTCTCCTTCAAACCTCCATTGCTCCTGAGAAGCTCTCGAGGGGGGAGAAATGGAGGCATCAAAACTTAGCGACATCTGATATGTTGACCTTGTAAGAGCCTCCGTAAAATGCCTCTTCCATGTTGGGCTCCCTGCTGTCTCTAAGTAGGAGCTCAGGTATAGGAGGCCTATAAGGTACAGTATGTGTGACCCAGACATGGTGTTGGTTTGTTCAATGTCATTTCTCCTCTTTAGGGGCTTAGGTATGGGAGTTCTATGATGTACGTATGTGAGCCTCAGACACACAGCCAGCCAGGCATGGTGCTGGTATGTTTTCCCTCTCTTGGGGCTCAGGTATAGGAGGTATTTGAGGTTTGTGAGCCTCAGACACAGCTAGGCATGGGGTTGTTGGTATTTTTCCCCTCCATCCAGCAGAGAGACTGTCAGAGCTGGTTCCAGAGCTGGTCCTCAGAGCGGAGGTGGCAGACAGGAGCAGCCTGGAACTCTGCTGGAGGCCTTTGAAGACTGTCGCCTGCCCAGTGCCCCGTCTCAGTGTGTCTCGCATCCATCTCTCGGTGTCTCAGAGCTTGTCTAAGAGCTCGTTTTGGGGAGCCGGGCTGATTGGACTCCGACATGAGGAGTTAAGTAAGGTAAGGTCAAAGCTGAGGAGTTAGGAAAGGTAAAGTACAGTATGTACACATGTGTAGCTAAGGCACTGGGTAAGGTCAGATCACATTAGTTCAAGATGAAGGAACTCCAGCCATCTTAAATATGGGCATCAGGAGACTAATGAACTGTATAATGTTTGCTGACCATGCTAACCATTTGAATGGCATTGTTTTGTACACCTTGATGGCCGTCATCTTAACTGGGCAAAACAACTCTGTGCCTGCTAGCTGTTGATACGGTAACTACACAAGCTTTTATTTATCAGCACAGAGATCTATGGAGTGTCAAACGCATGAAGACAGACCATAGGCTATATATATTCTACTGGCAGGGAGGGGACACACACTTCTGACTGAGTGATCATTTTCTGCTTGCCTTGACACGCTGCAATTTGCAAAACAAGAGAGACATCTCCAAGGCAACTGCCAAACAATGGTGCCGCGGGCAGACCCCCGTGCCAATAAAGGAGAGGGGCCAGAGAGGATGGGAATGAGTGGAGGGAAGAGAGCCAGCCAGCAACACCTGTTCATTCACTCCTGGGGGCTCAGCACATTCCACACAAAGCCCTCCAACACTGCAACACACTGATACACTGACACTGGAGATTATTTAGTGTCTATCAGCAGCACACAGGTAAACTAACTACTCTGCCCCCATCCGCCTGTCTGTAGGGCTGTCCCCGCCCCAAATAAATTGATTGGTCAAAATGTTAAAATATGTATTTTTTCATATATAGACACATCCTATGTGTTTTAATCAAATCAACTTTATGCAGTGAGCTTGTCTGATGCTTTAAGCGCAATGTTTGATGAAATAATTAAGACACAAAATGACTAGAGGTAGTCCGACCGCAATTGATTGGATTGTGCCGGGCCGGGCTCAGACTGTATCACTAGCACCGTTCTCTCTCTCCTCCCTGCTGCAGTGACCACCACAAAGCATCAGTGTTTATCGCGCTGTCTGTGTTGCTGAAGCTGCAACATAATTACAGTCATTTCTGACTGAAAAGTTCTGTTACCGAAATCCCTAATTTGTTTAGGAAAAACATTCCCTATTCCCTCAACCCTGTGCTGTTAGATTACAATATACTTTTTCTGACCGTTTGGAACAATGTAAACAACACACAGTCTTTATTTTTTTTTGTAAAGCCTTTTTACAGAATACAATTTCCGAAATGGAACGGTTTATTTAGCCTATTGTTTACGCTAATTATTCAAGGTTCGCTTTGTTATTTTATTTAAAAACTAAAATGCTTGATTGCATTTCAAATCATGAATGACTCGTATGCTGTGTGATGACATGAACGAATGAATGATTGATTGATACAGTAGCCTATATAACTATCGAAATATACGGTAGGCCTAAGTAAGTTACGGTATTAAGACTAAACAGGATGCGCTCTTAGGCCTACAGCTCGATGGTGGTTATACAAGACTGCTATAGTAAGCCTACTAATGATAATGACATTACTTATTATTATAACGATGATCATAATAATAATAATAGTAATAATAACAATAACAATAAGGAGATCAAGAAAAAGGAGGGTTATTATTATTATAAATATATATTTTCTGACAATTTGGAACATTGTAAACAACATTAATAAATTAGGCCAGAGAACAAACAAAAATGGGTAAAGCCTTTATTACAGCATATCAAAGATGAAAAACAGCCGAATTTGTGAAATTGTTTATCCGACATGTTGTGTTGTGGTTGTGTGAGGCTTGGTGCTCACGGAATCAGTAGGCTATTAAACAAACACTCAAACAGGCATCAGAAGCAGGATCTGTCTTATTTCTGTAGATATATTGATGATTTATAAAGCCAAGCACATTTAACAGTTAGGCTATTGATCATAGACCTAATTAAGTTGGGGATTCATCTCTCCTCACTTTTCTTAGACAATTAAGGCAAGGGGCTGTTTTCTCATCTCCTAACTCCGCTGCTACCTCCGCTGCATTGTTCTCAACACCAATATGCTGGTTAACTTTGCTATTGTGCACATTGCAACATTGTCTAGGAAAAGGCGCCAATTCAACAGCGCACTGATGTGTTTCAGAACCGCGGACAGCTATCCAACGCGGGAGGAAGCGCATTTGTTATAAAACAATATCATTTTTATTAGTGTTGACCCATTGCTCTTACCTACCATAACCATATACAATTTAATGTGCACATGTCTTATATGATGGACTGGGCCATCCCCATGGCCTCCACAATGATTTAGTTCACTCAGACAGGCGTGAATCAGACAGGTGTCTTAAACACCATGAACATATATATTTTCTTTGCTACTGCTCGACTAAAGAAATGTCGGTCGACCAACAGCCTATCGACCAAACAAACGACCAGACGACTAAATGGGGTCAGCCCTACAGTATTTTAGTCATTTTAGCAGACGCTCTTATCCAGAGCGATTCACAGTTAGTGAGTGCATACATTTTTTTTCATACTGGTTCCCCGTGGGAATCGAACCCACAACCCTGCCGTTGCAAGCGCCATGCTCTACCAACTGAGCTACACGGGACTACAAGTATTGATGAAGTCACTATTCCTGACAAGACTGGGTGACTTGACAGCCACCTGCATTGAGAGAGTCATAAGATAAAGGTGCCGCACCATCATTGGAGGATACTCCAGTTACAAAGAGACACTACTGACCCTGTACCTACCACGGCTTCACGAAAGGAGGACACAGCGCTATGCACTGAATTTGTTGTCAGCCTCCTCAACTCTCCTTTCAGAGACTGTCTACCCCCTGACTGAAACAAGGTGACAGGCAGGAACACCCGTAGCCAAAACCAACTGACAGTACCTAAGTCAAGAACGGAACGGTAAAAGAGGTCACCCATACCATACTTCTGTTCTCTAATTAATGAGTCACTTTGAGTTGTTTAAACACTCATGGATTTCAGTTTGTATTGACTGCTATGTGAGTGTAATAAAACTTGAACTTAATTCTATATTATTGTATGAGAAGTAGAAATAAATTAAAAGCTTCTTAGCCTATACTATAGCCTCATAAACATAACTGCCAAAATAAAGGAAACACTTGAGTAAACACAAAATAATATTGAAAGCAGGTGCTTCCACACAGTTGCCAATTATTTTGGCTACCATGGCTAGAAGAGATCTCAGTGACTTTGAAAGAGGGGTCTCAAAGGAGCATAGGGGGTTTAAAGGGTGAGGTAAAGGGGGATACCTAGTTAGATGTACAACTGAATGTATTAAACTGAAATGTGTCTTCCACATTTAACCCAACCCCTCTGCCTTAATCGACATCCACGTCATCGGCGCCCAGGGAGCAGTTAAGTGCCTTGCTCATGGGCAGAACAACCGATTTTTACCTTGTCGGCTCGGGAATTCGGTTACTGGCCCAATGCTCCTACCCGCCAGGCTACCTGGTGTGTGTGTGTGTGTTTACACAGGCAGCCCAATTCTGATATTTTTTTCACTAATTGGTCTTTTGACCAATCAGATCAGCTCTGAAAAAGATTTGACATGAAAATATCTGATGTGATTGGTTAAAAGACCAAATTGTGGAAAAAAGATCAGAAATGAGCTGCCTGTGTGTCTCATTCACCAGATCTCAACCTAATTTAACACTTATGGGAGATTCTGGAGCGGCGCCTGAGACAGCGTTTTTCACCACCATCAACAAAGCACAAAATTATGGAATTTCTCGTGGAATGGTATCGCATCCCTCCAATAGAGTTCCAGACCCTTGTAGAATCTATGCCAAGGTGCATTGAAGCTGTTCTGGCGGCTCGTGGTTGCCCAACGCCCTATTAAGACCTGTGTAGCTCAGTTGGTAGAGCATGGCGTTTGCAACGGCAGCGTTGTGGGTTCGATTCCCACGGGGGGCCAGTATGAAAAAATGTATGCACTCACTAACTGTAAGTCGCTCTGGATAAGAGCGTCTGCTAAATGACTAAAATGTAAATGTGTATTTCCTTTATTTTGGCAGCAGGGCCGTAGCTACATATGAGGACATCGAGGTCCGAAACTCTGTAATTTCTTCTTTTTTTTGGTAAGTTGAGACCCCCCTCCAAAAAAGGTTAGAATAGTAACTACAGTGAGGGAAAAAAGTATTTGATCCCCTGCTGATTTTGTACGTTTGCCCACTGACAAAGAAACAAATCAGTCTATAATTTTAATGGTAGGTTTATTTGAACAGTGAGAGACAGAATAACAACAAAAAAATCCAGAAAAACGCATGTCAAAAATGTTATAAATTGATTTGCATTTTAATTAGGGAAGTAAGTATTTGACCCCCTCTCAATCAGAAAGATTTCTGGCTCCCAGGTGTCTTTTATACAGGTAACGAGCTGAGATTAGGAGCACACTCTTAAAGGGAGTGCTCCTAATCTCAGCGTGTTACCTGTATAAAAGACACCTGTCAACAGAAGCAATCAATCAGATTCCAAACTCTACACCATGACCAAGACCAAAGAGCTCTCCAAGGATGTCAGAGACAACATTGTAGACCTACACAAGGCTGGAATGGGCTACAAGACCATCGCCAAGCAGCTTGGTGAGAAGGTGACAACAGTTAGTGCGATTATTCGCAAATGGAAGAAACACAAAAGAACTGTCAATCTCCCTCGGCCTGGGGCTCCATGCAAGATCTCACCTTGTGGAGTTGCAATGATCATGAGAACGGTGAGGAATCAGCCCAGAACTACACGGGAGGATCTTGTCAATGACCTCAAGGCAGCTGGGACCATAGTCACCAAGAAAACAATTGGTAACACACTACGCCGTGAAGGACTGAAATCCTGCAGCGCCCGCAAGGGCCCCCTGCTCAAGAAAGCACATATACATGCCCGTCTGAGGTTTGCCAATGGAAATCTGAATGATTCAGAGGAGAACTGGGTGAAAGTGTTGTGGTCAGATGAGACCAAAATGGAGCTCTTTGGCATCAACTCTACTCACCGTGTTTGGAGGAGGAGGAATGCTGCCTATGACCCCAAGATCACCATCCCCACCGTCAAACATGGAGGTGGAAACATTATGCTTTGGGGGTGTTTTTCTGCTAAGGGGACAGGACAACTTCACCGCATCAAAAGGGACGATGGACTGGGCCATGTACCGTCAAATCTTTGGTGAGAACCTCCTTCCCTCAGCCAGGGCATTGAAAATGGGTCGTGGATGGGTATTCCAGCATGACAATGACCCAAAACACACGGCCAAGTCAACAAAGGAGTGGCTCAAGAAGAAGAACATTAAGGTCCTGGAGTGGCCTAGCCAGTCTCCAGACCTTAATCCCATAGAAAATCTGTGGAGGGAGCTGAAGGTTCGAGTTGCCAAACGTCAGGCTCGAAACCTTAATGACTTGGAGAATATCTGCAAAGAGGAGTGGGTTAAAATCCCTCCTGAGATGTGTGCAAACCTGGTGGCCAACTACAAGAAACGTCTGACCTCTGTGATTGCCAACAAGGGTTTTGCCACCAAGTACTAAGTCATGTTTTGCAGAGGGGTCAAATACTTATTTCCCTCATTAAAATGCAAATCAATTTATAACATTTTTGACATGCGTTTTTCTGGATTTTTTTGTTGTTATTCTGTCTCTCACTGTTCAAATAAACCTACCATTAAAATTCTAGACTGATCATTTCCTTGTCAGTGGGCAAACGTACAAAATCAGCAGGGGATCAAATACTTTTTTCCCTCACTGTATATGGAAATGTTTTCAGAAGAATCATACCAAGGATAATTTTGCTATTTGATTTTGAATTTTAAAGACCCCTTGAAGTATAAAAACAATTATAAAAAAATTATTTGATGAACATTTATTTTTGGCCTTACTGCTATTAGCCCATACAAATGCATTGAATAACAGATTCACTACACGGAACAACAGATAGTCCCCCCAAAAATCAAAAGGAAGTTTGTATAAAGTATACTTCCATTCATTTTTCAACTGGTACCGGGGGACCTTCAGAGGAGTCCTGTGGGTGTCCTAGAGCAAAACAACTGAGGTGTTTGTGAGAGTCTCACCTTTCCACAGAGGTGTCATATTAGCGTGTAGGCCATACTGTTCGGACGCTACAGACAGTAGTTGGCAGATCGGCTGTACCGACTTCAGTCCTAAGACGCTTGTGGGGACCGTGGAGCAAAACGGAGAACACCATCGTCTTCGTAAGTCTCATCTATCCATAGAGTCATAATAGTTTGTAGGCCAAACCGTTCGGATGCTACAGACGATTTTCTGAGAAGACCGATTTTCAGGATGTCTCATGGTCTGACAAACACAGCTCTAGCTCTGTTACCTTTCACCGCAGATGCGGAAGTGCGACATAGGCGGATGCGGTGGATTGGTAGAGCATGGCGCTTGCAACGCCAGGGTTGTGGGTTCGTTTCTCACGCGGGGCCAATATGAAAATGTATGCACTCACTAACTGTAAGTCGCTCTGGATAAGAGCGTCTGCTAAATTACTAAAATGTAAAATGTAATTGAGACGCATCCAATGCAAAAAAAAAGATTGTTATGGGGATTTATTTTATTATGCTAATTCGATTTTGCGGCGGGAAAATCTAACAGATCCCTCTGTACGTATTAAATTACAGTTTTTAATCACAGTGCTGAGTTAATGTGTAGCGGCTAATTGTATAGCTAATAGGCTATGTGTTTGTAGATGGACTGAGGTGAATGAAGCTACTGCAACGAATGTGATAATGCTACCAATGTGAGGCTCCCATCGGACCTCACTAAAACTCAGACCCTGGCTACGGCCCTGTTTGGCAGTTACCTGTATGTAGGCTATATATAAAAGCGTATATAGGCGGAGTAAATACGCAAAATCATATTTCAAGAAGTGGCAAACTGTCACAAACGGCATCCAAAATAGAACTGCTAACAATTGAGAATGAGCCTGAGTGGAGCCATACAGTTAAAAATAGCAAGGTGAGCACTAGTTTCAGCCAGCCCAAGGTGAGGTCTCAGTGGGTATTCCTTCAGCCAGATGAAGAATAACACTTCATTGAATAACACAGTAGTGAATACAGTGGCCTTCTGTTAGCAGGACCATCCCAGCCCAGCCTCTCTCTCTCACACACACACACACACAGAGCATGTTAATGAGACCAGGCTTTGACGAGATGCCAGAGTGTGCCCTCTCTGTCGGACTCCCTCCCTCCTTCAGATCCATCAGCCGAGAGACATCCATCCATCCCCTCCTCCACTCCACCTCCTTCATCCCAACCGGAGCACAATGCCAGCCATTCAGCAGCACCTCTCCACCTGCCAGCAGGGAAGGACTGGGACTGTCATCCCACAACACTGTAAGGAGGAGGAAAAGAGAGAGAGAGAGAGAGAGAGAGAGAGAGAAGAGTTGGAGGAGTGATAGAGGAGATCAGACAGACAGATGCATGTCTAGGACTACCCTATCTACATTAAACGTCCTCCCTCTCCTCTCCTCTTTTCTGAGCAGAGCGAAGTAGGAACAGGTCTTGGTCATTCCTCTCTGATGGGCCGGGTGGTGTTCGGCCTCTCAGGGGCTGCCAGCGATTGTCGCTCATTCAGACAATTCAAATAAGCAAAACCCAGGGTGCTGTGGATTATTTACTTTTCATAAAGAAAGCACACAAAGTGACTGGCTATGGCCCAGTCAGCCGCTCTCTCTATTTAACCCCCCCAGCGCCCACGAGGAACCCTCAGCTCAGACAGACAGAGAGTGCGATTACAACAATATCTAAACCTTTACATTTTAGTAATTTAGCAGACACTCTTATCCAGAGCGACTTACAGTTAGTGCATTCATCTTAAGATAGCTAGGTGAGACAACCATACAGTGGGGGAAAAAAGTATTTAGTCAGCCACCAATTGTGCAAGTTCTCCCACTTAAAAAGATGAGAGAGGCCTGTAATTTTCATCATAGGTACACGTCTATGACAGACAAATTCAGAATTTTTTTCTCCAGAAAATCACATTGTAGGATTTTTAATGAATGTATTTGCAAATTATGGTGGAAAATAAGTACACTGCTCAAAAAAATAAAGGGAACACTTAAACAACACAATGTAACTCCAAGTCAATCACACTTCTGTGAAATCAAACTGTCCACTTAGGAAGCAACACTGATTGACAATACACTTCACATGCTGTTGTGCAAATGGAATAGACAACAGGTGGAAATTATAGGCAATTAGCAAGACACCCCCAATAAAGGACTGGTTTTGCAGGTGGTGACCACAGACCACTTCTCAGTTCCTATGCTTCCTGGCTGATGTTTTGGTCACTTTTGAATGCTGGCAGTGCTTTCACTCTAGTGGTAGCATGAGACGGAGTCTACAACCAACACAAGTGGCTCAGGTAGTGCAGCTCATCCAGGATGGCATATCAATGCGAGCTGTGGCAAGAAGGTTTGCTGTGTCTGTCAGCGTAGTGTCCAGAGCATGGAGGCGCTACCAGGAGACAGGCCAGTACATCAGGAGACGTGGAGGAGGCCGTAGGAGGGCAACAACCCAGCAGCAGGACTGCTACCTCCGCCTTTGTGCAAGGAGGAGCACTGCCAGAGCCCTGCAAAATGACCTCCAGCAGGCCACAAATGTGCATGTGTCTGCTCAAACGGTCAGAAACAGACTCCATGAGGGTGGTATGAGGACCCGACGTCCACAGGTGGGAGTTGTGCTTACAGCCCAACACCGTGCAGGACGTTTGGCATTTGCCAGAGAACACCAAGATTGGCAAATTCGCCACTGGCGCCCTGTGCTCTTCACAGATGAAAGCAAGTTCACACTGAGCACGTGACAGACGTGACAGAGTCTGGAGACAGCGTGGAGAACATTCTGCTGCCTGCAACATCCTCCAGCATGACCGGTTTGGCGGTGGGTCAGTCATGATGTGGGGTGGCATTTCTTTGGGGGGCCGCACAGCCCTCCATGTGCTCGCCAGAGGTAGCCTGACTGCCATTAGGTACCGAGATGAGATCCTCAGACCCCTTGTGAGACCATATGCTGGTGTGGTTGGCCCTGGGTTCCTCCTAATGCAAGACAATGCTAGACCTCATGTGGCTGGAGTGTGTCAGCAGTTCCTGCAAGAGGAAGGCATTGATGCTATGGACTGGCCCGCCCGTTCCCCAGACCTGAATCCAATTGAGCACATCTGGGACATCATGTCTCGCTCCATGGATGCTTTAGTCCAGGTCTGGGAGGAGATCCCTCAGGAGACCATCCGCCACCTCATCAGGAGCATGCCCAGGCGTTGTAGGGAGGTCATACAGGCACGTGGAGGCCACACACACTACTGAGCCTCATTTTGACTTGTTTTAAGGACATTACATCAAAGTTGGATCAGCCTGTAGTGTGGTTTTCCACTTTAATTTTGAGGGTGACTCCAAATCCAGACCTCCATGGGTTGATAAATTTGATTTCCATTGATAATTTTTGTGTGATTTTGTTGTCAGCACATTCAACTATGTAAAGAAAAAAGTATTTAATAAGATTATTTCATTCATTCAGATCTAGGATGTGTTATTTTAGTGTTCCCTTTATTTTTTTGAGCAGTGTATTTGGTCACCTACAAACAAGCAAGATTTCTGGCTCTTACAGACCTGTAACTTCTTCTTTAAGAGGCTCCTCTGTCCTCCACTCGTTACCTGTATTAATGGCACCTGTTTGAACTTGTTATCAGTATAAAAGACACCTGTCCACAACCTCAAACAGTCACACTCCAAACTCCACTATGGCACTATGACACCAGAAACAAAATTGTAGACCTGCACCAGGCTGGGAAGATTGAATCTGCAATAGGTAAGCAGCTTGGTTTGAAGAAATCAACTGTGGGAGCAATTATTAGCAAATGGAAGACATACAAGACCACTGATAATCTCCCTTGATCTGGGGCTCCACGCAAGATCTCACCCCGTGGGGTCAAAATGATCACAAGAACGGTGAGCAAAAATCCCAGAACCACACGGGGGGACCTAGTGAATGACCTGCAGAGAGCTGGGACCAAAGTAACAAAGCCTACCATCAGTAACACACTACGCCGCCAGGGACTCAAATCCTGCAGTGCCAGACATGTCCCCCTGCTTAAGCCAGTACATGTCCAGGCCCGTCTGAAGTTTGCTAGAGTGCATTTGGATGATCCAGAAGAGGATTGGGAGAATGTCATATGGTCAGATGAAACCAAAATATAACTTTTTGGTAAAAACTAAACTCGTCGTGTTTGGAGGACAAAGAATGCTGAGTTGCATCCAAAGAACACCATACCTACTGTGAAGTATGGGGGTGGAAACATCATGCTTTGGGGCTGTTTTTCTGCAAAGGGACCAGGATGACTGATCCGTGTAAAGGAAAGAATGAATGGGGCCATGTATCGTGAGATTTTGAGTGAAAACCTCCTTCCATCAGCAAGGGCATTGAAGATGAAACGTGGCTGGGTCTTTCAGCATGACAATGATCCCAAACACACTGCCCGGGCAACGAAGGAGTGGCTTCGTAAGAAGCATTTCAAGGTCCTGGAGTGGCCTAGCCAGTCTCCAGATCTCAACCCCATAGAAAATCTTTGGAGGGAGTTGAAAGTCCGTGTTGCCCAGCGACAGCCCCAAAACATCACTGCTCTAGAGGAGATCTGCATGGAGGAATGGGCCAAAATACCAGCAACAGTGTGTGAAAACCTTGTGAAGACTTACAGAAAACGTTTGACCTGTGTCATTGCCAACAAAGGGTATGTAACAAAGTATTGAGAAACTTTTGTTATTGACCAAATACTTATTTTCCACCATAATTTGCAAATAAATTCATAAAAAATCCTACAATGTGATTTTCTGGAGAAAAAAATTCTCATTTTGTCTGTCATAGTTGACGTGTACCTATGATGAAAATAACAGGCCTCTCATCTTTTTAAGTGGGAGAACTTGCACAATTGGTGGCTGACTAAATACTTTTTTCCCCCCACTGTATATCACAGTCGTAGTAAGTAAATAAGACAGATGTCTTATTTATAAAATATACTCTTTGAAGAGATAGGGCTTTAGACGCTTCCTGAACATAGGCAGGGACTCTGCTGTCCTAGTGTCAGGGGAAAGCTCGTTCCACCATTGGGGTGCCAGGACAGAGAAAGGTTTTGACTGGCTTGAGCGGGAGCTGACCCCCTGTAGGGGTGGGATGGCCAAGAGGCAAGAGGTGGCAGAACGGAGTGCTCGGGTTGGGGTGTAGGGTTTGAGCATAGCCTGAAGGTAGGGAGGGGTAGTTCCCCTTGCTGCTCTGTAGGCAAGCACCATATAGTGGATTTGAGCTTCGACTGGAAGCCAGTGGAGTTGGAGGGGGGGCGCTTCATGGCTTGGTTCACAGCCAAGCAGGACGGTGAGACAGAGAGGAGGAATCTGACCACATTACCAGCAGCAGCACAGACAGGAATCTGCATGACTGTGCAGAGAAGGAGAGAAGCAATGTGTGTCCCTCTCCTACCAAGTAGGCTAAATTCCCCACAGGTTCTTCATTCCATTCAGCCCATCAAACACAGAGTCCTAAACACACATATATGTTTCCTGAGAGAGAGAGAGAGAGAGAGAGAGAGAGAGAGAGAGAGAGAGAGAGAGAGAGAGAGAGAGAGAGAGAGAGAGAGAGAGAGAGAGAGAGAGAGAGAGAGAGAGAGAGAGAGAGAGAGAGAGAGAGAGAGAGAGAGAGAAGAAGACAGGGAAGAGAGAGACAGAGAGAAAGACGAAGACAGAGAGTCAGAGAGACCTGGCAGTTCCAAAACACACAGGGACCTGCTGCCAGGAACTGGATTATCTACAGCGGTTCTCCACTAGAGAACAGAGTCCAGTGCTTCCTGATCCCCATTACCTTTCTCTGAGAGACCCCTGGGTTACCACCAATCACAACAGACAGGTGCAGCCAATTAGCCACACCGTGTCACTGCTGTGCATGTTTGTGTGAGCGCGTGTGTGTCTAGTGTCCCAGTTAAGCGCCAGTTCCATTGTCTGCTGAAGGAAAGTCTACTGGAACAACAACAGTCTGGCCAACCCTCCTCCAGGAGAGCTACTGAGTCGTCTTGGTGACCACCTTACAGTCAGTCAGTCACCTAGTCAGTCAGTTAGTCAGGAAAAGGCCACATCTCAATCAGCTCGTTCCTAATGTTTGGTAGACACAGTGTAAATAGAGAGAGAGAAAGGCAGAGTGTGCACGCCTGAGAGAGAAAGAGAAGAGAAAGAAAGAGAGAGTGCAAGAGAGCCAGGGTCTTGTTGGCAGAGCCAGTCAACTAAGGCTGTGTCCCAGAGCCATATGGAAGCGTTTTGCTTCCCCAGTCATGCCCCGTCGGGTTTAACAAAAGTGGCGGCTATTCGGCTACCACATGCACTGCTTTTAGGACTCACTTCAATACATACAGTACCAGTCAAAAGTTTGGAATCAACTACTCATTCAAGGGTTTTTCTTTATTTTTACTATTTTCTACATTGTAGAATTATAGTGAAGACATCAAAACTATGAAATAATACATTTGGAATCATGTAGTAACCAAAAAAGTGTTAAACAAATCAAAATATATTTTATATTTGGGATTCTTCAAAGTAGCCACCCTTTGCCTTGATGACAGCTTTGCACACTCTTGGCATTCTCTCAACCAGCTTCACCTGGAATGCTTTTCCAACAGTCTTGAAGGAGTTCCAACATATGATGAGCACTTGTTGGCTGCTTTTCCTTCCCTCTGCCGTCCGACTCATCCCAAACCATCTCAATTGGGTTGAGGTCGGGTGATTGTGGAGGCCAGGTCTTCTAATGCAGCACTCCATCACTCTCCTTCTTGGTCAAATAGCCCTTACACAGCCTGGAGGTGTGTTGGGTCATTGTCCTGTTGAAAAACAAATGATAGTCCCACTAAGCGCAAACCAGATGGGATGGCGTATCGCTGCAGAATGCTGTGGTAGCCATGCTGGTTAAGTGTGCCTTGAATTCTAAATAAATCACTGACAGTGTCACCTGCAAAGAACACCCACACCATAACACCTCCTCCTCCATGCTTCACGGTGGGAACCACACATGCGGAGATCATCTGTTCACCTACTCTGCATCTCACAAAGACACAGCGGTTGGAACCAAAAATCTCAAATTTGGACTCATCAGACCAAAGGACAGATTTCCACCGGTCTAATGTCCATTGCTCATGTTTCTTGGCCCAAGCAAGTATCTTCTTCTTATTGGTGTCCTTTAGTAGTGGTATCTTTGCAGCAATTCGACCATGAATGCCTGATTCACACAGTCTCCTCTGAACAGTTGATGTTGAGATGTGTCTGCTACTTGAACTCTGTGAAGCATTTATTTGGGCTGCAATCTGAGGTGCAGTTAACTCTAATGAACTTATCCTCTGCAGCAGAGGTAACTCTGGGTTTTCCATTCCTGTGGCGGTCCTCATGAGAGCCAGTTTCATCATAGCGCTTGATGGTTTTTGCGACTGCACTTGAAGAAACTTCCAAAGTTCTTGAAATTTTCCGGATTGACTGTTGATTATTACTTCATGCCTTAAAGTAATAATGGACTGTCGTTTCTCTTTGCTTATTTGAGCTGTTCTTGCCATAATATGGACTTGAAATATGAAATAGGGCTATCTTCTGTATACCACCCCTACCTTGTCACAACACAACTGATAGGCTCAAACACATTAAGGAAAGACATTCCACAAATTAACTTTTAACAGGGCACACCTGTTAATTGTAATGCATTCCAGGTGACTACCTCATGAAGCTGGTTGAGAGAATGCCAAGAGTGTGCAAAGCTGTCATCAAGGCAAAGGGTGGCTATTTGAAGAATCTCAAATATAAAATATATTTTGATTTGTTTAACACTTTTTTGGTTAGTACATGATTCCATGTGTTATTTAATAGTTTTGATGTCTTCACTATTATTCTACAATGTAGAAAATAGTAAAAATTAAGAAAAACCCTTGAATGAGTAGGTGTGTCCAAACTTTTGACTGGTATTATTTATTTTTTTATGAACTCCCCAAAGAGGCCCCAGGCACTTCATATAGAGACCGGATTTAATCAATAGGAATGGTTACGAGGTGTTGAGCTCAGATCTCTCTCTGGTGAATGCTGTGGAGGTGAGAGGGATTGATATATAGCTATATACAGTGGGGGAAAAAAGTATTTAGTCAGCCACCAATTGTGCAAGTTCTCCCACTTAAAAAGATGAGAGAGGCCTGTAATTTTCATCATAGGTACACGTCAACTATGACAGACAAAATGAGAAAAAAAAATCCAGAAAATCACATTGTAGGATTTTTAATGAATTTATTTGCAAATTATGGTGGAAAATAAGTATTTGGTCAATAACAAAAGTTTCTCAATACTTTGTTATATACCCTTTGTTGGCAATGACACAGGTCAAACATTTTCTGTAAGTCTTCACAAGGTTTTCACACACTGTTGCTGGTATTTTGGCCCATTCCTCCATGCAGATCTCCTCTAGAGCAGTGATGTTTTGGGGCTGTCGCTGGGCAACACGGACTTTCAACTCCCTCCAAAGATTTTCTATGGGGTTGAGATCTGGAGACTGGCTAGGCCACTCCAGGACCTTGAAATGCTTCTTACGAAGCCACTCCTTCGTTGCCCGGGCAGTGTGTTTGGGATCATTGTCATGCTGAAAGACCCAGCCACGTTTCATCTTCAATGCCCTTGCTGATGGAAGGAGGTTTTCACTCAAAATCTCACGATACATGGCCCCATTCATTCTTTCCTTTACACGGATCAGTCGTCCTGGTCCCTTTGCAGAAAAACAGCCCCAAAGCATGATGTTTCCACCCCCGTGCTTCACAATAGGTATGGTGTTCTTTGGATGCAACTCAGCATTCTTTGTCCTCCAAACACGACGAGTTGAGTTTTTACCAAAAAGTTATATTTTGGTTTCATCTGACCATATGACATTCTCCCAATCCTCTTCTGGATCATCCAAATGCACTCTAGCAAACTTCAGACGGGCCTGGACATGTACTGGCTTAAGCAGGGGGACACGTCTGGCACTGCAGGATTTGAGTCCCTGGCGGCGTAGTGTGTTACTGATGGTAGGCTTTGTTACTTTGGTCCCAGCTCTCTGCAGGTCATTCACTAGGTCCCCCGTGTGGTTCTGGGATTTTTGCTCACCGTTCTTGTGATCATTTTGACCCCACGGGGTGAGATCTTGCGTGGAGCCCCAGATCGAGGGAGATTATCAGTGGTCTTGTATGTCTTCCATTTCCTAATAATTGCTCCCACAGTTGATTTCTTCAAACCAAGCTGCTTACCTATTGCAGATTCAGTCTTCCCAGCCTGGTGCAGGTCTACAATTTTGTTTCTGGTGTCCTTTGACAGCTCTTTGGTCTTGGCCATAGTGGAGTTTGGAGTGTGACTGTTTGAGGTTGTGGACAGGTGTCTTTTATACTGATAACAAGTTCAAACAGGTGCCATTAATACAGGTCTGTGAGAGCCAGAAATCTTGCTTGTTTGTAGGTGACCAAATACTTATTTTCCACCATAATTTTTAAATAAATTCATTAAAAATCCTGCAATGTGATTTTCTGGATTTTTTTTCCTCAATTTGTCTGTCATAGTTGACGTGTACCTATGATGAAAATTACAGGCCTCTCTCATCGTTTTAAGTGGGAGAACTTGCACAATTGGTGGCTGACGAAATACTTTTTTCCCCCACTGTATAGCTGTATCATGGGGTCGATATACAATAATGGATAATGATGTGGTAAGCATATACCTGTGTTGTAAAAACTGTCTGCACCCCACCAACAGTCTGAGTATTTCTAGAGAGATTTCCAGGTTTATTACTCTCTCCTTTAATGGACAGGACCAAATTACAGTTCCCTCTTCAATTCCAATCCTGTCATAGTAAATATACATTATGATTTGAGATCTCTCGTGAAAACACGCACACCTCAGACTGATTACGTCACTTGATGCTGAGGAAAATGGAATGTTGTCTGGTCGCTTGGCAACTACGGGAAACAATTGACTGGCAATATGGTAAAGACGTTTTGTGTAGATGTGAAAAATATCTGCGAGATTCCTAATTTTCAAGGTCGTCTCAGACTTGACTTTTAACGTCTCCACCTGAGACCTGATGCAAAGCACCCATGACCATCCTTCAGTTTTATCCCCTGCAGTTGAGAATAAAGGAATTACTCGGTGGGCCAAACAATAAAAATACACTCTTGTGGTCTGAAACAATATCTCAGAGAGAATGGGGGAAAGAAAGAGAGAGAGACAGACAGGAGAGGAGAGGTTCTACAACAATGCCCCCTTTGTCCCGGCCCAACACTGTACTGTACCTACCAGCCTTCTGTTTGATTCTGTGCCAACACAAACCACGGTGCTGGGGTACAGGCCTACAACCAAACAATCTACGCTTGTGTTTAATATACTACAGTCTGTCTGCATCGGTCTACCTGTCAGTCACATGCACCAGCACACACACACATGCATGGACACACACACAGCTGACAGGCTGGGCCGGGGCCGAGTCCTTATCCCATTGGGGTTAATGAGAGGTAAAATAACACACTGCTAGATAACAGTTTATGATAAGGCTGGTGCTGTGTGGTAATCAGCAGTGGCATTGAGAAAAACATGTCACATGCTTTTAAAAACACTGGGTTACAGGATTCCCCCAGTAACTGATTTTGGACAACAGACTTGAGGTTACAAAAACTGAACAGACTTGAGGTTACAAAAACTGTCACACCCGTTTTCTCTACCCGGCTCTGACTCTCTTTCAGTCCTGTTGTTGGTGTTGTTTTTCTCTCTCTCGCTCTCTCGCTCTCTCTCTCTCTCTCTCTCTCTCTCTCTCTCTCTCTCTCTCTCTCTCTCTCTCTCTCTCTCTCTCTCTCTCTCTCTCTCTCTCTCTCTCCAACCCTCCCTCCCTCCCTCTCTCTCTCCCTCCAACCCTCCCTCCCTCCCTCCCTCTCTCCCTCCCTCCAACCAACCCTCTCTCCCTCCAGAGGGATGTTTGCCTCTACTACAGCAGAGTAAGTCATGTGGTGTGGTGCCAGCATTTCTCTTTCACCTAGCAGGACCTGGCTGCAGTGGACAGGCCGAGTTCATTGATGTGGGGCCAGTGGCCCGAGGTGCGTGTGAGTGTGTGTTAGCAGCAGCAGCGAGGGGGTTCTGCTTGGCTGAGAGGGTGTCACTAGTCCTCATCAACACCCTAGCATGGTGATTCCTCATGAGACTACAACAAAAGAGACCATGATTTGGGGGATTTTCACAAAATGTAATCCATAGAATGGTCCTTTGGAGGAAGGATTGTTGACATATTTGGCATTTGTATCTTAAAGCATAATTGAGAAATAATTGATTGAAGTTGGAACATTTGTGACATGTTGGCCTTACCCAGGCCTCCTTTAAAGATTCAATAATGTTTCATCTGTAGGTGCTACAAAGCACATTTTCTAACATACATTTATGAATATTGACATGAATATCGAAGAAAACTAAAAAAGATTAGCTGCTACTTTTAGAGTTATGATCCAATATGTAAGCATTACCAACAGCATGAATGTGAAAATTGATTCAAAATGATCACCCTGCTGGTGATACAGGATGTGCCATGATACATGTAAAAGTAGGGCTGTGATTGTTTACATTGTCTACTATGCCAATTTCTCTGTATAGAAATGGGCCATATCTTTAAAACTAGCAGAGATCCCCCACTGGAACTTTGATATGCCCGTACAGTATTTTATGTTCAACAATATATAGAACATTTTTCTAAATCTCTAATGGTATAAGTCTAAATCTCTAATGGTATATGTTAAATATTCATGTTTATATTCTTAAATATTCATTAATCAATGTAAGAAAATTGTTATTGAAATAAAAAGACTGTGCATATTACAGAGCAAGTGGTAAAGCATCATATGACACCAATGTTTGCTTTGTTGCACCTACAGATGAATAATTATGGAATATTAACCTCTACGGGATCGGTGTCCCGTATACGGGACGGTTGAGCTAACGTGCGCTAATGTGATTAGCATGACTGTTGTAAGTAACAGCAAACTTTCCAGGACATAGACATGTCTTATATGGGCAGAAAGCTTACATTCTTGTTAATCTAACTGCACTGTCCAATTTACAGTAGCTATTACAGTGAAAAAAATACCATGCTATTGTTTGAGGAGAGTGCACAACAACAAAACTTATCACAGTAACTGGTTTGATACATTTACCTCTGAAGGTAAATCATGACCTTACATTCAGTAATCTTGCTCTGATTTGTCATCCTAAGGGTCCCAGAGATAAAATGTAGCATAGTTTTGTTTGAAAAAAAATGTATATTCAAATGTAGGAACTGGGTTCTACAGTTTGAACCCCCGCTGTCTCTGGCTCCACACCGACCCCGCCCAGGTGAAAGTTAGTGTATAAGCTAATGATCCATCATGTATGACATTCCTGGGAGTGTATAAACTTACATTTTTTATTACCATATAATTTTGGTATGTTCTCTATAGTTATGTACTTGAAAATTTATCAATTCGGCACATTTGGGCAGACTTGATACAAAATAGTCCAGTATTGCAATCCTTCACTGGAACAATCTGAAACTTTGCACACACACTGCTTCCATCTAGTGGCCAAAATCAAAATTGTGCCTAAACTGCAATATTATATTGTGGCTTTTCTCTTGCATTTCAAAGATGATGATAAAAATTTAAAAAATGCATGTTTTTTTGTTTGTATTATCTTTTACCAGCTCTAATATGTTATATTCTCCTACATTAATTTCACATTTCCACAAACTTCAAAGTGTTTCCTTTCAAATGGTATCAAGAATATGCATATCCTTGCTTCAGGACCTGAGCTACAGGCAGTTAGATTTGGGTATGTCATTTTAGGCGAAGATTGAAAAAAAGGGTCCGATCCTTAAGAGGTTGAAGATGCACTATGCAGAAATCACTACGCCATTTCCTGGTTGCAAAACAGTTTGCTTAATTTCAGTTTGTGACAAAACAAGCAAATACACTGTAGATAATCATTGTACCATCTAAACCGCTGTGAAATATATTTTCCATAACCAAAAATATTGTATTTTCAGCTGGTGTACAAAACCGTAATAGACGCAAAAACTAAACTTAAGAACGGGAAGCATAGAAATAGCACACATAGAACCGATTCACTGCTTCTTAGACTTGCATTCAATGAGAATGGCAGATCTATAACACACACACAAAAAAAAGGCTATATTTTCGTGAGAAATCACCCAGCATAAGTAGCTTCCTCTCTGATTCATTCATTCAAGGTCACCAAAAGTTATTAATTGCCATTAAAATCTTGATGGTGTTCTTTTACAACAGATGGTAACTGACCATGTAACTGTAACCTAACTGTGACTGACCATGTAACTGTAACTGACCTTGTAACTGTAACTGACCATGTAACTGTAACCTAACTGTGACTGACCATGTAACTGTAACCTAACTGTGACTGACCATGTAACTGTAACTAGGGAATGGCCGGCAGGGGATGTAGCTCAGTTGGTAGAGCATGGCGTTTGCAACGCCAGGGTTGTGGGTTCGATAAAATAATGTATGTGCTAACTGTAAGTCGCTCTGGATAAGAGCGTCTGCTAAATGACTAAAATGTAAAATGTAAATGTTGTATTTTACCACAGTCAGTGTTCAATCAGAGATGGTGTTTGTCATTGTAATTATCTTCGTCACTTGTTAAGACTAGACCAAGCTAAAGTAGTGAGCGAGGAGTAAGGAGTCATTGTTGAGTTATCAGTGTTGGTATGTAGCCTACAATATATAGCCTGTCCATAGGATTAATGATGGCCATTACTTCAAAGCCGCTGAATCACACTGCTCTATCTGTATGAAGAGGTCATTTGGTATGTTCAATCATACTGCATCATCATGGTTATCACAAGATTCCTTTGAAAACCTATTTTTGTTAGAATAGATTGAACAAAAAGATCTGCCTCTTTTATCACTGACTTCCTTGTGAACTGAGCCAACCTGTCAACTAGCTGGACATTGAGTTTAGGCTTTTAAAGCAGTAGTATCTCCAGTGCATAGACAGACTGAGCTCCCTTGTCTCCGCAGTACAACATCGCCTCCCCCTGGCCAGTCTAAAGAATTACAACTACTGTACCACTGATTTGACATCACTTTCTCTTGTACACTACTGCCACCTGTTGGACACCAAGTCAGGTTTCTAATCAGAGATGTTGTGGTAAAGACAAAAGCGGCAGAAACTCTGAACACGGACGAACAAGTAACGTACACGTTAACAACGCTATTAGATTCAACAACATTCCCCAAATAAAAAGGTGCGTAAATGGCATTTAGGCAATGCCGTGTGGAATGGATGATTTTGTGTATGGAGGGATGTAGCTCAGTTGGTAGAGCATGGCGTTTGCAATGCCAGGGTTGTGGGTTTGATTCCCACGGGGGGCCAGTATGAAAAAAAAATTATACTAAAATAAAAATACTAAAATATAAAAAATGATGTATGCACTCACTAACTGTAAGTCGCTCTGGATAAGAGTGTCTGCTAAATGACTAAAATGTAAAAATGTGTAATCTACCTGCGGTTGGCCCTCTTTCCTCTGTCCTCCTCGCTGGGGTCTGTACTCTTCTTCTCGTCCTCCATCTTCTTCAGCTTCTTAGAGATCCTCTCCCTCATTTCCTGCCTCTCATCAGAGTCATACTCCTCTTCATCACCATTCGCATTCCCCTCCGCAGCCTCATCATCCTCACCCTGAATATGAGAGAGAGGAGAGAAGGCATGATGAACACTCAAGAGAAAAGGTGTTTTCCAACGAGTGGAATGCATTATAAATGTGATGCATGGTGTCTTGATTGAACAGACCACATGAAGGAATAAGAACATACCTCTGCTGCTTCTCCAGCTGCACCTTGGCTCTTTTCCTTCAAACACAAGACAAATAGATTCAGAAAAATAATATAATAATAAATAAATAATATATTAATTCATTAATGTAATATTTTTCCAAACAAGATAAATTGAGGCAGCAGAGCAGAGTGTCTGTACGGTATCTTAGTGTTTACTTGTTGACTGCGGGGACAGAGGTCAGCAGCAGATCATCCTTCAACAGGTCATCAAATCAAATCAAATTTTATTTGCCACATGCGCCGAATACAACAGGTGTAGACATTACAGTGAAATGCTTACTTACAAGCCCTTAACCAACAATGTATTTTTAAAAGATTTTTTTTGTTTTAAGTGTTAAGTAAAAAAAAAAAAAGCAAATAACTAAGGAGCAGCAGTAAAATAAAATAACAGTAGGGAAGCTACAGTGGGGAAAAAAAAATATTTAGTCAGCCACCAATTGTGCAAGTTCTCCCACTTAAAAAGATGAGAGAGGCCTGTAATTTTCATCATAGGTACACGTCAACTATGACAGACAAATTGAGGAAAAAACATCCAGAAAATCACATTGCAGGATTTTTAATGAATTTATTTAAAAATTATGGTGGAAAATAAGTATTTGGTCACCTACAAACAAGCAATAATTCTGGCTCTCACAGACCTGTAACTTCTTCTTTAAGAGGCTCCTCTGTCCTCCACTCGTTACCTGTATTAATGGCACCTGTTTGAACTTGTTATCAGTATAAAAGACACCTGTCCACAACCTCAAACAGTCACACTCCACTATGGCCAAGGCCAAAGAGCTGTCAAGGACACCAGAAACAAAATTGTAGACCTGCACCAGGCTGGGAAGACTGAATCTGCAATAGGTAAGCAGCTTGGTTTGAAGAAATCAACTGTGGGAGCAATTATTAGGAAATGGAAGACATACAAGACCAATGATAATCTCCCTCGATCTGGGGCTCCACGCAAGATCTCACCCCATGGGCTCAAAATGATCACTAGAACGGTGAGCAAAAATCCCAGAACCACACGGGGGGACCTATTGAATGACCTGCAGAGAGTTGGGACCAAAGTAACAAAGCCTACCATCAGTAACGCACTACGCCGCCAGGGACTCAAATCCTGCAGTTCTAGACGTGTCCCCCTGCTTAAGCCAGTACATGTCCAGGCCCGTCTGAAGTTTGCTAGAGTGCATTTGGATGATCCAGAAGAGGATTGGGAGAATGTCATATGGTCAGATGAAACCAAAATATAACTTTTTGGTAAAAACTCAACTCGTCGTGTTTGGAGGACAAAGAATGCTGAGTTGCATCCAAAGAACACCATACCTACTGTGAAGCATGGGGGTGGAAACATCATGCTTTGGGGCTGTTTTTCTGCAAAGGGACCAGGACGACTGATCCGTGTAAAGGAAAGAATGAATGGGGCCATGTATCGTAAGATTTTGAGTGAAACCTCCTTCCATCAGCAAGGGCATTGAAGATGAAACGTGGCTGGGTCTTTCAGCATGACAATGATCCCAAACACACCGCCCGGGCAACGAAGGAGTGGCTTCGTAAGAAGCATTTCAAGGTCCTGGAGTGGCCTAGCCAGTCTCCAGATCTCAACCCCATAGAACATCTTTGGAGGGAGTTGAAAGTCCGTGTTGCCCAGCGACAGCCCCAAAACATCACTGCTCTAGAGGAGATCTGCATGGAGGAAAGGGCCAAAATACCAGCAACAGTGTGTGAAAACCTTGTGAAGACTTACAGAAAATGTTTGACCTGTGTCATTGCCAACAAAGGGTATATAACAAAGTATTGAGAAACTTTTGTTATTGACCAAATACTTATTTTCCACCATAATTTGCAAATAAATTCATAAATAATCCTACAATGTGATTTTCTGGATTTTTTTTTCTCATTTTGTCTGTCATAGTTGACGTGTACCTATGATGAAAATTACAGGCCTCTCTCATCTTTTTAAGTGGGAGAACTTGCACAATTGGTGGCTGACTAAATACTTTTTTCCCCCACTGTATATACAGGGGGGGTACCTGTGCAGAGTCAATGTGCAGGGGCACCGGCTAGTCGAGGTAATATGTACATGTGGGTAGAGTTAAAGTGACTATGCATAAATAATAAACAGAGTAGCAGCAGCGTAAAAGAGGGGGGTGGGGATGGGGGGGCAGTGCAAATAGTCCGGGTAGCCATGATTAGCTGTTCAAGAGTCTTATGGCTTGGGGGTAGAAGCTGTTGAGAAGCCTTTTGGACCTAGACTTGACTTGCCATGCGGTAGCAGAGAGAACAGTCTATAACTAGGGTGGCTGTAGTCTTTGACAATTTTGAGGGCCTTCCTCTGACACCGCCTGGTATAGAGGTCCTGGATGGCAGGAAGCTTGGCCCAAGTGATGTACTGGGCCATACACACTACCCTCTGTAGTGCCTTGCGGTCGGAGGCAGAGCAGTTGCCATACCAGGCGGTGATGCAACCAGTCAGGATGCTCTCGATGGTGCAGCTGTAGAACTTTTTGAGGATCTGAGGACCCCTGCCAAATCTTTTCAGTCTCCTGAGGGGGAATAGGCTTTGTCGTGCCCTCTTCACGACTGTCTTGGTGTGTTTGGACCATGATAGTTCGTTGGTGATGTGGACACCAAGGAACTTGAAGCTCTCAACCTGTTCCACTACAGCCCCGTCGATGAGAATGGGGGCGTGCTCAGTCCTCTTTTTTTTCCTGTAGTCATGACTGCTTTTGCTTTTCCCCTTCAGTGTCTGGATGAAAATAAACAATGTGTGTATGTATCTGATTGACACTGATGGCGAGTTTCATTTGAATTGCAGAATAACAATAAGACTGCTCATGTTCTAATTACCTGGCTGACTTGAGTTACCATTTCCTCTTCCTTCTCAGCTTCCTCTCTGAATGACAACAGACTGAAGTTCCTGACAAAATAAACAGGGCAGAGTCCGACTGTTCATAACTACAGTACCACGCTTCCAAGTCAGCAACAGATTGAGAGTGAGGAGCAGAGAAGTTGTGTATAATAGTAAATTAAAGACTTTGTTGCTTTGGACTAATATTTCTTTTTCTCTTCATCCTTTTTGGATTTTTTTCTTTCACGTGGAATGATGTCATCAAAGGGAGAATGTAACACCTGCAGAGAGACATTAAAAAAAAAAAAAAGTTACAGAGTCTGACAGAATTGGAACACATGCAAAACAAATGAATGGTCAAAGTGATAAAATATTATTGTGTGATGTAAACTCATAACAAGACATACATACAGTTGAAGTCGGAAGTTTACATACACTTCGGTTGGAGTCATTAAAACTAGTTTTTCAACCACTCCACAAATGTCTTGTTAACAAACTATAGTTTTGGCAAGTCGGTTAGGACATCTACTTTGTGCATGACAAGTAATTTTTCCAACAATTGTTTAGAGACAGATTATTTCACTTATAACTCACTGTATCACAATTCCAGTGGGTCAGAAGTTTACATACACTAAGTTGACTGTGCCTTTAAACAGCTTGGAAAATTCTAGAAAATTATGTCATAGCTTTAGAAGCTTCTGATAGGCTAATTGACATCATTTGAGTCAATTGGAGGTGTACCTGTGGATGTATTTCAAGGCCTATCTTCACACTGAGTGCATCTTTGCTTGACATCATGGGAAAATCAAAAGAAATCAGCCAAGACCTCAGAAGGTACCACGTTAATCTGTACAAACAATAGTACGCAAGTATAAACACCATGGGATCACGCAGCCGTCATACCGCTCAGGAAGGAGACGCGTTCTGTCTCCTAGAGATGAACATACTTTGGTGCGAAAAGTGCAAATCAATCCCAGAACAACAGCAAAGGACCTTGTGAATATGCTGGAGGAAACAGGTACAAAAGTATCTATATCCACAGTAAAACGAGTCCTATATCGAGATAACCTGAAAGGCTGCTCAGCAAGGAAGAAGCCACTGCTCCAAAACCGCCATAAAAAAGCCAGACTACGGTATGCAACTGCAAATGGGGACAAAGATCGTACTTTTTGGAGAAATGTCCTCTGGTCTGATGAAACAAAAATAGAACAGTTTGGCCATCATGACCATCGTTATGTTTGGAGGAAAAAGGCGGGTAGCTTGCAAGTCTAAGAACACCATCCCAACCGTGAAGCACGGGGGTGGCAGCATCATGCTGTGGGGGTGCTTTGCTGCAGGAGGGACTGGTGCACTTCACAAAATAGATGGCATGATGAGGAAGGAAAATTATGTGGATATATTGAAGCAACATCTCAAGACATCAGTCAGGAAGTTAAAGCTTGGTCGCAAATGGGTCTTCCAAATGGACAATGACCCCAAGCATACTTCCAAAGTTGTGGCAAAATGGCTTAAGGACAACAAAGTCAAGGTATTGGAGTGGCCATCACAAAGCCTTGACCTCAATCCTATAGAAAATGTGTGGGCAGAACTGAAAAAGTGAGTGCGAGCAAGGAGGCCTACAAACCTGACTCCGTTACACCAGCTCTGTCAGGAGGAATGGGCCAAAATTCCCCCAACTTATTGTGGGAAGCTTGTGGAAGGCTACCCGAAACATTTGACCCAAGTTAAACAATTTAAAGGCAATGCTACCAAATACTAATTGAGTGTATATAAACTTCTGACCCACTGGGAATGTGATGAAATAAATAAAAGCTGAAATAAATAATTTTCTCTACTATTATTCTGACATTTCACATTCTTAAAATAAAGTGGTGATCCTAACTGACCTCAAACAGGGAATATTTACTAGGATTAAATGTCAGGAATTGTGTGAAAAACTTAGTTTAAATGTATTTGGCTGGTGTATGTAAACTTCCGACTTCAACTGTACCTCAGTGGTTCGTATCTTGTGTGGATTTAAAGGTCTTTCCTCCTGATCACATTCCACTTCTGCTAACCTGAGCATGTTGTCACCTGTCACCTGCATTGGGAAAAGGAAGATGAGCTTACAGGACAAATGCTGCATACTAAAAGCTTTACAAATATTAAGATGCATTGATCTTCTTTTGGCTTTTTACCTTTCCAAAGATGGTGTGTTTGTTGTTGAGCTCATCTGCCCAACCCAGGGTGAAGAAGAACTGGCTGCCGTTGTCATGGGGCCCTGCGTTGGCCATGGCAACCAGACCTCGTCTGTTGAAGCGCAGTCTGGAGTGGAACTCATCCTGAGAACGGGGGACAGAACCAACAGCAAAACAAGAATCAGCTCCACTGTCTCATTGTTAGTGGAAGTCTGAAACGTACTAATGGGTGAGCTGACAAAGGTTCCATGTAGAAAAGTTGAGTTTATGTCTAGCCAATCAATTTTTGGGGTGAACATGATGCGTGATAATAAGGTGATGGAGACAGTGAAAGTTAACCTTGAATGGACGTCCATAGATGGACTCTCCCCCTGTCCCGGATCCTGTGGGATCTCCTCCTTGGACAATGAACTCTGGCACCACTCTATGGAATGGTGTTCCCTCATAGTAGCCTGTGGAA
This sequence comes from Coregonus clupeaformis, assembly GCF_020615455.1. Lineage (NCBI taxonomy): Eukaryota > Metazoa > Chordata > Actinopteri > Salmoniformes > Salmonidae > Coregonus > Coregonus clupeaformis. Next base: position 47,586,157 of record NC_059206.1, read on the forward strand.
GAGAGCAGTACACATTTACAATAAGCTGGTGTGCAATGTGACATGGTGAGTATCCTCATCTCTTGTGGACAGACTGAACAAAAATCTGACAAAATTCCACAAGATTTTAGTTCTGGGTTAACCAAGATTTTGAGTATACATAATAAGTACATCAGTATTGTTGAGTGACCTTGCATTTTAACCTGCTAGTAGATATTATCAGGCACTCAGTCCTTATCTTCCATGCATAACTGGACAAAGTTTCTGGAGGCCTTGGGAGCCTCTTTGGAACACAGCTCAATATCGATGTCAACAGCTGAGGTCTTGATCAGAACCTGAGAAGGTAGAAGCATATCACTTAATACCAGCTAACCTTAGTGATTGCCTCAGTCAAGGCTGGTGGGAGGAGCTATTGGAGGACGGGCTCATTGTAATGGCTGGAATGGAATCAATGGAACACAATCAAACATGTGGTTTCCATATGTTTGATGTGTTCAGTACCGTTCCATAAATTCCATTCCAGCCATTACAATTAGCCTGTCCTCCTACAGCTCCTCCCACCAGTCTCCTCTGGATTGCCATTATAGCATCTCTTATGAGACTGAGTGAGTGGGTGGACTAATAGTGCATGCATGCAATTATTTCTGTTATTATAGGTTATCCTGCAAGACATTAGCTACAGTGACTGCGAGCTATTACTGTACTTCGTGCAGACTACGATCGTCAGGGGAACAAATTACAGGACCCCTGGCAAGCAAGGAAGCTCGCGCTCACCTTTCCATTTGTTGGAGGCTCTTGAATGTAAATGTTGCTCATTTTGTCGGTGACATTAACGGACAACTAGACACCGAAAATCCGTTATCTTTTCAGCAGTAGAATACAATATTTTTTCCGAAAATGCAGCACTGAGTAGTTCTCAAAGACTGCAAATCAGAGATTAATATCTAAATGTGTTGCCAGCACAGCTCACTGAACCGCCATGTTGTTAAAACATGAGTGCTTTGTTTACCTCGAGTCAATGGGGGGTGAAGGGCATTTTCCAAGTCGATGCTTGGAAGTAGTTTCCCTAATATTTGTTTGAAGGGAGATATGTCAAATATTAACGAATGTACTAAATATTTGTATGAAAATATATCGTAATTAAACATCTGTTAAAACATTGATGGATCATTATTTCCATATACACCCCTAAAATGTGTGGTATAGTCCGTGTGTTACATTGCAATCAATCCCCCTCCTCCCTAAAACATTATACAGAACATTAGCTAGCTAGCTGAAGGGAGGCTGACGAATTATCTCGAGAAAACTCTAATTATGAAAGTTATATGAAAAATAAGAGTCAAAAAAATTCTTTCTCAAGTAGTCGGTCAAATCAGCTCCAAATGTTAGTTTTTTTGGCAAAGATGGTATAGGGTACTAACAAATTGATGTTACCTACCGGAGCTGTTTTGTAGAGGACCCACAGGGAAGCAGTTAGAAATATATCAACGCAACAAGGGTTTTTGCAATAAAGTGTGATAATGGCTGCACCAGGTATGTTTGATCTAACATAAAACTAATTGGTATTGATATTTTAATGGAAATTGGAGGTAGCTAACGTTAGCTTTAACTATCTTATAGTTGCCCTTTTGGCAGAACTTATGGACTGCTAGCTAGCTAGGTTAGCTAGCCTAGCAACTAGGATCCGATTGGCTAGTATGATTGTGTTAAATGTTTTAAATAGCTAACTAATGTTATTTTGATAATAGTCTGTGTATGGTATTTTAGTCTCCCCATTCGTCTGATAACAGCTGTGTTATGTTATCTCAATGTGAATCATAGACACTGAACAAAAATATAAACGCAACATGTAAAGTGTTGGTTCCATGTTCTATGAGCTGAAATTTTCCATACGCACAAAAAGCTTATTTCTGTAAAATGTTGACACACATCTGTTTACATCCCTGCTAGTGAGCATTTATCCTTTGCCAAGATCATCCATCAACCTGACTGGTGTGGCATATTAAACAGTATGATTAGTCAGGTGCACCTTTGGGGACAATAAAAGGCCACTCTCGAAAATGTGCAGTTTTGTCACACAACACAATGCCACAGATGTCTGAAGTTTTGAGGGAGTGCGCAGTTGGCATGCTGACTGCAGGAATGTCCACCAAAGCTGTTGCCAGAGAATTGAATGTTCATTTCTCTACCATAAGCTGCCGTTTTAGAGACATTGGCAGTCTGTCCAACCGGCCTCACAACCGCAGACCCCGTGAATGGCATCGTGTGGGCGAGAGGTTTGCTAATGTCAACGTTGTGAACAGCGTGCCCCATGGTGAGGTTATGGTATGGGCAGGCATAAGCCACGGACAACAAACACAATTTGCATTTTATCGATGCCAATTTGAATGCACAGAGATACTGTGACGAGATCCTGAGGCCCATTGTAGTGCCATCACTTCATGTTTCATCAGGATAATGCACGGCCCCATGCCGCAAGGATCTGTACACAATTCCTGGAAGCTGAAAATGTCCCAGTTCTACCATGGCCTGCATACTCACCAGACATGTCACCCATTGAGCATGTTTGGGATGCTCTGGATTGACGTGTACGACAGCGTGTTTCAGTTCCCGCCAATATCCAGCAACGTCTCACAGCCATTGAAGAGGAGTGGGGCAACATTCCACAAGCCACAATCAATGATATGCTTAGGAGATGTGTTGCGCTGCATGAGGCAAATGGTGGTCACACCAGATACTGACTGGTTTTCTGATCCACTCCCCTACCTTTTTTTTAAAGGTATCTGTAACCAACAGATGCATTTCTGTATTCCCAGTCATGTGAAATCCATAGATTAGTGCCTAATGAATTTATTTCAGTTGACTGATTTCCTTATATGAACTGTAACTCAGTAAAATAATTGAAATTGTTGCATGATGCGTTTATATTTTTGTTCAGTATAAGAAGGAATCAGATTATTTTTAGGCGTGGAACATACAGGCCTACGTTTTTGCGACACTTCAACAGAAGCAATAAGTTGTCCCATTTCACAATGATTACATTTTTCACTTAATTTGCAGGTCCCAATAAGGACAACATCAGAGCTGGGTGCAAGAAATGTGGTTACCGTAAGTCATCTTTATTGCTTATATTATGTTTCTAGTCTAACTCTACATATTCAAGCCTTGTGAATACAGTTCCAGAATGTTCCTTGTAGTCCCCTGACCCCTGAGTGTGCCATAATCATTTTGTGCTAGATACACTTAAATTCAAAAGTACTTCCCTTCCTCACTCACTTTTGTACCCTTGTCATTTTATTAGCGGGCCACCTGACGTTCGAGTGCCGTAACTTTGTGCGTGTGGACCCCCGGAAAGACATTGTCCTAGATGTAAGCAGTACCAGCAGCGAAGAGAGTACAGAGGACGAACAGGAGGATCTGCCTAATGACAAGCTGGGTCGGGGAGGAAAATACTCAAAAGGTCAAAACTTGTATTACATTTTTTGAATCTCTGATTAGCATGTTGTTATAATTAACTGAATTCCAACTGGTTATTGGGACAGACATGAGCGCCATTCTGGACATGCGGGACAAATCTAATGAGACCAACTACAATTCACAGGCAACCAAGGCTCTTCATCATATACTCTCTGATTACCACCACATTGAGCTCATAACCCTAAAGCAAAAGAGTACACTTTCTATTCAAACAGACACAAAAGATTATCCCGAATCAATTTAGTACTATTACCTACACCTTTATTTTCTTTATTCAAGAAAATACAAATGTGACACATGAGCATATCTGATCATCATGCTTACTACTGCCAGATACACATTCCAGAATCTACTAAAAGAGCCACAAGATGGCGCTTTAATGTTTCCTTACTACAAAATCCTAATTTCTGTGAACAATTTCAAACTGAATTGAATGAATTCATAATTATTGTAAAAAATTCAGTCGATCCTCACATTTTATGGTACGTCATCAAAGGCGTTATTAAAAACAATACAACTGCATTTGCATTTGAATTTGCCATCCATCGTGTTAGACTCAACCATTCCATCTATGGTAATCGACGCAGTCGTCTACTGGCTAACAAGCTTCGCAGTAATGATCAATTAGTGGATATTGAAACTATTGAAACTACTATCAGAAGCCAAATTAATCAACCAAAGAATCTCCCATTTCTATAAAGAATTGTACACCACTGATTGTAAATCCACACCAAGCCAGATTGATTCCTTTTTAAAGGATATAAGAACTCCTCTTCTCTCAGTTGAGGAAGCCGGCTTGCTGGGAGCCCAAATCTCTCTCCATGAACTTAAAAGGGCATTGGATAACATGAATATAGGCAAATCACCTGGTTGGTATGGTATTCCTCCTGAGCTCTATTCAACATTTTGGAAGGGATATAAATGCAGCACAAATTTCACTTTTATAAAAATAAAATAAAAGGTAAGGACGCCACCCAGTGTTCTCATTATCGGCCCCTATCTTTGCTAAGCACAGATATTAAACTATTTCCAAAAATTCTGCCGTCCCTTCTCGCAACTTACCCAAATTGGTACATCCGGACTATATCGGGTTTGTTAAAAACATTATTATCCTAAGGTAACATCCGTCGTTTATTACATATCTTACATGCTTCATCATAAACCAAAGCTCCTTGGGCAGTTCTATCTCTCGATGCAGAAAAAGATTTTGATAGACTTGAATGGTCATATCTTTGTGACTTGGCTCCAATTTCATTAATATGATTAAAATACTAAATGCCAATCCCTCAGCCATAGTAATAGCAAGCAATACATGCTTTATTATATTCAGTATAACTAGAAGCTGCAGGCAATGTGATCCCATCTCACCTCTGCTGTTTTTGTCTATGGAGCACCTGGCCCAGGCAATTTGACATTCGAAAGAAATTACACCAATATCTCTCAATTCTACAGATCACGTCATCTCATTATAAGCCGACAATATCTTACTTTATCTAGACAGTGTATCTCAATCCCTCCCCAACACTTTGAAGATCATAGACAAATTCAGCTCCATCTCAAGTAAAATAAAATCGAACAAAATCTGCCCTACGGCCTCTCAAGACCCCGATGGAGGACTCCATATCTACTTATGGAATCCCAATCGTTTCCCATTTTAAATATTTGGAAGTAGATATATTTCCTTCCTTAGATAAAACCATTGCCAGAAACTTTAACAGAACGCTCAAATAAATTAAATCCGACCTCAGTAGATGGACTAACATCCCAGTTGCTTTAACCAGCAAAATATCTCAAATAAAATTGTATTTGTCACATGCGCCGAATACAACAAGTGTAGCCCTTACCTTGAAATGCTTACTTACAAGCCCTTACCCAACAATGCAGTTCAAGAAATAGAGTTAAGAAAATATTTACTAAATAAACTAAAGTAAAAAATAAAATAAAATAAAAAGTAACACAAAATAACAATAACGAGGCTATATACGGGGGTACCGGTACCGAGTCAATGTGCGGGGATACAGGTTAGTCGAGGTAATTTGTACATGTAGGTAGGGTGGGGGGGGGGTCAATATAAATAGTCCGGGTGGCCATTTGATTAATTGTTCAGCAGTCTTATGGCTTGGGGGTAGAAGCTGTTAAGGAGCCTTTTGGACCTAGACTTGGCGCTCCGGTTCTGCTTGCCGTGCGGTAGCAGAGAGAACAGTCTATGCCTTGGGTGACTGGAGCCATTGACAATTTTTTGAGCCTTCCTCTGACACACCGCCTAGTATATAGGTCCTGGATGGCAGGAAGCTTGGCCCAGTGATGTACTGGGCCATACACACTACCCTCTGTAGCGCCTTACGGTCGGATGCCGAACAGTTGCCATACCAGGCGGTGATGCAACCGGTCAGGATGCTCTCGATGGTGCAGCTGTATAACTTTTTGAGGATCTGGGGACCCCTGCTAAATCTTTTCAGTCTCCTGAGGGGGAAAAGGTGTTGTCGTGCCCTCTTCACGACTGTCTTGGTGTGTTTGGACCAGGATAGTTTGTTAGTGATGTGGACACCAAGGAACTCGAAACTCTCGACCCGCTCCGCTACAGCCCCATCGATGTGAATGGGGGTGTGTTCGGCCCTCATTTTCCTGTAGTCCACGATCAGCTCCTTTGTCTTGCTCACGTTGAGGGAGAGGTTGTTGTCCTGGCACCACACTGCCAGGTCTCTGACCTCCTCCCTATAGGCTGTCTCATCGTTGTCTGTAATCAGGCCTACCACTGTTGTGTCGTCAGCTAACTTAATGATGGTGTTGGAGTCGTGCTTGGCCATGCATTTGTGGGTGAACAGGTAGTACAGGAGGGGACTAAGCACACACCCCTGAGGGGCTCCCGTGTTGAGGATCAGCCTGGCAGATGTGTTGTTGCCTACCCTTATTGTCTCCCACTTCTGGCTGTTGGGAATAAAATCCATAGTGCTGTTTCAAAATTTATATGGCAAGGTAAGCGATCCCGGATAAAATTATCAAACTTACAAAGAGGGAAATACGTTGGAGGACTATCAGTACCAAACGTTAAATTGTATTTCAAGGCACTAGCATTTCGTCCCATCCTAAATTGATTTAGACGTGATTCTTCCGCCCCCTGGATGAGTATAGAGATAAATACTGTGTGTCCTATTGCCCTGGAAGAGGTGGTCTTCACTGATACACTATATATACACAAAAGTATGTGGACACCCCTTCAAATTAGTGGATTCGGTATTTCAGCCACACCTGTGGCTGACAGGTGTATAAAATCGAGCACACAGCCATGCAATCTCCTTGGACCGACATTGGCAGTAGAATGGCCTTACTGAAGAACTCAGTGACTTTCAACGTGGCACTGTCATAGGATGCCACCTTTCCAACAAGTCAGTTCGTCAAATTTCTGCCCTGTTAGAGCTGCCCCGGTCAACTGTAAGTGCTGTTATTGTGAAGTGGAAACTTCTAGGAGCAACAACGGCTCAGCCGCGAAGTGGTAGGTCACACAAGCTCACAGAAGGGGACTGCCGAGTACTGAAGCGCGTAGCGCATAAAAATCGTCTGTCCTCGGTTGCAACACTTACTACCGAATTCCAAACTGCCTCTGGAAGCAACGTCAGCACAAGATCTGTTCGTCTGGAATTCATGAAATGTGTTTCCATGGCTGAGCAGCCGCACACAAGCCTAAGATCACCATGCGCACTGCCAAGCGTCGGCTGGAAAGGTGTAAAGCTCGCCGTCATTGGACTCTGGAGCAGTGGAAACGCGTTCTCTGGAGTAATGAATCGCGCTTCACCATCTGGCAGTCCAACGGACGAATCTGGGTTTGGCGGATGCCAGGACAATGCTACCTGCCCGAATGCATAGTGCCAACTGTAAAGTTTGGTGGAGGAGGAATAATGGTCTGGGGCTGTTTTTCATGGTTCGGGCTAGGCCCCTTAGTTCCAGTGAAGGGAAATCGAGGTCCATACAGAAATGGTTTGTCGAGATCGGTGTGGAAGAACTTGACTGGCCTGCACAGAGCCCTGACCTCAACCCTTGGGATGAATTGGAACACTGACTGCGAGCCAGGCCTAATCGCCCAACATCAGTGCCCGACTAATGCTCTTGTGGCTGAATGGAAGCAAGTCCCCGCAGCAGTGTTCCAACATCTAGTGGAAAGCCTTCCCAGAAGAGTGGAGGCTGTTATAGCAGCAAAGGGAGGACCAACTCCATATTAATGCCCATGATTTTGAAATGAGATATTGGTCATGTACATTTGGTCATGTAGTGTATATCCCTTAAACAATGTAAACTATGCTTTAGTCCTATTATTGCTCACACAATCTCTATTTTGCCTCAAAATGTAAAAACAATAACTTTGAATACTCTTAAATGTAAGGGATAATCAACGAGGGGCTATACGTTCTATGGAAAATAATGAACGACATGGAAGGTGTGTTCCACAAAAGAACTAGCGGAGTGGAACTAATCTTCTACGGAATTACATTATTATCCAGAGAACAAGTTGATTATCCCTTTCATACCATGGCTATAATTTAACACATTTGCCGCTAGGAATGTTTTCATTTGCAGGTAGAAATGTGTTCAACATCCACTGAAGTAGCTATCAAGTAAGTTTACTATATAGCTACAGTAGTTGCCTTGGTAACCAAACAAACAGACTTGCTAGTTAGGTAACCAAACCATCAGTCCTAGCTTACTATTATGAAAATCTAATTCAACAATGGCAATAATGTTTTCAATTAAACTTTTGCTTTTAAAAGCAGCTCAAACATAGAACATGTAAGAATGAACTATAGCCATTGAATTCTACCGTGCTGATATACAGTGCGTTGTAGGGAACCAATGCGCGCTCTAGAATGCCCTTCAAGCCAATCATAAACGAGTATTCAACGCCATGGTATAATTCAAATTATACAACGGGTGGGTCTAATCCTGAATGCTGATTGGTTAAAAGCGCATTCCAGCCGGTGTCTATTCCACAAGTTACCACCGGCTAAATCTATTACGTTAAAATGCCTATTTACTCTGTTCCATCTGACTGCGCAATCCACTGTCTCATCAGCCCAGCCAGGCAAGTTATGAACTTGATCTCCACTATAAAAAGTATCTAGACATTATCGCACATTTCTTTTAGACTAACATTTAGTTTAACAGCAGATATTTGCATAAACCTTGCTGTGTCTCCGACATTTGCAACATTGTTTCAGTATTCAAATTCATTCTCCAGTTGTCCAATAGTAATGAACGTGTAGGGGTCGGGATGAGACAGGCAGGCATCGTTTCTCAGCCAGTCGAAATCATGAATCAGCTGGCTTCATTTTTATGGATATATTCAAAGAAATGTCAATTGAAAAAATATCTAACAGAATGAGCTAGTTTGCAGTCTTTACAGCTTTTGTTTGAAGTGATTGTGGTAGCTGTGTTGTTGGTTAGCTCCTCTGAACAACAGTGTCCTGACGAGAGAGCACATTTTCTATGCCAGGCGAAATCTGTGGTGGATATTTTAAATACTATCAAATGAGGAGAGACAAACTTATCACACAAGTCAGAGTTATACTTAAACAAAATCTTTATTCAAATAACTTATCGATAAGGGAGCTGGTCGCAATACCCACACAACCAAGTGGATAGAGTGAGAGCCCAACGAACAGGAAATGCTGACGTCTTATGTAGTGGACCTAAAAATGCTTAGTCATGGCTGGTTCCACCCCTCCACGGCAGATCAGGAGCTACCTTGTTTTCTTCTTGTGGCTATGTGTATCGGGTCATAGCGCACAAACAAGTGATAACGTTAGTTCCGTTACTACTCATATCTCCACACAGCTGTGCCCTTGGAAGATAGTAAAAGACAGGATGAACTGAAAAACTGTGGTCACTCTGAGCCTCTTTGCCGTGTGACCAGGTTACTCAGAAGCAACGAGAAATTGAAACAATACAGGTCTATCTGTTCAAGTTTCTCTATCCCATGTCCTTGACTACACGCCCAGACCAGCTGCAGGGAGCTAGAGGGAACCATCCTTATGAAAAGCACAGCATTGGTAGTTAAGAAATGTCTCTACTACTGTTAAGCATATTAATTGTTAACTATTCATATTAAACAAATCAGGTAAATATGTGATCTGTCTCTCACAAATCACGCCTCATTAGCTCATTGTTATGGATTTATCCAAATAAATGTCACTAGAAAACAGTTTATGCAAATGTACTACTATTGTTATTCTGTCTGCCCTGTTTGATGTGACTGTAAATTAGCCGTAGTTGGCTAGCTAGCAAGCAAGGGATAAGAACGTTGCCAGCCAGTATGGCAATAGAACATTTAGAACAAATGACTGGGTCGCGTCTGTAGATACAGAACAAAAAGACTGAACGACTGGGTCGCGTCTCTGGCAACCGAACCGATAGAACGAACGACCAGCCGGCTTGGGTAGCAACCCTAGATTTGTGTCGGGACTATATCTTGTGGAAGGATGAAATAGTATGAATAAATTAATAAAAAATAACGTTTTTAATGAAAATATGTAAATCATTATTTGAATATGTTGGTAACCCGTTGTATAAAAGTGATGATGCCCTCGAAGCCGGGGTTTGGAGGATATATTGGCACGGTTTGCCGGCCCTCGACTTCGTCTTGGGCCTAACAACACCCGTGCCAATATATCCTCCAAACACCGGCTTCTTGGGCGTTATCGCGTAAGTATAAACTGGGTGGTTTGAGCCCTGGATGCTGATTGGCTGACAGCCGTGGTATATCAGACCGTATATCACGGGATGACAAATCATTTATTTTTACTGCTCGAATTACGTTGGTAACCAGTTTATAATAGCAATAAGGCACCTCTGGGGTTTGTGGTATATGGCCAATATACCATGGCTAAGGGCTGTATCCATGCAATCCGTGTTGCGTCATGCCTAAGAACAGCCCTTAGCCGTGGTATATTGGCCATATACCACACCCCCTCGGGCCTTATTGCTTAAATAATGCCTTGTGATCTGGAGGGCGTTTTTTTGCATCCCCCCAATGGTCCAAATGTGGAATCCATATCCTTGCCCATATCATGGATAGTAATGGTGTGAGAACGTTCCAAGATTTGAAAGACACATACACATTACCAGGCAACTGCTTTTTTTCTATATTTACAATTTAGGTCAGCTATGCTGGCCTATGGAGTACCTTGGAGTCCCAACTACCGAACCATCCAATGATGGGATTTATAAATAAATTATCTGGGCTCCCGAAAGGACTGATCTCTATAATATATAAACAACTTTTGGAAAGCTCATATTCTGAGCTAGCCATTAAAAAAGTATGGTCCACAGATCTAAGTGAATATGAACAAGCCCTTTAACTGGAACAGAATATGGAGAAATACCTTGGCATCCCGTAATCCAAACCATCAATTTATACAATTTAAGTTTGTTCTCAGACTGTATTTAACACCATGGACTCTACAAGTTGTTGAAAGCATTCCACAGGGATGCTGGCCAATGTTGACTCCAATGCTTCCCACAGTTGTGTCAAGTTGGCTGGATGTCCTTTGGGTGGTGGACCATTCTTGAAACAAACGGGAAACTGTTGAGCGTGAAAAACCCAGCAGCATTGCAGTTCTTGACACAAACCGGTGCGCCTGGCACCTACTACCATACCCCGTTCAAAGGCACTTCAATATTTTGTCTTGCCCATTCACCCTCTGAATGGCACACATACACAATCCATGTCTCAATTGTCTCAAGGCTTAAAAATCCGTCTTTAACCTGTCTCCTCCCCTTCATCTACACTGATTTTAAGTGGATTTAACAAGTGACATCAATAAGGGATCATAGTTTTCACCTGGTCAGGCTATGCCATGGAAAGAGCAGGTGTTCTTAATGTTTTGTATACTCTGTATATGTACCTATTTTAATCTTTCTTTACTTTACTTTTTCTCTTTACATACTACATTTGTTACTTTTTGGCTCTGTGATGCGAGCTAACCATTCAATTATATCAATTTGTGTATTGGGCATGTAGCCCCCCCCAACAAGAAAATTAAAAAAAATGAATAAAGTGTTGGTCACAAAAAAAAGGTAAATACAGTACAACAGACAATAGTTGTTATTTTATAACGCACTGCTCTGGTCACTCTTATTACAGGCTCTGATGTATTACTCTGTTATAACATACAGTTATATGACCGAGTCCCTGTTGTCTATCTATCAAATCAGCATGGCCTTTCATTAACTTTTCGAACCCCTCCAGTTGGGCTTCTGGGCTATGCATAGCACTGAAACTGCCTTGGTAAAGTTAGTGAACGACCTCCTCTGTGCTGCTGATGCTGGGAACATCTCCATCCTCATCCTCCTGGACCTGTCTGCAGCATTTGACGCTGTCTGTCGGCATGTAGAGGCTTCTTGGCTGGGGCAGCTTAACCTGGTCGCAGGCCGCTGCGCTACAGGTCTTTATGAGCCCCCTTGTCAAATAAGACAAATATCGTCAAAAATGTTTTATTTGCCCTACCACTACGAACTCCACAACCATATAAATAAGTATGTTGCACACATACTAATGTCATACATCAATGCAACAATGTGAACGAAATGCAAACCAACTGATATCATGTGCACAATCGGAATGACACACAAACAGCGCAAATGCATATATCACTCTCCTTGAGACAATCCAGTAAGACATGCTACCAACATCAACTGTAATGTGTAGACCTACCTACTGGGAAAATGGAATCACCATAGAGTCGGAAAACATGTCAAAACAGCATGAGCAACCACAAGTCACTCCCACGTCATGACCCAACACAACACAGCCACGGAGGACAGTATAGGCTTACCAGCCAATACAAAGTCATGTCTAACAGCATTTAGTGAAACTGAAAGTGAAAAAAGACACTCTTGCTTCTTCTTCATTTTCGAAGAAATTAATTTGTTCAAAATCAATCAAATGTATTTATAAAGCCCGTTTTACATCAGCAGATGTCACAAAGTGCTATACAGAAACCCAGCCTAAAACCCCAAACAGCAATCAATGCAGATGTAGAAGCATGGTGGCTAGGAAAAACTCCCTAGAAAGGCAGGAACCTAGGAAGAAACCTAGAGAGGAACCAGGCTATGAGGGGTGGCCAGTCCTCTTCTGGCTGTGCCGGGTGGAGATTATAAGAGTACATGGCCATTTAAGGCCAGATTGTTCTTCAATATGATCAAACGTTCATAGATGACCAGCAGGGTCAAATAATAATCACAGTGGTTGTAGAGGGTGCAACAGGTCAGTATCTCAAGAGTAAATGTCAGTTGGCTTTTCATAGCCGAGCATTCAGAGGTCAAGACAGCAGGCGCGGTAGAGAGAGAGTCGAAAACAGCAGGTCTGGGACAAGGTAGCACGTCCGGTGAACAGGTCAGGGTTCCCTAGCCACAGGCAGAACAGTTGAAACTGGAGCAGCAGCACCACCAGGTGGACTGGGGACAGCCAGGAGTCATCAGGCCAGGTAGTCCTGAGGCATGGTCCTAGAGCTCAGGTCCTCAGGGAGGGGAGGGAGAGAGGGATAATTAGAGGGAGCATACTTAAATTCACACAGGACACCAGATAAGACAGGAGAATTACACCAGATATAGCAGACTGACCCTACACACTATTGCAGCATAGATACTGGAGACTGAGACGGGTGGGTCGGGGGACACTGTGGCCCCGTCCGACGATACCCCCCGGACAGGTCCAACCAGGCAGGATATAACCCCACACACTTTGCCAAAGCACAGCCTCCACACCACTAGAGGGATATCAACAGACCACCAACTTACTACCCTGAGACAAGGCTGAGTATAGCCCACAAAGATCTACTCCACCGCACGAGCCCGAGGGGGCGCAAAACCGGATTGGAAGATCACGTCTGTGACTCAACCCACTCAAGTGACGCACCCCTCCTAGGGACAGCATGGAAGAGCACTAGTAAGCCAGTGACTCAGCCCCCGTAATAGGGTCAGAGGCAGAGAATCCCAGTGGAGAGAGGGGAGCCGGCCAGGCAGAGACAGCAAGGGCGGTTTGTCGCTCCAGTGCCTTTCCGTTCACCTTCGCACCCCTGGGCCAGACTATATTCAATCATAGGACCTACTGAAGAGATTAGTCTTCAGTAAAGACTTAAAGGTCGAGACCGAGTCTGCGTCTCTCACATGGATAGGCAGACCATTGCATAAAAATGTAGCTCTATAGGAGAAAGCCCTGCCTCCAGCTGTTTGCTTAGAAATTCTAGGGACAATAAGGATGCCTGCATCTTGTGACCGTAGTTTACCTGTAGGTATGTACGGCAGGACCAAATTGGAGAGATAAGTAGGAGCAAGCCCATGTAATGTTTAGTAGGTTAGCAGTAAAACCTTGAAATCAGCCCTAGCCTTAACAGGAAGCCAATGTAGAGAGGCTAGCACTGGAGTAATATGATCACATTTGTTTGGTTCTAATCAGTATTCTAGCAGCCGTGTTTAGCACTAACTGAAGTTTATTTAGTGCTCTATCCGGGTAGCTGGAGAGTAGAGCATTGCAGTAGTCTAATCTAGAAGTGACAAAAGCATGGATTATCTTTTCTGGAGGATTAAATTGAAATTGCAACCAACTTTCTATGGCTTGTTTTAGAAATAGTGATATTTGGGAGATTATTTCCTTTTCAAATAACTGAAAGTGAGAGGTTGTAATCAGAATAAAGGAAAAAAGGACATTCTTGAACATTGGGTGAGACAATCTTACTAATTTGCTAGAGAACCAGTTTGCATTTAAGTATAACTTTTGTATGACTGAAGCTTTTAGTGATAGGTCTAATTTTACATTTTAGTCATTTAGCAGACGCTCTTATCCAGAGCGACTAACAGTTAGTGAGTGCATACATTTTCATACTCTGCCCCCCGTGGGAAACGAACCCACAACCCTGGCGTAACAAGCGCCATGCTCTACCAACTGAGCTACAGGGGACTAATGCTTTCGTATTTAATTTCTGTCCTCCGAATTCATATTCATTATATAAATAGGCCCGTTTAATTTTGTCTGGCTTGCCGTTCCAAATAAAATGGAATATTTTTTTCTCATATAATAAAATAAATAAATAATGTTCCCTAGGCGTAGTTAAGACCATAAGCAAATAGGTAAACTGGGATATGATAAAGAGTTAATCAGGGTGATTTTTCCACAAATTGACAGGTATTTACCTTTCCATGGTAGCAAGATCTTATCTATTTTTGCTAACTTTCTATTAACATTTATTGGAGTGAGATAATTTATTTCATTTGGGATATGTATTCCGAGTATATCCACATCACCGTCAGACCATTTTATTGGTAAACTACATGGTAATGTAAAAATTGTATTTTTTTGTGATCCAATATGTAATATAGTACATTTATCATAATTTCTTGTAATCCAGAGAGTTTAGAAAATGTATCTAGATCCTCTGAGGTTGTGGATTTAAAAGAAAACATGAATCATCAGCGTACAATGACACCTTTGTTTTTAAGCCCTGGATTTCTAATCCCTTGATATTATTGTTGGATCTGATTTTTAATAGCTAACATCTCGATGGCCATAATAAATAGATATGCCGATAGTGGACAACCTTGTTTCACTCCTCTTGACAGTTTAAAACTTTCTGTGAAATAGCCATTATTTACTATTTTACACCTTGGGTTACTATACATGATTTTAACCCAATTAAAAGAGATTCTCCAAAATTGAAATGCTCCAGGCATTTATATATAAACCCCAGTCGTACTTTATCAAATGCCTTTTCAAAGTCTGCTATGAATAGCAGGCCTGGTTTCCCTGACTTTTCATAGGGTTCTATTGTTTCCAGTACTTGCCTTATATTATCTCCAATGTATCGTCCATGTAAAAAAACCTGTCTGATTAGAATGAATAATGTCCGACAATACCTTTTTAATTTTATGCGCTATACATTTTGCTATAATTTTTGCATCACAACACTGAAATATAAGGGGCCTCCAATTTTTTTAATGGACTGGATCTTTATATTTTCCACTTGTATCCTGTTTCAGTAATAATGAAATCAGACCTTCTTCTTGAGTGTCTGATAATCTCAATTTACATAGGAGTGGTTAAAACATGCTAATAACGGTCCTCTGAGTATATCAAAAAAGGTTTGGTATACCTCGACTGGTATGCCATCCAACCCTAGAGTTTTCCCGGACTTAAATATTCTTGATATGTTTGTCAAAAGAGAGATCAGGGTCCAGAGTAACGCCGAGGTCCTTCACAGTTTTATTTGAGACGACTGTACAGCCATCAAGATGAATTGTCAGATCCAACAGCAGGTCTTTGTTTCTTGAGACTTAGAACTAGCATCTATGTTTTGTCCGAGTTTAAAAGTAAAACATTTGCCGCCATCCACTTCCTTATGTCTGAAACACAGGCTTCCAGGGTAGGCAATTTTGGGGCTTCACCATGTTTCATCGAAATGTACAGCTGTGTGTCATCCGCATAGCAGTGAAAGTTGACATTGTGTTTCTGAATGACATCACCAAGAGGTAGAATATATAGTGAAAACAATAGTGGTCCTAAAACAGAACGTTGAGGAACGCCAAAACTTACAATTGATTTGTCAGAGGACAAACCATCCACAGAGACTGATATCTTTCCGACAGATAAGATCTAAACCAGGCAAGAACTTGTCCGTGTAGATCAATTAAGGTTTCTAATCTCTCCAAAAGAATGTGGTGATTGATGGTTTCAAAAGCAGCACTAAGGTCTAAGAGCACGAGGACAGATGCAGAGCCTTGGTCTGACGCCATTAAAAAGTAATTTACTACCTTCACGAGTGCTATGATGAGGTCTAAAACCAGACTGAAGCGTTTCGTATACGTTATTTGTCTTCAGGAAGGCAGTGAGCTGCTGCGCAACAAGGTTTGGCTTTTTCAAGAGAGGCTTTTTTTCTGGCACTTTTAGTGAGTTTAGTACACATCCAGTGGATAGGGAGCCATTTATTATGTTCAACATAGGAGTAGCTCTTTCAGTAGTTTAGTTGGAATAGGGTCCAGTATGCAGCTTGAAGGTTTAGAGGCCATGACTATTTTCATGAATGTGTCAAGAGATATACACTGCTCAAAAAAATAAAGGGAACACTTAAACAACACAATGTAACTCCAAGTCAATCACACTTCTGTGAAATCAAACTGTCCACTTAGGAAGCAACACTGATTGACAATACATTTCACATGCTGTTGTGCAAATGGAATAGACAACAGGTGGAAATTATAGGCAATTAGCAAGACACCCCCAATAAAGAAGTGGTTCTGCAGGTGGTGACCACAGACCACTTCTCAGTTCCTATGCTTCCTGGCTGATGTTTTGGTCACTTTTGAATGCTGTCGGTGCTTTCACTCTAGTGGTAGCATGAGACGGAGTCTACAACCCACACAAGTGGCTCAGGTAGTGCAGCTCATCCAGGATGGCACATCAATGTGAGCTGTGGCAAGAAGGTTTGCTGTGTCTGTCAGCGTAGTGTCCAGAGCATGGAGGCGCTACCAGGAGACAGGCCAGTACATCAGGAGACGTGGAGGAGGCCGTAGGGAGGGCAACAACCCAGCAGCAGGACCGCTACCTCCGCCTTTGTGCAAGGAGGAGCAGGAGGAGCACTGCCAGAGCCCTGCAAAATGACCTCCAGCAGGCCACAAATGTGCATGTGTCTGCTCAAACGGTCAGAAACAGAATCCATGAGGGTGGTATGAGGGCCCGACGTCCACAGGTGGGGGTTGTGCTTACAGCCCAACACCGTGCAGGACGTTTGGCATTTGCCAGAGAACACCAAGATTGGCAAATTCGCCACTGGCGCCCTGTGCTCTTCACAGATGAAAGCAGGTTCACACTGAGCACATGTGACAGACGTGACAGCGTCTGGAGACGCCGTGGAGAACGTTCTGCTGCCTGCAACATCCTCCAGCATGACCGGTTTGGCGGTGGGTCAGTCATGGTGTGGGGGTGGCATTTCTTTGGGGGCCGCACAGCCCTCCATGTGCTCGCCAGAGATAGCCTGACTGCCATTAGGTACCGAGATGAGATCCTCAGACCCCTTGTGAGACCATATGCTGGTGCGGTTAGCCCTGGGTTCCTCCTAATGCAAGACAATGCTAGACCTCATGTGGCTGGAGTGTGTCAGCAGTTCCTGCAAGAGGAAGGCATTGATGCTATGGACTGGCCCGCCCGTTCCCCAGACCTGAATCTAATTGAGCACATCTGGGACATCATGTCTCGCTCCATCCACCAACGCCACGTTGCACTACAGACTGTCCAGGAGTTGGCGGATGCTTTAGTCCAGGTCTGGGAGGAGATCCCTCAGGAGACCATCTGCCACCTCATCAGGAGCATGCACAGGCGTTGTAGGGAGGTCATACAGGCACGTGGAGGCCACACACACTACTGAGCCTCATTTTGACTTGTTTTAAGGACATTACATCAAAGTTGGATCAGCCTGTAGTGTGGTTTTCCACTTTAATTTTGAGGGTGACTCCAATTCCAGACCCCCATGGGTTGATAAATTTGATTTCCATTGATAATTTTTGTGTGATTTTGTTGTCAGCACATTCAACTATGTAAAGAAAAAAGTATTTAATAAGATTATTTCATTCATTCAGATCTAGGATGTGTTGTTTAAGTGTTCCCTTTATTTTTTTGAGCAGTTACCAACATCTTAGTATTTTTCCTTCCTCAACTTTTTTCATTCATTTTTTTCACCCCGGATATGCTTCTACAGGACCTCCACCAGCCGAAAAAGCTAAGTAGTAACATTTTCACTATGCCATCTAATTGCAGTCGCTGTACTCATAATATACAGGAGAACTATTGCCTTATGGTGAGGATAGCCATGTTGCAAGCAGAGCTTCAGATGCAATCGTTAGGCAAGGGCAATTTAAGTGTAGGAAAGGATGAAACAGTGTCTGTGCCACCAGTAAGTACAGATAGTAGTATAAATCCCCCCGCACAGTCCCCGCAGCCGGACAATTTTCTCAAGGCTTCTGGAAAGAAATGCTGTCGGCATGCTCAACCGGTGTCGCTCATTCAGCCGACAGAACCTTTCAACCGGTTCTCCCCATTAAGCAACGAGTCGGAGTCAGAGGCCGAGCCTTCTCAGGTCTCTCCTCCAACCGTTATGGGGTCTGAGCCGCCGAAGCCTCCCACCACTAACTCGGACAAATTGAAAACTCTCGTCATTGGCGACTCCATTACCCGCAATATTAGACTTAAAAAGAATAATCCAGCGATCAAACACTGTTTACCAGGGGGCAGGGCTACCGACGTAATGGCTAATCTGAAGATGGTGCTGGCTAAGGCTAAAACTGGTGAGTGTAGAGAGTATAGGGATATTGTTATCCACGTCGGCACCAACGATGTTAGGATGAAACCGTCAGAGGTCACCAAGCGCAACATAGCTTCAGTGTGTAAATCAGCTAGAAAAATGTGTCGGCATCGAGTAATTGTCTCTGGCCCCCTCCCAGTTAGAGGGAGTGATGAGCTCTACAGCAGTCTCACAACTCAATCGCTGGTTGAAAACTGTTTTCTGCCCCTCCCAAAATATAGAATTTGTTGATAATTGGCCCTCTTTCTGGGACTCACCCACAAACAGGACCAAGCCTGACCTGCTGAGGAGTGACGGACTCCATCCTAGCTGGAGGGGTGCTCTCATCTTATCTGTGAACATAGACAGGGCTCTAACTCCTCTAGCGCCACAATGAGATAGGGTGCTGGCTTTTAGCCAGCCTGCCAGCTTAGTGGAGTCTGCTACTAGCACAGTCAGTGTAGTCAGCTCAGCTATCCCCATTGAGACCGTGTCTGTGCCTCGATCTAGGTTGAGCAAAACAAAAACATGGCGGTGTTCGCCTTAGCAATCTCACTGGAGAAAAGACCTCCTCCATTCCTGTCATTATTGAAAGAGATTGTGAGATCTCAAAATAGGGTTACTTAATGTTAGATCCCTCACTTCCAAGGCAGTCATAGTCAATTAACTAATCACTGATCATAATCTTGATGTCATTGGCCTGAAACATGTCTCAAGCCTGATGAATTTACTGTATTAAATGAGGCCTCTCCTCCTGGTTACACTAGTGACCATATCCCCCGCGCATCCGGCAAAGGTGTTGCTAACATTTATGACAGCAAATTTCAATTTACAACAAAAACAATGACTGTGTTTTGAGCTTCTAGTCATGAAATCTATGCAGCCTACTCAATCACGTTTTATGGCTACTGTTAGCAGGCCTCCTTGGCCGTATACAGCGTTCCTCACTGAGTTCCCTGAATTCCTGTCGGACCTTGTAGTCATGGCAGATAATATTCAAATTTTTGGTGACTTTAATATTCACATGGAAAAGTCCACAGACCCACTCCAAAAGGCTTTCAGAGCCATCATCGACTCAGTGGGTTTTGTCCAACATGTCTCCGGAACTACTCATTGCCACAGTCATACCCTGGATCTAGTTTTGTCCCGTGGAATAAATATTGTGGATCGAAATGTTTTTCCTCATAATCCTGGACTATCGGACCACCATTTTATTACATTTTCAATCGCAACAAATAATCTGCTCAGACCCCAACCAAGGATCATCAAAAGCCGTGCTATAAATTCTTGGACAACCCAAAGATTCCTAGATGCCCTTCCAGACTCCCTCCACCTACACAAGGACGTCGGAGTACAAAAATCGGTTAACCACCTAACTGAGGAACTTCATTTAACCTTGCGTAATACCCTAGATGCAGTCGCACCCCTAAAAACAACAAACCTTTGTCACAAGAAATTTGCTCCCTTGTATACAGAAAATACCTGAGCCCTGAAGCAAGCTTCCAGAAAATTGGAACGGGAATGGCGCTCCATCAAACTGGAAGTCTTCCGACTAGCTTGGAAAGACAGTACCGTGCAATATCGAAGATCCCTCACTGCTGCTCGATCATCCTATTTTTCCAACCTAATTGAGAAAAATAAGAACAACCCAAAATGTATTTGTGATACTGTCGCAAAGCTAACTAAAAAGCAGCATTCAACAAGAGAACATAGCTTTCACTTCAGCAGTGATAAATTCATGAACTTCGATGAAAAGATCATGATCATTAGAAAGCAAATTACGGACTCCACTTTGAATCTGCGTATTTCTCCAAAGCTCAGTTGTCCTGAGTGCACAGAACTGCCAGGACCTAGGATCAATGGAGACACTCAAGTTTTTTAATCCTACACTGCTCAAAAAAATAAAGGGAACACTAAAATAACACATCCTAGATCTGAATGAATGAAATAATCTTATTAAATACTTTTTTCTTTACATAGTTGAATGTGCTGACAACAAAATCACACAAAAATTATCAATGGAAATCAAATGTATCAACCCATGGAGGTCTGGATTTGGAGTCACCCTCAAAATTAAAGTGGAAAACCACACTACAGGCTGATCCAACTTTGATGTAATGTCCTTAAAACAAGTCAAAATGAGGCTCAGTAGTGTGTGTGGCCTCCACGTGCCTGTATGACCTCCCTACAACACCTGGGCATGCTCCTGATGAGGTGGTGGATGGTCTCCTGAGGGATCTCCTCCCAGACCTGGACTAAAGCATCCGCCAACTCCTGGACAGTCTGTGGTGCAACGTGGCGTTGGTGGATGGAGCGAGACATGATGTCCCAGATGTGCTCAATTAGATTCAGGTCTGGGGAACGGGCGGGCCAGTCCATAGCATCAATGCCTTCCTCTTGCAGGAACTGCTGACACACTCCAGCCACATGAGGTCTAGCATTGTCTTGCATTAGGAGGAATCCAGGGCCAACCGCACCAGCATATGGTCTCACAAGGGGTCTGAGGATCTCATCTCGGTACCTAATGGCAGTCAGGCTACCTCTGGCGAGCACATGGAGGGCTGTGCGGCCCCCCAAAGAAATGCCACCCCACACCATGACTGACCCACCGCCAAACCAGTCATGCTGGAGGATGTTGCAGGCAGCAGAACGTTCTCCACGGGCGTCTCCAGACGCTGTCACGTCTGTCACATGTGCTCAGTGTGAACCTGCTTTCATCTGTGAAGAGCACAGGGCGCCAGTGGCGAATTTGCCAATCTTGGTGTTCTCTGGCAAATGCCAAACGTCCTGCACGGTGTTGGGCTGTAAGCACAACCCCCACCTGTGGACGTCGGGCCCTCATACCACCCTCATGGAGTCTGTTTCTGACCGTTTGAACAGACACATGCACATTTGTGGCCTGCTGGAGGTCATTTTGCAGGGCTCTGGCAGTGCTCCTCCTGCTCCTCCTTGCACAAATGCGGAGGTAGCGGTCCTGCTGCTGGGTTGTTGCCCTCCTACAGCCTCCTCCACATCCCCTGATGTACTGGCCTGTCTCCTGGTAGCGCCTCCATGCTCTGGACACTACGCTGACAGACACAGCAAACCTTCTTGCCACAGCTCGCATTGATGTGCCATCCTGGATGAGCTGCACTACCTGAGCCACGTGTGTGGGTTGTAGACTCCGTCTCATGCTACCACTAGAGTGAAAGCAACGCCAGCATTCAAAAGTGACCAAAACATCAGCCAGGAAGCATAGGAACTGAGAAGTGGTCTGTGGTCACCACCTGCAGAACCACTTCTTTATTGGGGGTGTCTTGCTAATTGCCTATAATTTCCACCTGTTGTCTATTCCATTTGCACAACAGCATGTGAAATTTATTGTCAATCAGTGTTGCTTCCTAAGTGGACAGTTTGATTTCACAGAAGTGTGATTGACTTGGAGTTACATTGTGTTGTTTAAGTGTTCCCTTTATTTTTTTGAGCAGTGTATTAAAAGTAAAAACCGAAAAGTTGGCAGATAGTCAAGTAGCATCAAACAGCACGGAGACAAGTAAGGAAGTTGAGGGCGGAGCAATCAACGTGAAGCTCAATGCAAGGAAAGAACAGAGTACACTGACCGCCCCCTCTATCAATCCTTGGCTTCCATCAACTGTGTTTCTCTCACTTTTATTCAAGTGTTTTGTCTGAATGGTTTTGTGTATTTGTCCTGATTGCTGTAGGTTCTCAGGAGGACGCCAGGAAAGTAAAACACAAGAGGAGGAAAAGTAAAGACAGAAAGTCTGAAAGAAAGAGGTACGTCACATTGTATTTTAATTCCAGTATCTATGAGAAATAATTATGCCTAGTGGTATTGTATGTTTAATAACTGTGGATGGTGCAATCTTCTGTAGGTCTTATTCATCGAGTGATGAAGAGGAGAGCAAGAAGAGAAAGAAACACAAAAGCCACAAGAAAAAGGGCAAAAAGGAAAAGAAAGAAAAGAAGGAACGTCACAAGAAGAAGCAGAAGAAGAAAGATGAACCTTCCTCGTCTGACAGCTCCAGCGGATCCTCTGACACTGATTGAGAAGATGGAACATTTAGGGACAGATTTACTTAAGTGTTTGCACCTGTCATTTTACGGAGGAATCAATCTAAGACATACAATTGTATTTAGAGACACTTTACCGTAAGATATTATACATTTTTCTTCAACTTTGATTTTATTTTATTCTAGTTTTATGTCCTATGGAAAGTAATAGGTGCAGACACTGAGTATATCTGGCTCTTGTGTGTCACAGAATCAAGGACCATCTGTAAGGCTTGTCAATATAGCCTCTGCTACAAATGAAACAATGGACAAATATTTATTGTTACTTGTTTGACTTCGATGAAGGCTGAAAAGTTTGGATGGAATTTGTTTTTAAAGGTATTATATAGATTAAAAAAGTGTGTAGATTTTCCAATTTATTTGTGAACCATCTGAACTTTTTATTTTCCAAGTGTTGATCTTTCAAGTTACCAGAATGGGAAAGGCAGATGTAGTAAGCAAGTCCTTTATGTATTTTCCATTTTTAGGAAGGTATTAAGATGGTAATGCTTCCAGATTTAATGTCATTAATTTAGTAGAAAACTGTAATAAAACAATCTTATTACAGTTCTGTGTCTGAGCTCTTTGAAGTGAAAGTGATTATTATTTTCAATATATGATGGGAAAATATATTCTGCTGTTTGAGAAATGCATAGACATTGAGGAATTTACTTTTTTCAATCTTTTGATATTCATTAAATGGAAAATAGCACCTTCTTTTGGAGGCAAGACGTGCAGAAGTGTATCCCTCTCTCCATCCTTTCATGATGAGATGACTATCAGCAAGGTGAAAACAATGTGGTGGAAACGTGGCTTTCGGTTAGTCACTGAGCTATTACATATATTGGGTCACACTAATAATTTCAAGAAAGATACAGTAGGTGCAGAGCCATGTAATTTAATTCCACGTCGGTGCGGCATTTAGCTACTGAGTTTGTCTCCAAGTCTGCCTGTACGGAAGCCGAGGAAGAATTGTGAATTCAATTCGACAACAATGGCGTCCACCACAGAAAACTTAGATTTGAAACGAAAACTAGACGAGAATGAGAGTGAAGGAGGAGATGGAGAAAAGGAGGAGGAATGGGTTGGACCCATGCCAAGCGAGGCGACACAGACCAAGAAGAGAAAAGGTAGCTATATAATGGATAAGCTAGCTAACGTTAACTAACTATGTTAGCACACCTCCAGCACTGCACTAACTTTTCATTTACATTTAAGTCATTTAGCAGACGCTCTTATCCAGAGCGATTTACAAATTGGTGCATTCAATTTAGGATAGCCAGTGTTACAACCACATCTTGATCACAGTAAGTACACTTCTTCAAACAAGCAGCTGTGAGCAAAGTTAGTGCAATCAGGGACAACTACATCTCGGTCACAATAAGTACATTTCTTTAAACAAGTCAGTGCTAGCAGGTGAAATAAGTCAGGTGTTAGATTAGACAAAAGACAGTGGTAGTAAAGGGGGGTAGAATTATTACTTTTATACTATTCCAGGTATTCCTTAAAGAGGTAGGGTTTCAAGTGTCTCCGCTGTCCTAGCGTCGTGGGGGAGCTTGTTCCACCATTGGGGTGCCGGAGCAGCAAATAGCTTTGACTGGGCTGAGCTGAGCTGAGCTGAGCTGGAACTGTGCTTCTGTAGAGGTAGGGGGACTAGCAGGCCAGAGGTGGCTATAAAAAATAGTGTTGCTCTCAAATTGTGCTTGCTTTTAACAATAGTGGTTTTATGTTTTTGTACAGTGCTGGAGTATGAACGTGTGTATTTGGACAACTTGCCATCATCAGCCATGTACGAGAGGAGCTACATGCATAGGGATGTTATAACGCACATTGTCTGTTCCAAGTAAGTAACGTTAGCTTGCTAGCTATTGACGTTATCTACAACCTGTAGATAACGCACGATACACTTTCACGTGCTGATTGTTTACTTCCTGGTTAATTGATTTGTGTTTCACTGCAAGTACTGTTATGAGTAGCTGCAGCCCAATATGGCGACCAGAGTATAGGCGTGTCGAAAGGAGTGGGTGTATGCAAAGCGAATTTGTTGCCACTCAAGACGTTTCTTCTTCTTCAATTAGGTTTAATTGGTGGTTGGCATCCAATTTGTTGCATTACCGCCACCTACTATACTGGAGTACAACTCCCTTATCTTTTCTTGAAAAATAAAATAAAATAAAACAAAGCAAAGAAATATCCTACCATCTAACACTACACTCACAACTTCAAAACTACTACTAATAATTAACCCCACCCTTCTCCACTATTTAAATATATTCACCTACCTCATGCCCTCAACCTGAAATGATGGGACATCACCACTTAACACTCCCTGTAACTCTTCTGGATTTTTTTTCTCAATTTGTCTGTCATAGTTGACGTGTACCTATGATGAAAATTACAGGCCTCTCTCATCTTTTTAAGTGGGAGAACTTGCACAATTGGTGGCTGACTAAATACTTTTTTTTTCCCCACTGTAGATCCTAAAGTTAACTTATAAGACAAAGCATGAACAAAGATGCCTAGAAGCCTATGAAATGAGAATTGATCCCACAACCTTCCTCCATGGATACAGGATAAGATGGAGAACAAAGGCATTTAATTCCATTGATAACATCTGAAGGTGTAACCTTTCAACCCAAAACCAACAACCATTGACCAATCAAACGATAACAAGTTGACAGTAACCTGACCACCAAATCTCCACATGGTGTCACAGCATCTAAAGGCTTGTGTGGGGAATGAGACCAATGTATAGAGTAATTCAGAGTTCACCTTGTACAGATACAAGTTACCACAGAGATCGTACATCTATATAGATAGCATTAGAGTTATCCTCAGTGAACAAGTTTCAGGTAGATACCGGACATGGATACTATAGTATTATACAATTTTACTGAGGTACACTTCATATAAGGAAATCAGTCAGTTGTGGAGATCCTGGGCTGGCGGGGTTACATGTGGTCTGCGGTTGTGAAGCCGGTTGAACGTACTGCCAAATTCTCTAAAACGACATTGGAGGCGGCTTAAGGTAGAGAAATGAACATTCAATTCTCTGTAAACAGCTCTGGTGGACATTCCTGCAGTCAGCATGCCAATTGCACGCTCCCTCAACTTGAGACATCAGTGGCATTGTGTTGCGTGACAAAACTGCACATTTTAGAGTGGCCTTTTGTCCCCAGCACAAGGTGAACCTGTGTAATGATCATGCTGTTTAATCAGCTTCTTGATATGCAACACCTGTCAGGTGGATGGATTATCTTGGAACAGGATAAATGCTCACTGACAGGGATGTAAACTAATTTGTGCACAACATTTGAGAGAAATAAGCTTTTTGTGCATATGGACAATTTCTGTGATCTTTTATTTCAGCTCATGAAACATAGGACCAACACTACATTTATATTTTTGTTCAGTGTATATATCAGCATATGTTTCGAAAACCGTTTTGAAAGCAATGATTATTGACATTTCTAAACGTTAAAACACTGTGTCGGAATTGTAGTTCAGTGAGCGAATGTAGCCATCAGTGAGCGAATGTAAGCACTGAAAACCCTAAATACGGAGAAGGGTTTTCGAGAGTTAAACCCTAACTTTAAAGGGGAACTGAACCCGCTAATTTGGCCTCTTTTTGGCTTGCTCCTCAAGCAGTCATGGCGGCCATGATAGAAGCCAAACGTTAGTTGACTTGGGGGTGTGGTTTATATGGAAGTTTCCTTGCAACCACCAAGATCCATCTGTCAGTCTTGCCTGCAGCTGTTCCCCCCACCCCCACTCAATCACAACAAACAAACCTCCTGCAGGTTGAGTTCAATAACTACAGGCAAATGTATGGTGAGATGCCGGAGGAAGATTTGAATAACTCAGTAGCCTACAGAGTAATATGAGAAGAATGCATGTTTTGATCACTTTCAAATGTAGTAACAGGTCCATGTAGAATAAACAACCCTTTACATAATACCATAGAAGCGGTGTTCTGCAAATACACTGCTCAAAAAAATAAAGGGAACACTTAAACAACACAATGTAACTCCAAGTCAATCACACTTCTGTGAAATCAAACTGTCCACTTAGGAAGCAACACTGATTGACAATACATTTCACATGCTGTTGTGCAAATGGAATAGACAACAGGTGGAAATTATAGGCAATTAGCAAGACACCCCCAATAAAGAAGTGGTTCTGCAGGTGGTGACCACAGACCACCTCTCAGTTCCTATGCTTCCTGGCTGATGTTTTGGTCACTTTTGAATGCTGGCGGTGCTTTCACTCTAGTAGTACCATGAGACGGAGTCTACAACCCACACAAGTGGCTCAGGTAGTGCAGCTCATCCAGGATGGCACATCAATGCGAGCTGTGGCAAGAAGGTTTGCTGTGTCTGTCAGCGTAGTGTCCAGAGCATGGAGGCGCTACCAGGAGACAGGCCAGTACATCAGGAGACATGGAGGAGGCCGGAGGAGGGCAACAACCCAGCAGCAGGACCGCTACCTCCGCCTTTGTGCAAGGAGGAGCAGGAGGAGCACTGCCAGAGCCCTGCAAAATGACCTCCAGCAGGCCACAAATGTGCATGTGTCTGCTCAAACGGTCAGAAACAGACTCCATGAGGGTGGTATGAGGGCCCGACGTCCACAGGTGGGGGTTGTGCTTACAGCCCAACACCGTGCAGGACGTTTGGCATTTGCCAGAGAACACCAAGATTGGCAAGTTCGCCACTGGCGCCCTGTGCTCTTCACAGATGAAAGCAGGTTCACACTGAGCACATGTGACAGTCTGGAGACGCCGTGGAGAACGTTCTGCTGCCTGCAACATCCTCCAGCATGACCGGTTTGGCGGTGGGTCAGTCATGGTGTGGGGTGGCATTTCTTTGGGGGGCCGCACTGCCCTCCATGTGCTCGCCAGAGGTAGCCTGACTGCCATTAGGTACCGAGATGAGATCCTCAGACCGCTTGTGAGACCATATGCTGGTGCGGTTGGCCGTGGGTTCTTCCTAATGCAAGACAATGCTAGACCTCATGTGGCTGGAGTGTGTCAGCAGTTCCTGCAAGAGGAGGGCATTGATGCTATGGACTGGCCCGCCTGTTCCCCAGACCTGAATCCAATTGAGCACATCTGGGACATCATGTCTCGCTCCATCCACCAATGCCACGTTGCACCACAGACTGTCCAGGAGTTGGCGGATGCTTTAGTCCAGGTCTGGGAGGAGATCCCTCAGGAGACCATCCGCCACCTCATCAGGAGCATGCCCAGGCGTTGTAGGGAGGTCATACAGGCACGTGGAGGCCACACACACTACTGAGCCTCATTTTGACTTGTTTTAAGGACATTACATCAAAGTTGGATCAGCCTGTAGTGTGGTTTTCCACTTTAATTTTGAGGGTGACTCCAAGTCCAGACCTCCATGTGTTGATAAATTTGATTTCCATTGATAATTGTTGTGATTTTGTTGTCAGCACATTCAACTATGTAAAGAAAAAAGTATTTAATAAGATTATTTCATTCATTCAGATCTAGGATGTGTTGTTTAAGTGTTCCCTTTATTTTTTTGAGCAGTGTATAACAATGTGCACCTTTCATTCCCAGCCGATACAGATACTGTGCCTATTGGCATTTTGTCTGATGGTAATGGGGCTACCTTGGCAAACATGTCAGAGTGGTCATACCTTCCTGTGTGGTGTTTGGTATACAACAGGAGTTCCATGATCCTGGTGCAGAATACACAGGGGTTTTCCCTCCCCATATTAACTGATGCCATTCAATTCAATAATAAAAAAAGACGATACAAGTAAAAGTTGAATGCCGACTGGCAGGTCTCTCCATTCAGAGACATCAGTATCAAGCCTGTCTGTCAGACTGGACTTCATCACATCATCTTGCAAGTCTCCATGTGCTGGTTCCATACATGTTTCTGTGAACACATGTTCTATTGCCAATGGCAGTTAGGATAGGTCAAACAGTATCTGACACACAAACAGGTACTATGTTGAAGTTTGAATAAGTTAGACTAAACCTATATAATTCTGTTCTCCCCATCGACGACCATTGGTGAGCAAACGAGGTGAAGCTGGAGGTAAGGTCTTTTCCAGAGCCCCATTGATGGGTATAGCAGCATAGATCAGCTCCTGGCCCCTCAAAGATACTGCTCGGTCCCACACAAAAACACACACAGAGCACTGATTACATTATCAATGGTGGTTATGATTAGCCTGGTGGAACCAACCTGATCGCCTTTCTATTTCACATTAGATATCATAAAATGTGAAGTGAAATAGAATGGTGAAGACAGCGATCAGGCTGGTTCCACCAGGCTAGGTTATGCCCTGGACATTATATGCATCTAAGAAGTAGAAAATTAGCAACAAATAATGTCAGTTTACATAAATTATGTTTCACAATTGGGTTATCAAATGTATCAAAGTAATGACGTGGGTTACCTTATGTATTTGTAAAAATTATGAGCCTGTGAAAGCTGTTGCCGCTGATGGGTGAAGGTTGCTGGCTGGATACTTGCCAAAATGTGGCTGACTGTTCCATTCATAGGAATGCTCACAGCGAGGCATGATGGGGATGAGGGCCCCCTTGCTGATCTTCTATATGCTGCATGTTAGGCTGCAGTCTGAGCATCTCTCGAACAACTGCAGCAGGCAATCTTATGAGATGGTGTTGACCGGAAGGGCCTTTGACAGGGTTACCCGTTGTTGATTGCGTCATCAAGGCAATAACTCGGGTCATTATCAGAGGCCTCATGATGGCGTGTCCTTTTCATAGGAGTCGAGGGAGACTCTGGCAAAAATGGAGGAGGTGTCACAAGGGTACTTGAGTCGCATGACACACTTTTATTCTGAGGTCTTGCCTGACAAATTGTGAAAATAGCAAGTGAATAGTGAATTAAATTATTTTTGGAGGTGGCTAAACCATTGCAATCACATTGCTGGACATGTTATGATACCCATCTTTGCTCCTTCTGCTAGGTCCTGGCATCCGTTCATGACCAGGGGATATCAGTCTGGCACCCAACTTGCACTTTAACGGAAAAACAGGGTCAACAATTGTCAACTTTCAATTATAAACATAGTTTGAGAAATAACGTAATATAATTTGGAAGCTAATTCTATGCTTTACATATGTAGACTGACTGGCTACAGATTGGATTAGATTCAGGCTGGTGACGCTGTTACTCGCTAGTTGGTAGCCAGCTAGCTAACGTCAGCTATGCTAGCGACGATCATGATTATAAAAATATACATAACCAGCAGTCTATGGTCTCGCTACCGGTATACTCACCACCACTGGGGACCAATAAACTCCAACGACCTATTCCGCGTGATGGGGTCCTTCGGCAGGGCATGCAAACAATAGTTGTTGGCTGTGCATCCTTCTGGAAGCATGCATTGCATGGTCAAACCGTATAGGGCTTTTCAGTCTCAAACGGCCGTGATCCTTTGAACGCGTTGGTTGGTGGCGATGAAACAACAGAGCCCAATTCAATGAAGGGAAGCGGAGGGGCGATTTGCATGTCGAACTTGGCAAAAGGTGGCATGATTTGTTGACTTAATTGTAATCCAAACCCAACCTTCATTTACACGTTGGGCACGCACTGAGGTTTCAATCTCCGTTTTAGATGAGACTGACTTTATGACCAAAATGATCCTATTTACACTTTGTAGTCAATTTTGACACTAGAATAAATGTTTCTGACTCATATCGATGCCACATAGGCCGTTTTCAAAGGGATTAGTTGATTTTTAGGGGCAGTCGCTCTTTAACTGTTTTAAATGTAAACTTCAATGGGGTGACATTAGAGTTGGACGGATAGCAAGGACCATGCAAAAATGTTAGAAACACACATGCACACACCACAATGGTGCTCAATCTGCCTCTTTAAACTCATGTTTTAATTTCCAGGACAGATTTCATCATTACAGCCAGTCAGGATGGCCATGTGAAGTTCTGGAAAAAGAAAGAAGATGAGGGGGTAGAGTTTGTCAAACACTTCCGCAGTCATCTGGGTATGAATGATACATCTGTATGAATTCAAATGTATCTTAATGCAACCTCACACTGGGCTTTAGACTGACTGAAATATCATTCAGGGCTTGAATTCACTGTTCTTCATCTTCTTCGTGTTACAGGAGTGATGGAGTGTATTTCTGTCAGTGCTGATGGAGCTCTATTCTGTTCTGTTGGGGACGACCAGGCCATGAAAGTCTTTGATGTGGTCAATTTTGACATGATCAACATGCTCAAGCTGGGGTGAGTTTACATATAAATTTTTTTAGAGGTGAAAGGTCTAGCAATTTAGCTTGTTGCCTTAAAGCCAAAAGCTATCCCTTCTCTCTCTCCAAAAGCACCATGAGTGTTGATCTGACATCCCTCTGCTCTGTGTGTCTTGTGTAGTTTCCACCCGGGCCAGTGTGAGTGGATCTACAACCCAGGCGATGCCATCTGCTGCGTGGCCTGCTCAGAGAAATCCACCGGGAAGATCTTTGTCTACGACGGACGGGGAAGCAACGAGAAGCTCCATACCTTTGACAAGATACACTCCTCTCCGCTGTCCCAGATCCGCCTCAACCCCAGATACAGGGTCATCGTCTCTGCAGACAAGGCTGGAATGCTGGAGTATTGGACCGGCCTCCCCAGCGAGTTCAAATTCCCCCGGCACGTGGACTGGGAGTATAAGACTGACACAGACTTGTATGAGTTTGCCAAAAACAAAACCTACCCAACCAGCCTGGCCTTCTCCCACGACGGTAGGAAGATGGCTACTATTGCCACCGACAGGAAAGTCAGGATCTTCCGCTTCCTGACAGGGAAACTGATGAGGGTATTTGATGAGTCGTTATCGGTAAGTTCCTAACTTTCACAATCGGGTCTTTACTTTATTTCACATTGCTATTAATAAACTGTGCTACATCTTATAATCAAGAGATTTGTTATTTTCTGTCACAAGATACTGACAAATTGGTAGCCTATTCACTGTTTCCCACATTTCCCAGTGCATTTATCTGAATTGTGGTAACTTTCTCTCATTACGGCCCATCTCTGACCTGGTCCTTTTAGATGTTCACAGAGCTGCAGCAGATGAAGCAGCAGCTGCCAGACATGGAGTTTGGTCGGAGGATGGCGGTAGAGAGGGAACTGGAGAAGGTGGACGGCATTAGGCTCACCAACATCATCTTTGACGAGACCGGTCACTTCGTCCTCTACGGAACCATGCTGGGCATCAAGGTCATCAATGTGGAGACCAACAGGTAGCGTTTTAATGGTCAAAATGCGCGTCACAGTAATATTCTCTAAACGCAGTGGTTGTCAGCCCTGGAGAGCTACAGAGTGAGCAGGCTTTTGTACCAGCACTGCACTAAAAACCCTAAGTCAATTTATCAAGCTCTTGATGATAAATTGATTAGTTGAATCAGTTGTTTTTAAGGCTGGACTGAAACAAAATGTATTTGTCACATGTGTGTGTTCAGGTGTGTGCGTATCCTGGGGAAGCTGGAGAACATCCGTGTGGTGAAGCTTAGCCTGTTCCAGGGGGTTGCCAAGGCATGCAACACAGCTCCCACCATCGAGATGAAGGCATCAGACAACCCGGCCCTGCAGAGCACAAAGCCAGACCCCACCATCTTCTGCACTGCCTTCAAGAAGAACCGCTTCTACATGGTGAACATTCAGTCAACTTTATTTGTCCTTGAAGGGCAATTGTAGCCCCTGTAAAAGAGAAATGGTATATTACTGTTGCTCCTATTCTTTGACATATTTTCACCCGCATTCTATAATTTCCTCAGCATTTCTGTCACTACAACTTAATTTATCTTCGTAGTTCTCCAAGAGAGAGCCGGAGGACACAAAGAGTGCCGAGTCAGACAGAGATGTGTTCAACGAGAAGCCGTCTAAGGAGGAGGTGATGGCTGCTACCCAGGCCGAGGGTCCAAAGAGGGTGTCAGACAGCGCCATCATCCACACCACCATGGGAGACATCCACATCAAACTCTTCCCTGTCGAGTAGGTCACCCTCTGTTGTTTTAAAGGACTTCCCTCAATGATTCCTTTCTATTTGCAATGACAAAGGTTCTGTCTGTTAACTTTCCTCAGAACCTACAGTTTTGCATTTGATATATTTGATTGGACAGTTTCACTTATGTTTATGGACTACTTTATGTATCTCAGGTGTCCCAAAACGGTGGAGAACTTCTGTGTTCACAGCAGGAACGGTTATTTCAATGGCCACATATTCCACCGCGTCATCAAGGTAGGACATTTAATCACTGCTCATTGTTTTGAGTTATAGTAGGAACTTAATCACAGGATGTGCTGGACTATGTTTTGACCGTGTAGTCCTTCCTCTCCACCCAGGGCTTCATGATCCAGACAGGGGATCCTACAGGGACGGGCATGGGAGGGGAGAGTATCTGGGGAGGGGAGTTTGAGGATGAGTTCCATGCCACACTGAGACACGACCGGCCCTACACCCTCAGTATGGCCAACGGAGGCCCCGGAACCAACGGATCACAGTTCTTCATCACTGTCGTTCCCACGGTAACTAAAGGATACTGAAGTCCGATATTTTACTTTCTCTACATTCCTGGGGTTGAAGGAATGTGTTTTATTAAGTATTTTACCAATGTATATTTCTGCATTATGTACAAAGATGTTCAAATAAATCTAGACCTAAGTTAATGGCTCTCCCTACTTGTCTTTCAAGCCCTGGCTGGACAACAAGCACACAGTGTTTGGCAGGAGTGCCAAGGGAATGGAGGTAGTTCAGAGGATCTCCAACATCAAAGTCAACCCTAAAACAGACAAACCTTACGAAGACATCAGCATCATTAACATCACCATCAAGTAATCATGTTTCCATCTCACCAGTCTGTGTACTATTATTACATTCCTTTTTTACAAAGTAAAGTCTTGGATTATTCAAGAATGCATCTTGCGGTCTCTCATTCCATGTGCCATCTTTTCTTAGATGTGAGAAATGAATAAAACAGGGTCTTATTTGGGACCATTCAGATAGAAATGTACTGTGTAGATCAGGCATGCCTACATGTTAGACTGGTAAGTAAGTCTACTGACAGATATACCTGACATGATTCTATATTCGTCAGACCATATCATCAATGACATCGACATTCATCAGTTTGTTTTTATTTAATAGCGTCACATTAATGATCAATAATTTACAAAAAAACATCAAGTCCGAGTAACGTGTGTGGCTGTGTACTGTGCTTTTTAAATGTTTCAAAATCACATCAAGAGATCCTTTAAGAGTAGAGTGAAATGCTTCTTCACACATGCAGGGTTTATTTTCATACAAGAAGTAAACATAGCAATAAGGAACATTATTCTAACCAAAGGATGGTTCCTCGATACAATAAGAGGCATTGAAAGGGTGTTACTACAGGTGGGTAATGTAAACTCAGCAAAAAAAGAAACGTCCCTTTTTCAGGACCCTGTCTTTCAAAGATAATTCGTAAAATTCCAAATAACTTCAGATCTTCATTGTAAAGGGTTTAAACACTTTCCCATGCTTGTTCAATGAACCATAAACAATTATTGTTAAGACACTTAACAGCTTACAGATGGTAGGCAATTAAGGTCACAGTTATGAAAACTTAGGACACTAAAGAGGCCTTTCTACTGACTCTGGAAAAACACCGAAAGATGCCCAGGGTCCCTGCTCATCTGCGTGAACGTGCCTTAGGCATGCTGCAAGGAGGCATGAGGACTGCAGATGTGGCCAGGGCAATAAATTGCAATGTCCGTACTGCGAGACGCCTAAGAAAGCGCTACAGGACGGACAGCTGATCGTCCTCGCAGTGACAGACCACGTGTAACAACACCTGCACAGGATCGGTACATCCGAACATCACACCTGCGGGACAGGTACAGGATGGCAACAACAACTGCCCGAGTTACACCAGGAACGCACAATCCCTCCATCAGTGCTCAGACTGTCCGCAATAGGCTGAGAGAGGCTGGACTGAGGGCTTGTAGGCCTGTTGTAAGGCAGGTCCTCACCAGACATCACCGGCAACAACGTCACCTATGGGCACAAACCCACCGTCGCTGGACCAGACAGGACTGGCAAAAAGTGCTCTTCACTGACGAGTCGCGGTTTTGTCTCACCAGGGGTGATGGTCGGATTTGCGTTTATCGTCGAAGGAATGAGCGTTACACCGAGGCCTGTACTCTGGAGCGGGATCAATTTGGAGGTGGAGGGTCTGTCATGGTCTGGGGCGGTGTGTCACAGCATCATCGGACTGAGCTTGTTGTCATTGCAGGCAATCTCAACGCTGTGTGTTACAGGGAAGACATCCTCCTCCCTCATGTGGTACCCTTCCTGCAGGCTCATCCTGACATGACCCTCCAGCATGACAATGCCATCAGCCATACTGCTCGTTCTGTGCGTGAATTCCTGCAAGACTGGCCATGGCAGAACACTGACATTCCTGTGAAGAGCCCGGATCTCAATCCCATTGAGCACGTCTGGGACCTGTTAGATCGGAGGGTGAGGGCTAGGGCCATTCCTCCCAGAAATGTCCTGGAACTTGCCGGTGCCTTGGTGGAAGTGTGGGGTAACATCTCACAGCAAGAACTGGCAAATCTGGTGCAGTCCATGAGGAGATGCACTGCAGTACTTAATGCAGCTGGTGGCCACACCAGATACTGACTGTTACTTTTGACCCCCCTTTGTTCAGGGACACATTATTAAATTTCACAAAAAAGTCACACGTCTGTGGAACTTGTTCAGTTTGTTCAGAATCTTATGTTCATACAAATATTTACACATGTTAAGTTTGCTGAAAATAAACGCAGTTGTCAGTGAGAGGACGTTTCTTTTTTTGCTGAGTTTAGTATGTTACTAAAAATGCACAGACAACCTAACACATGTTATTCTCCACAGCTGTGATGTAATTGCATTTATTTTTGCAATGACAGAATTCAAACCTGGAGTCCTATAGTCAACAGCAGATATTATTTTTCATTTGGTTTCAAATGAAGCCAGGGTCACATTCTGTAGGGCACAACATTATGGAACATTCAGATAAATATTGTGTAGATCATCCTGTCAATTAATGAAGGAATCATGTCAGCTCTAAACATGTATCTGCAACGTTGCACCCTCCTGAACACAACCCAGATGTACCAATGCATTCTGCACAAAAAACACTCCACAAAACAGGAGGCAAGAATATAAAAACGCTCAGATGTTTCTCACCAGAGCTACAATATCTCAGCAAAGTCTGTTTCAATCAACTCAAATTGATTGAAACAGATTTCAGTAAACTGCATTATTTAATGTAAAATACACTTTAAACAAAGTAAATAGTAGCTGAACCAAACCTGTGTCATTTTAAGACCTGATGGAGCATTACATAAAATCATCAGTCAAGTGCATTGGTACCGAAGACCCCCACCAATAAATGCTAGACCTTATCCATAATATGGTACCATCAATTCCTATTATGACATGACATGAAGGCAGTGCCATAAAGCCAAATTCAGGATATTGGACCATTTGTTTCAATAAAACATTTGTCTAAAGCCCTAAAGAGTAGAATAGTCACTTAGTCCTCTGAACAAAAAAAATGACCTAAATAATTGACCTGTGTGTAAATGTCTTAGAGGGTGTGAATAACTGCTTTAGGTTTGGTTTTAGAGAATACATCAGCTCCTTAGGAAGACGTTAAATGGAGGACAGTTGTCAACATGTGCTGTCCAACTTATATTCATATATTTTGCACAAGACTGAACAGGGATGCACTGGTTAGACATTTGCTAATATATACAGTATAGGAACACAGATCCTATTCACTTTGTCAGGGCTTAAGTGATTTATCTACTCAATTATTTCAACTTTGACTAGTAGATCAAACTGCACACTGGTCAGCCAAGGAAAAACATCTACAACGGAGTTTCGCCATGAAATTAACCACCTCGTACGATCTTCATTGAGGCGATATGGGAATGTGTATTCTTATAAGCAGGTTAGTTTAGTAAGCTTGAGGGAATCCCTATAACCTGGCCTGGTTTATTAGCACACCTTTTAGCCAAGACAGAGCAGAGCACAAAGCATTCGGACTAATGATGGATTCACTGGCTATGGGTTAGAAGCTTATCCACAGGTTAGGGGTGGGAACAGTGGGTGTGGTAGGTAGAACAGAGATGTAGGCTATGGGGTCCGGGATGTAGGGTATGGATGGGTATAAGATAGGACTAGGGCCTGAGTATAGGGGTGAAGGGTGTGGGATTTGGGGTAGGACTGAAGTGGAACTGGGTGAATGTTATGGGATGAGACTGTGGTAGGGCTGGTCTTTAGGATTGTGGTAGGACTGGGTCTATTTTAAAGGATACGTTTTTTATTTTTTTAAGTCAATCATCAAGTAAGAAGTTTAGGTAGGTGTGACAGGGGTAGGCATATAGTGGAACTGGTCTCTAGGGTATCAATGGGTTATGGGGTAGTTCTAGGGTAAGAGGATAAGGGGTGAGACTGGGTAACAGACGTCAGTCATCGGGAGGTTTAGGCCACGTCCAGTACGCCTGCAGCCACCAGCTGTCGGGACAGCCAGTCCAGGCCCTCGTGGAGCCCCGTGCCGCTGCGGGCGTCACAGCCTTGGATGTGCCAGCTCCTCCCACAGCACAGCTTGTGAAGGCTCAGTAGCTCCGTTAACTCCTCCACTGAAACAGCCCCGGGGACATCCTGCAGGTGAGGATAGAGGAATCAATGAGTTAATCAGCCAATCAATCATCTTTGTATGTGTGTTTGTATACCTGTTTGTTGGACCAGGGGGCTGTGTGTGTGTGTGTGTGTGTGTGTGTATCTGTTTGTTGGACCAGGGGGCTGTGTGTGTGTGTGTGTATCTGTTTGTTGGACCAGGGGGCTGTGTGTGTGTGTGTGTGTGTGTGTGTGTGTGTATCTGTTTGTTGGACCAGGGGGCTGTGTGTGTGTGTGTGTGTGTGTGTATCTGTTTGTTGGACCAGGGGGCTGTGTGTGTATCTGTTTGTTGGACCAGGGGGCTGTGTGTGTGTGTGTGTGTGTGTATCTGTTTGTTGGACCAGGGGGCGTGTGTGTGTGTGTGTGTGTGTATCTGTTTGTTGGACCAGGGGGCTGTGTGTGTGTGTGTGTATCTGTTTGTTGGACCAGGGGGCTGTGTGTGTGTGTGTGTATCTGTTTGTTGGACCAGGGGGCTGTGTGTGTGTGTGTGTGTGTGTGTGTGTGTATCTGTTTGTTGGACCAGGGGGGCTGTGTGTGTGTGTGTGTGTATCTGTTTGTTGGACCAGGGGGCTGTGTGTGTGTGTGTATCTGTTTGTTGGACCAGGGGGCTGTGTGTGTGTGTGTGTGTATGTGTATCTGTTTGTTGGACCAGGGGATGTGTGTACCTGTTTGTTGGACCAGGGGGCTGTGTGTACCCGTTTGTTGGACCAGGGGGCTGTGTGTACCTGTTTGTTGGCGAAGATGAGCAGCAGGGCGTCTCTCAGCTCTTTCTCTGTCAGCAGTTTTGCCAGCTCACTGTGGGCCTCCATCAGCCTGTCTCTGTGACAGCTGTCAATCACAAACACCACGGCTGGAGAGAGAAACAGAGAAAGTCAGGGCACTATTCATTCATAACCTGTTTCCTGGATGAGTCAAAAACAAATATTTTCTGAAACGTTTTTTTTTTGTATATATTTTCAAATTCTTTCTCTTCAAAATCAGTACGTGTCATATTTATTGATATACAGTAAGAGAAGCAGGTAATATGAAAGAGAGAGGATAGACAGATACTATATATACAAAAGTATGTGGACACCCTTTCAAATTAGTGGATTTGGCTATTTCAGCCACACCTGTTGCTGACAGGTGTATAAAATCGAGCACACAGCCATGCAATCTCCATAGACAAACAATGGCAGTAGAATGGCTCGTACTGATGAGCTCAGTGACTTTCAACGTGGCACCATCATAGGATGCCACCTTTCCAACAAGTCAATTTGTTAGATTTCTGCCCTGCTAGAGCTGCCCCGGTCAACTGTAAGTGCTGTTACTGTGAAGTGGAAACGTCTAGGAGCAACAACGGCTCAGCCGCGAAGTGGTAGGCCACACAAGCTCACAGAATGGGATTGCACAGTGCTGAAGCGCGTAGCGTCTGTTCTTGGTTGCAACACTCACTACCAAATTCCAAACTGCCTCTGGAAGCAACGTCAGCACAAGAACTGTTTGTCGGCAGCTTAATGAAATGATTTTCCATGGCCGAGTGGTGGAAAGCTTGCCGCCATTGGACTCTGGAGCAGTGGAAACGCTTCACCATCTGGCAGTCCGACGGACGAATCTGGGTTTGGCGGATGCCAGGAGAACGCTACCTGCCCCAATGCATAGTGCCAACTGTAAAGTTTGGTGGAGGAGGAATAATGGTCTGGGGCTGTTTTTCATGGTTCGGGCTAGGCACCTTAGTTCCAGTGAAGGGAAATCTTAACGCTACAGCATACAATGACATTCTAGACGATTCTGTGCTTCCAACTTTTGTGCAACAGTTTGGGGAAGGCCCTTTCCTGTTTTAGCATGACAATGCCCCAGTGCACAAAGCAAGGTCCATACAGAAATGGTTTGTCGAGATCAGTGTGGAAGAACTTGACTGGCCTGCACAGAGCCCTGACCTCAACCCCATCGAACACCTTTGGGATGAATTGGAACGCAGACTGCAAGCCAGGCCTAATCACCCAACATCAGTGCCCGACCTCACTAATGCTCGTGGCTGAATGGAAGCAAGTCCCCGCAGCTATGTTCCAACATCTAGTGGAAAGCCTTCCAAAAGAGTGGAGGCTGTTACAGCAGCAAAGGGGGGACCAACTCCATATTAATGCCCATGATTTTGGAATGAGATGTCCGACAAGCAGGTGTCCACATACTTTTGGTCATGTAATGTACCTTGTGTGTTCAGGTAATAGTGCTTCCAGAGAGGTCGTAGCTTATGTTTTCCACCAACGTCCCAGATGGTGAACTTGAGATTCTTATACTCCACTGTTTCCACATTAAAACCTAGAGATGACAAGAAGGAATGGCTAGTGTCAATATAATTAAAGGTAAATGTACAATTTTACACTTGCCTACATGACAAAGACTGTTGTGGGTTTACCTATGGTAGGGATTGGTTGCATAAACTCATCCTGTTTCAGCTTGAAGAGGATGGTGGTTTTCCCTGCACCATCCAGTCCCAGGGTCACCACCCTGATCTCCATCTTTGGACCGATGTGGACCCGGTTGTCCTGGAACAGAGAAAACCATGTAGTCTAAATGAGGTAACTAATTATCTTTCAATAGAGTGTGTGCCAAGTCTTGAATTCCTACAGAGTAGAGCAGAGTGCTGTACCTTGGTGAATGTGACGGGGATACCAGCGTCTAGCTGTATGTGGTCGGCCAGCTCAGTGAACTGCTGCTGCTGTTTCTGCAGAGTCTCCAACAGTCTGTTGATCTCCTGCTTGGCCAGAACCACCCTGCAGTCATCCTACCGAGAGAGACGGGAAAGTCATCAATCATGACTTACTATCAGTCCCTCCGGGATTTTACTGGGATTGTTTGTGATACTTGTGTGCAAAAATGTTTGACTTTGCTGCGGCAATTCTGACATTTTGTTTGGCAATATGCAATGATTGTCAAATTTTTCACAAATGCGCTGACGAGGGGTGGGTTGACGTGTGGCTTGATTTAACCATATGTGGTAAATGTGCAGTGATTGGTTGAGATTGTGAGCCCTCTTTGTGCTGCGATGATGAGTCAGTTAAATGTAGAAATAATGCGGGGATTAGTCAAATTTGCAAGCACTCGCATAATATACACGGCAGGGCATTATTGATTTTGAGAAAAAAAACATTTGCGATAGCAGAATCCAGGAGGGACTGTAAAATTGAATACGCATACAGAAGACCTTAGGAAGAACATAGCACTGCAAAGCTGCTTATTGAAAATGACGGCACCTTCCAGCGCAAGCAGAGATTGCGTTCCTACGTTGTGCTCTAGATGCTATGCCCATTGGTGGCCCCATTTTGGCTCCTACCTGCTGTAGTGTCTTCTCACAGTGCAAGCAGGCAGTGGAGACCTGGGAAAGCAGGATGGTCATGTCCTCCTGCTGCTGCCGGAGCCAGATGAGTCTCTCTCGGACGTGGGCGTCTACTACGCTGAGCGCCATCTCCTCCTGTCTGCACAGCGTCTCGTGGAGGTCAGCGAAGTAAGCCCGTACGCAGGACCGTGCACTCTCTGCCGTGCCTGGGACCTGGGGAACACCCACAGACGACTGAGTCCATCAGGAATACACAGATTACACACAGCATTAGGAAATATACACTATGATAAACCATAAACTATATTATGACTTTTTGGAAGGAAACAATGAAGTTTCAGTGGACCTTGAAATGTAGCCATTGTAATTGGTGAACACAGTAACAGCTTTACATTGATTATACCTCAATTGCCTATCTATCCTCTTTGACATCTAAAGTTATTCTGTTGTATATTATGCAAAAAGTCATTGCCAGCTGTTCTTACATGTTCAGTGTGTGCCATGCCGATGCTGTCCTCCACTATCTGTTCTCCTCCCTCGATCTGCTGTACGATCCCAACCAGCTTCCTGGAATACTCAGACACCTCCTCTGTGAACGTCCGGATACAGTGGGCCATGTCCAGGATGGACGCACGGATCTGATTGGCCTCTGCCTCCAGAACTGCATGCTACAGGAAGGAAGCAATCAGCAAGGAGAAATTAATCAAATCATAGCAGTTGAACAGCCTCAACCGTCAACACCATAGTACCCTCCAAGCTTGTCACTAAGCTCAGGGCCCTTGGTCTGAACCCCTTCCTGTGCAACTGGGTCCTAGACTTCCTGACGGGCCGACCCCAGGTGGTGAAGGTAGGCAACAACACCTCCGCCACACTGATCCTCAACACAGGAGCCCCACAGGGGTGCGTGCTCAGCCCCCTCCTTTACTCACTGTTCACCCATGACTATGCACACGGGATTCCCTTAGCCGGTAAATGCCAGCAAAAAAAAAAGAAAAGCAGATAAATAAAAAAACTGTAGCCGGCCAAATTGTCCCGGAGAAGAAATGACGCTACTCCGATACAGAGTTGTGTGTCTCCCTCTCCCTTTTCATTTCTACAACTTGATTGGAGTCCATCTGTGGTAAATTCAATTGATTGGACATTATTTGGAAAGGCACACACCTGTCTATATAAGGTCCCACAGTTGACAGTGCATATCAGATCAAAAACCAAGCCATTAGGTCGAAGGAATTGTCCTTAGAGCTCCAAGACAGGATTGTGTTCAAGGCACAGATCTGGGGAAGGGTACCAAAACATTTCTGCAGCATTGAAGGTCCCCAAGAACACAGTGCCCTCAATCATTCTTAAATGGAAGAAGTTTGGAACCACCAAGACTCTTCCTAGAGCTGACGGACCGGCCAAACTGAGCAATCGGGGGAGAAGGGCATTGGTCAGGGAGGTGACCAGGAACCCAATGGTCACTCTGACAGAGCTCCAGAGTTCCTCTGTGGAGATGGGAGAACCTTCCAGAAGGACAACCATCTCTGCAGCACTCCACCAATCAGGCCTTTATGGTAGAGTGGCCAGACGGAAGCCACTCCTCAGTAAAAGGCACATGACAGCCCGCTTGGAGTTTGCACCTAAAGACTCCCAGACCATGAGTAACCAGATTCTCTGGTCTGATGAAACCAAGATTGAGCTCTTTGGCCTGAATGCCAACCGTCACGTCTGGAGGAAACCTGGCACCATCCCTAAGGTGAAGCATGGTGGTGGCAGCATCATGCTGTGGCGATGTTGTTCAGCGGCATGGACTGGGAGACTGTCAGGATCAAGGGAAAGATGAACGGAGTAAAGTACAGAGAGATCCTCGATGAAAACCTGCTCCAGAGCGCTCAGGACCTTTCAACAGGACAACAACCCTAAGCACACAGCCAAAACAACGCAGGAGTGTTCGGGACAAGTCTCTGAATGTCCTTGAGCGGCCCAGCCAGAGCCCGGACTTGAACCCGATCGAACAACTTGCCACCCCCATCTAGCCAGCTAACTAGCTGTGTGAGTACTTGACGCCATTCACTGAGGGTTAGTGCTATCCGGAATCCTTGGGACATCCCTATGCTAAACACTAACTTTAACACTTCCCAAACCATAACCCTTACCTAACCCAAACCTTAACCCTTACCATTTTAAAAATGTCAACTTCAATGGGATAGGGACGTCCCAAGGATCCCGGATAGCAAGGACCGTTCACTGAGCAACGCTTAGAGTGCCAGGGCCAAATTTTGTGATTGATGTTTTTCCTTTAAAAGTGACAACTACCAGAATTCAGTGGCTACAGTATTTAGCTATTAAAACATAGCTAAATACCAATACATTGAAAATGTGTCCAGCTGGCTAGCATGAGGCAGCTCAGTCTTCAGTCTAGATCATTGCAGTTTATCCTCCCATTCACAAAAAAAAAAAAAAGTATTTCTGGTGCTCCTAAATTTGATGTGGTGCTTACATTAAAATGTTCTTTGTAGGGCTGTTTTTAGCACAATCAATACAGAAAAGGTTTTATTGGTTATCTGAATATTTCCACTCTAAAATCGGAATTGTATCGGATCCAAAAATGCCATATTGGTCGGGTTCTAATAAAAACATATTGTTGTCTCTAGTGCTAGGAATGTTGCTTAAGAGATTGACATCAGTCAGTCAATACCGATACTGATATTCTCCAAGCTGACTCATCCTCCTTCCGTACCTTATGTCCCTGGTGCTTGCCGTACTCTTTGCACACGCAGCACATGAGTGGCCCAGGCTGGCAGATCTCCTCCTGACAGACAAACTCGATGGCGTGGACCTGGTGCTGCAGGCACAGCGTCTTCTCGTGGGGCTTGTCTGCCAGGGGCACCCGCCGGTGCTTGGCCAGGGTGCGGGTGGAGTGGATGAGCTGGGAGCAGTCTGCACACAGGTGGGTGGCACACACCGTGCAGTACATAGACGCCGTGTGGCTCTCGTCCTCGTCACAGCGGATTATACTCTAGAAGGAAAGGGAAGAACATAGGATAGTGTTACTTACTTAATGACAACACATGAAATGTAACCGTCATTGAGAATTGGATGGATTATGAAAAAACTAGGCAGAGCAAAGCAAATTCCCATATTGCTTTCACCTATCCTCTGCGTTTTCAGATTGAAGATGGGAACCCAGGGCATGGGTAACTACTGCCTACCTCTCCCATGCCTTTGAGGGCATCCTCTGCCATGCCCAACTGGTTGGACGCTCCATTCTGCAGCCTCTCCAGAAGCTCCAGCAGAGCAAAGTTCTTCTTCAGACCCCACACACCAGAGTCCCCTGAGAGAGACAGAGAGAGGGATGGATGTCAGACCAGAGTATGTGAGGCATTGGAAATCCCACTCATCGCTCACGGAGGGTTTTTGCACATAGCTCCATGGCGCAATGTCCTTTCCCCCGCTCTGCAAAAAAAATAGATCAGCGCTCACAAAACATTTATAAATGCCACTGCAAATTTGCTCAAACTTAGACTCTTCTTTTTGTTTTACAATAGCCTATATAGAAATCAAAACGTCTCCAGTTCTGCTGCATGGGCTCATTCGTTGCCTTGCTATCAATTACAGGCTGTGTGATCCATTTCTTTGTCGACTCATATCAACATCTCTGCGCATTAGTGGTGGGGTCGGCTAAATAAATACAACAGAATAGGCCTTATTAAAAGAAAAGTGATGAAGGAAATGAAAAACGCTGGGCAGAGCACGCCCAGAGCTCGTAGCTGAGCAGTACCGGAGCGAAATTGGAGCAGGAGAGAATGCCGAATCGCCAACATTTTTTAAATCCGCTCCAGCCAAATTACACACGCTCCACTCCACTCACATCCTCTACCACAGACACAGGAAAACAATAGGCCTGTATAGAAACTGAACCCTACGGAACTCACCCAGTTCAGTGACCTGTCTGTCGAAGGGGCAGCGGACGGCTCTACCATGAAGGGGCAGCCGGGTCAGACAG
This sequence comes from Coregonus clupeaformis, assembly GCF_020615455.1. Taxonomy (NCBI): domain Eukaryota; kingdom Metazoa; phylum Chordata; class Actinopteri; order Salmoniformes; family Salmonidae; genus Coregonus; species Coregonus clupeaformis. The sequence continues at coordinate 47,630,995 of NC_059206.1, forward strand.
TCATGGCAGACCGTGTGACCGCAGAGCAGCAGCCGGGGGACCTTGTCCCCTTGGAGAGAGAAGACATCCTCACACACTCCACACTCCAACACCTGGGAACCACAACAACAACACAAACACAGGTTTAGTCAGACACCCACACACAGGTTGAGTGTTTGCATATTTATTTCTCCATGGACTGAGATTAGGAATATGCATTGCCTTATTGTCCCCCTCCTGCCTCTATCATTTTCATAGTCACTTAATGCTTTGTGTAAGAGCTAATGAAGATCGAAAGCAATAAAATAAAATAATAAAACACTTTTTTGGGGGGGCTGATTTTTGTCCATCCTCCACCGATTCAGTATGTCATTTTCATAGTCATGGCATGCTTTGTGTAAGAGTTAATGAAGATTGAAAGACCCCCAGAAAAGAAAATCTAAATTTCAACAACGAAAAAGCTGTGGATTTTTGTCCATCCTCCCCCGATTAAAAATATCATTTTTATAGTCATGACACGCTTTGTGTAAAAGCTATTGAAGATTGAAAGCTAAATAAATTATGAAAACGCTAGAATTTTTGGTTATTGAAAAAAACCTGTGAATTTTTGTCCCTCATCCCGATTCTGAATATAGCATTTTAGGGGTGGCAGGTAGCTTAGTGGTTAAGAGCGTTGTGCCAGTAACCGAAAGGTCGCTGGTTCTAATCCCCGAGCCGACTAGGTGAAAATCCTGTCGATGTGCCCTTGAGCAAGGCACTTAACCCTAATTGCTCCTTTAAGTCGCTCTGGATAAGAGCGTCTGCTAAATTACTAAAATGTAATAGTCATGGCACGCTTTGTGTAAGAGCCAATGATTTATATATACACTGGATATATTTAGGAAGCTATAGAAATGCATTTATTAATGTTTACATTTGTTTTTGCCACATTTATTCTATTACAGACACCTTAATGCATACTTTTGAATTATATTATGTGAGCTAAACATACAAAAATGAAGAAAATAATCTTTAAAGTATATTTTTTTTAGATTACTAATGTTACTGTCACCACAATAACTAAAATACTTATACATTTAATTTAGTCCTTGAAACACAACTGAAATACTGTATAATTCCTATGGATGCCTGCTCCTACTGGGGAGTGCCAATATAAAGCTTATTTCTCTGAAACTTTGTACACAAATTTGTTTACATCCCTGTTAGTGAGCATTTCTCCTTTGCCAAGATAAACCATCCACCTGACAGGTGTAGCATATCAAGAAGCTGATTAAACAGCTTGATCATCACACCAGATACTGACTGGTTGTCCGATCCACGCCCCAAGGTGTTTTTTTTTTTTTTACAGATGCATATCTATATTCCCTGTCGTGTAAAATCAATAGATTAGGGCCTAATGAATTTATTTCAATTGACTGATTTCCTTATATGAAGTAACTCAGTAAAATCTTAGAAACTGTTTAGCGTTTATATTTGTGTTCATTGTACATCAATGGTAATAGCTATTGAAGTTTAAATCTAAAATCTTATTAAGAAATACACAAAAAGTGTGGATTTTTCTCCAGCCACCACTGATTCAGAATATACCATCTTCATAGTCATGGCAGGATTGGTTCAATAACTATTGAGGAGAGGGAATAGAATATCCAATATAAAACAAATTTTACCTCGGTCTGGTTCAAGACTGCGAATAAATGATGCAGTATCAAGCTAGCTAGCTATGCTAATATACGCATCCAATTAACAGGTGAAGTTAACTGATGCAATTGCGTGGTTTACAAAAAGCTGTCAGGGCACTTAATTGCGCACACAGGAATGCCATCTGGATTTTGTGGATTGCATGTCTACGCAGACACAAAAACTGCAGGCCCATCGTTTGACACTGCAGTGACGCCCCGGCAGAAGAAGCATCCGAAGCCACGAAGGCAGAATTGAGCGCCCTTGTCGGCAGATTCGACCGATATTATCGCCCCCAAACATTGTTTATATGCTTCTTCAGACGTGCAAGTATTCAACCAACCTTCACCGTGTTGCCTGTGGCCCCTCTGCCGTGCCGAACACAGACGTCCATCGTTGCTGCGGTCCCCTGCTTGTTTACACCCACAGCAGCCGCCATCCTAGGACTAAACCATTTCCACGGTGTCAGTGTGAATCCGAAAATGCCTATGCGGAATATCTGTAGACCGCCAACTGAATTTGAGAAAATTGAATTATGAAATGTAACTTTTGTATCGATAAGAAAAAACGAATATGTTTGGTTATTGAAATAAAACAAATATATAATGAAACTGTCGATTATCTATGACCCCTAATATGGACATGGAAAAGTCCGTCAGCTTTTTCCGTCAGTTCCACGGTTTGTGGATTTTAGCGCCCTCTTGCCTTCTTTCTGCAACACTAAATTCACAGTTTCTGAACCTGTACAACAATTTCAAACTGTACTGTCTCAACCCAGTCTCTCATTAACTATGTACAAATAAGCACAATGTTGTTATGTACCAATAGCACAAACTCATGGTACATCGCGCTCACAACCGTAACACCTCTGATGCCACACCCCTTCTGGATCTCTTTAAACTTGATGCGCCCTGAGTTTGCGCTATTAGTACAAATAAACATAACTGTTTATTTGGATGTAGCTAGCTACACTGCTCAAAAAAATAAAGGGAAGACTAAAATAACACATCCTAGATCTGAATGAATGAAATAATCTTATTTTTATATTTTTCTTTACATAGTTGAATGTGCTGACAACAAAATCACACAAAAATTATCAATGGAAATCAAATTTATCAACCCATGGAGGTCTGGATTTGGAGTCACCCTCAAAATTAAAGTGGAAAACCACACTACAGGCTGATCCAACTTTGAGGTAATGTCCTTAAAACAAGTCAAAATGAGGCTCAGTAGTGTGTGTGGCCTCCACGTGCCTGTATGACCTCCCTACAACGCCTGGGCATGCTCCTGATGAGGTGGCGGATGGTCTCCTGAGGGATCTCCTCCCAGACCTGGACTAAAGCATCCGCCAACTCCTGGACAGTCTGTGGTGCAACGTGGCGTTGGTGGATGGAGCGAGACATGATGTCCCAGATGTGCTCAATTGGATTCAGGTCTGGGGAACGGGCGGGCCAGTCCATAGCATCAATGCCTTCCTCTTGCAGGACCTGCTGACACTCCAGCCACATGAGGTCTAGCATTGTCTTGCATTAGGAGAAACCCAGGGCCAACCACACCAGCATATGGTCTCACAAGGGGTCTGAGGATCTCATCTCGGTACCTAATGGCAGTCAGGCTACCTCTGGCGAGCACATGGAGGGCTGTGCGGCCCCCCAAAGAAATGCCACCCCACACCATGACTGACCCACCGCCAAACCGGTCATGCTGGAGGATGTTGCAGGCAGCAGAACGTTCTCCACGGCGTCTCCAGACTCTGTCACGTCTGTCACATGTGCTCAGTGTGAACCTGCTTTCATCTGTGAAGAGCACAGGGCGCCAGTGGCGAATTTGCCAATCTTGGTGTTCTCTGGCAAATGCCAAATGTCCTGCACGGTGTTGGGCTGTAAGCACAACCCCCACCTGTGGACGTCGGGCCCTCATACCACCCTCATGGAGTCTGTTTCTGACCGTTTGAGCAGACACATGCACATTTGTGGCCTGCTGGAGGTCATTGTGCAGGGCTCTGGCAGTGCTCCTCCTGCTCCTCCTTGCACAAAGGCAGAGGTAGCAGTCCTGCTGCTGAGTTGTTGCCCTCCTACGGCCTCCTCCACGTCTCCTGATGTACTGGCCTGTCTCCTGGTAGCGCCTCCATGCTCTGGACACTACGCTGACAGACACAGCAAACCTTCTTGCCACAGCTCGCATTGATGTGCCATCCTGGATGAGCTGCACTACCTGAGCCACTTGTGTTGGTTGTAGACTCCGTCTCATGCTACCACTAGAGTGAAAGCACCGCCAGCATTCAAAAGTGACCAAAACATCAGCCAGGAAGCATAGGAACTGAGAAGTGGTCTGTGGTCACCACCTGCAAAACCAGTCCTTTATTGGGGGTGTCTTGCTAATTGCCTATAATTTCCACCTGTTGTCTATTCCATTTGCACAACAGCATGTGAAATTTATTGTCAATCAGTGTTGCTTCCTAAGTGGACAGTTTGATTTCACAGAAGTGTGATTGACTTGGAGTTACATTGTGTTGTTTAAGTGTTCCCTTTATTTTTTTGAGCAGTGTATTTTACAGTGAGAATGCGAGGTAAGTGATTTTTCAGAAATGAGAAATAATCGAGTATTTCGGCCCGCATAACTCTAAACTCTTATTTTATTTCAGTCAGTTACATGTATTGGTTCAGCTGCTTGCTGATATTAATTATGTAAAAATACAATAATGTAAATCGTGGAAGCACATGGAAATACTTTTTAGTGAATTATTTAGTTATTTAATTCATGACTTAAAAGTGGCGGCCTATGAGTGACGGACTGTGAAACTCAATCTCCCATGATTCCAGAACTGACCGTTTTTTACAATTACATATTATTTGCAGAAACACCAGTGTACATACAAGAAGTATACAAACAGACAATGATAACATATGCTAGGGGGTACAACAAATTACAGATTATACAAAGACTTTAAAAGACACACACGTATTGATTGTTTTAACAGCTTTCTTATTGGAAGAATGTAGAATGGTCTTAATGTACTGATCGAACTCCTTATAGAGAACATGGAAGAGTGTTTTTTTATTAGTGAATTTACATTTATGAATATTACATTTTTTCCATTAGTACAGTTACATTTAAGAGTTGTATTTTTCTTTATCCTTATTATAGTCAAGTAAACCGAGCAGCACATTCTCCCATAATAAAAAAAAGTCATCAAGAATATTAACAATTATAAAACTATAAATATCTTGCCATAATTTACATGTAGACAATGCCAAGATAAATGCAAAACTGTTTCTGGATTCTCAACACAAAAAGTACAGTTAATGTATTTTTTGAGTTTCTTCAGGTAATGATTCGCAGGGTACAGAACTGACCGTGTTGTGTTCGTTCTTATTATACCTCAGTGGTTGTGTTGAATACCTCACCCAACTTAAAATAAGCAATTGCTCTGCATATAATACATAACATATAATAAACAGAATAAACTATTTTGCATTTTAATTAGATCTTTGATGGTGTAGCTAGTTTATTTATGGCCTGTACAGTTGAAGTCGGAAGTTTACAAACACTTAGGTTGGAGTCATTAAATCTCGTTTTTCAACCACTCCACAAATTTCTTGTTAACAAACTAGAGTTTTGGCAAGTCGGTTAGGACATGACACAAGTAATTTTTCCAACAATTGTTTACAGACAGATTATTTCACTTATAATTCACTGTATCACAATTCCAGTGGGTCAGAAGTTTACATACACTAAGTTGACTGTGCCTTTAAACTTCCAGAAAATGATGTCATGGCTTTAGAAGCTTCTGATAGGCTAATTGACTTCATTTGAGTCATTTGGAGGTTTACCTGTGGATGTATTTCAAGGCCTACCTTCAAACTCAGTGCCTCTTTGCTTGACATCATGGGAAAATCAAAAGAAATCAGCCAAGACCTCAGAAAAAGAATTGTAGACCTCCACAAGTCTGGTTCATCCTTGGGAGCAATTTCTAAACGCCTGAAGGTACCACGTTCATCTGTGCAAACAATAGTACGCAAGTATAAACACCATGGGACCGCGCAGCCGTCATACCGCTCAGGAAGGAGACGCGTTCTGTCTCCTAGAGATTGTTGTGTCGAGTAAACGTTGCTAATTATGCTGTGATACCCAGGAGAACCGCTGACGCTGAATTTTCATCATAAAGGTTTATTAATAACAAAGGGTTACAGCGTCGATTTACAGATACCTGGAGAATAATCGCCCCATCTCTTATCTGATTATTCTGTCTTCCTTTTGTCCTAACTGTGGTATATACCCTATGTAATCTGATATGGGTGTTCCCCTACAGACCAATCACCTGTCTCCACACAACAGACTTCCTCTGTTCTATGGGGTGTCCCCACAAAACTACTCCCCCTAAGCTGAATAAACCTCCTCTCAGGCTCCATTTGAAAACGTTAGCAAAGTCATAATTCCTCAGATACTACAAGATGAACGTACTTTGGTGTGAAAAGTGCAAATCAATCCCAGAACAACAGAAAAGGACCTTGTGAAGATGCTGGAGGAAACAGGTACAAAAGTATCTATATCCACAGTAAAACGAGTCCTATATCGACATAACCTGAAAGGCTGCTCAGCAAGGAAGAAGCCACTACTCCAAAACCGCCATAAAAAAGCCAGACTACGGTTTGCAACTGCACATGGGGACAATGATTGTACTTTTTGGAGAAATGTCCTCTGGTGTGATGAAAGAAAAATAGAACTGTTTGGCCATTGTCACGGTTTACTAAGCCAGAACCCAGAAGCAGACCAGGACAAGGTGAGTTGAAACGAAGGTGAGTATTTATTTAACAGATTCAAAAAAACGATGTAGAATAATCCAGGGGACAGAGCGGACGGCGGAGATGAGTTGGTGGAGGTGCAGTGGTAGATCCAAGAATGGCTCGGCAGCCGCCGACAACCAGGCAGGGGTTGGGTGAAGGTTCCGGGAGATTGACTGCAGATAGAAACAAAACGGAGGTAAGTACACGGCAAGCCAACAAGGTGCAAAACAACAAAACTAACGCTAGAAACTCCAAGGCTGATACACTGACAAACATACTGTTCATGGCTAACGATCCGGCAGGGAATGGATGTCAGGTCAGGGCTTAAGAAGGGTGATGATCAGGACCAGGTGTGCAGACCGCTGATGAGATGCAGGTGCGGTTAATCGGGAGATCTCCCGCCTAGCAACGTCGCCCGGCAACCAGGCCGGGAGCGTTCACGAACCCTCAGGAAACTGGAGATTCCGAGCAGAAAAATGGCAACACAGGCAGGAACCGACTCAGGATGCAGGGTTCATGACAGCCATAATGACCATCGTTATGTTTGGAGGAAAAAGGGGGATGCTTGCAAGTCGAAGAACACCATCCCAACCGTGAAACACGGGGGTGGCAGCATCATGCTGTGTGGGTGCTTTGCTGCAGGAGGGACTGGTGCACTTCACAAAATAGATGGCATCATGAGGAAGGAAAAGTATGTGGATATATTAAAGCAACATCTCAAGACATCAGTCAGGAGTTAAAGCTTGATCACAAATGGGTCTTCCAAATGGACAATGACCCCAAACATACTTCCAAAGTTGTGGCAAAATGGCTTAAGGAAAACAAAGTCAAGGAATTGGAGTGGCCATCACAAAGCCCTGACCTCAATCCTATAGAAAATGTGTGGGCAGAACTGAAAAAGCATGTGCGAGCAAGGAGGCCTACAAACCTGACTCAGTTACACCAGCTCTGTCAGGAGGAATGGGGCAAAATTCACCCAACTTATTGTGGGAAGCTTGTGGAAGGCTACCTGAAACGTTTGACCCAAGTTAAACAATTTAAAGGCAATGCTACCAAATACTAATTGAGTATATGTAAACTTCTGACCCACTGGGAATGTGATGAAAGTAATAAAAGCTGAAATAAATCATTCTCTCTACTATTATTCGGACATTTCACATTCTTAAAATAAAGTGGTGATCCTAACTGACCTAAGACAGGGAATTTTTACTAAGGATTAAATGTCAGGAATTGTGTGAAAAACTGAGTTTAAATGTATTTGGCTAAGGTGTATGTAAACTTCCGACTTCAACTGTATGTGTCCCATAGAAATATCATATCTGCACATTTAAAACTGTAATTATCTTTTTACTGTCTGTATACCAATTGTGTAAATGTGAATATACAAATATAGTTAATAAATAGTAATACCAGCATTACTCGCACCTGTGATTTTAATGAATTAAAGCAGATCAATAACAAAAACATTTGAGTGTTAATTGTGGAGGCTTTGCCTTTTGCTTTTGCACAATATAACACAGTCCCCACAATAATGAAAATCAACCATCCACAATATACCCCAAGGTAGATGTCAAGAGTGAGATCTCTACCTTGGAGGATTTCTTAACAGACTTTTCAATGCTAGGATCGTTACACTACTCCCTCGGTTCAGAAAACACAACCTGTGCTTCTATATCACAAATCCCTCATGCCTTAACAGGACATGCTTTTGACCCTCATGCACTATCCTACTTCTGCGCATCAGAGTAGCAAATGGTAGGAGGGGGTATTGACCTGAGGTAGGCTTGAAGTCAGGTCGCTTGACCCTAAGGAAATCACACTATACACAACAACCCCAAGAGAGTAAGGGCCTCATCAAGGCTAGCGTCGTTCAACTGTCAGGCAGCTTGACTACCTTGTTAGGACATTTCTAACTAGTACTAAATGCAGTTGCAATATACTGACCAAGTTTAGCTTGCTCACTGGCTTTCATTTGAATGTGGGATTAAATACAAAGTAGTGCTAAAAAACTTTCAGATCGTCAGACCGATTGACTGTAACCTAAGCCTCTGTCTTGCAAGCATGAACTCTTACGTTGCATGTATTGAAAATAGATTCAAAATGTTATATTACACACAAAATAAGAGGAACCACAGCTAATGTACATTAAAACCACATAGTTATGCACTTGTAAATTCATAACATATCTAATATAATGACCTACAGTATATCATAATTTTATGACATACAGTGCATTCGGAAAGTATTCAGACCCCTTGACTTTTTTCACATTTTGTTACGTTACAGCCTTATTCTAAAATTGATTAGATTGTTTTTTTCCCCCTCATCAATCCACACACAATACCCAATAATGAAAAAGCAAACAGGTTTGTAGAAATTTTTGCAAATGTATTAAAAATAAAAAACAGATATCACATTTATATAGACAGGTGTGTGCCTTTCCAAATAATGTCCAATCAATTGAATTTACCACAGGTGGACTCCAATCAAGTTGTAGAAACATCTCAAGCATGATCAATGGAAACAGGATGCACCTGAGCTCAATTTCGAGTCTCGTAGCAAAGGGTCTGACTGCTTATGTAAATATTTATTTTTTATTTTTTTTGTAATACATTTGCTAAACTTTCTAAAAACCTGTTTTCACTGTGTCATTATGGGGTATTGTGTATAGATTGATGAGGAAAAAATGTCATTTATTCCATTTTAGAATAAGACTGTAACGTAACAGAATGTGGAGAAAGGGAAGGGGTCTGAATACTTTCCGAATGAACTGTAGATCTCTTTCTGTCTGCTTTGCTTGCCTTGCAGCCTCCTGCTTAAACCCCTGTATCCTTTCACTTCCGCCTCCAACGTCGTTTTAGAGTATTTGGCAGTACATCCAACTTTCCTCCCAACCGCAGATCACATGTAACAATGCCAGCCCAGAACCTCCACATCCAGCTTCTTCACCTGCGGGATCATCTGAGGAGGGGGACAGGGGGTGCTGAGGAGTATTTCTGTCTGTAATAAAGCCCTTTTGTGGAGAAAAACCCATTCCGATTGGCTGGGCCTGGCTCCCCAGTGGGTGGGCTTATGCCCTCCCAGACCCACCCATGGCTGCGCCCCTGCCCAGTCATGTGAAATCCATAGATTAGGGCCTAATGAATTTATTTCAGTTGACTGATTTCCTTATATGAACTGTAACTCAGTAAAATCTTTGAAATTGTCGCATGTTGCGTTTATATTTTTGTTAATTATTAGTTGGTCATATGGTTGTGGAAGGCTTGTATTTAGCCTAGGTATAATTTTATAAGCCCTGAATTCATTAGATTATCAAAACTATGAAATAACACATATGGAATCATGTAGTAACCAAAAAAGTTTTAAACAAATCAAAATATATTTTATATTTGAGATTCTTCAAAGTAACCACCCTTTGCCTTGATGACAGCTTTGCACACTCTTGGCATTCTCTCAACCAGCTTCATGAGGAATGCTTTTCCAACAGTCTTGAAGGAGTTCCCACATATGCTGAGCACTTGTTGGCTGCTTTTCCTTCACTCTGCGGTCCAACTCATCCCAAATCATCTCGATTGGGTTGAGGTCGGGTGATTGTGGAGGCCAGGTCATCTGATGCAGCACTCCATTACTCTCCTTCTTGGTCAAAATGCCCTTACACAGCCTGGAGGTGTGTTTTGGGTCCTTGTCCTGTTGAAAAACAAATGATAGTCCCACTAAGCGCAAACCAGATGGGATGGCGTATCGCTGCAGAATGCTGTGGTAGCCATGCTGGTTAAGTGTGCCTTGAATTCTAAATAAATCACAGAGAGTGTCACCAACAAGCACCATCACACCTCCATGTGTGGTTCCCACCGTGAAGCAAGGAGGAGGAGGCAGGTAGCTTAGTGGTTAAGAGCGTTGTGCCAGTAACCGAAAGGTCGCTGGTTCTAATCCCCGAGCCGACTAGGTGAACAATCTGTCGATGTGCCCTTGAGCAAGGCACTTAACCCTAATTGCTCCTGTAAGTCGCTCTGGATAAGAGCGTCTGCTAAATGACTAAAAATGTAAATGCAGAGATCATCCATTCGCCTACTCTGCGTCTCACAAAGACACAGCTGTTGGAACCAGATTTCCACCGGTCTAATGTCCATTGCTCGTGTTTCTTGGCCCAAGCAAGTCTCTTCTTATTATTGGTGTCCTTTAGTAGTGGTTTCTTTGCAGCAATTCGACCATGAAGGCCTGATTCACGCAGTCTCCTCTGAACAGTTGATGTTGAGATGTTTCTGTTACTTGAACTCTGTGAAGCATTTATTTGGGCTGCAATCTGAGGTGGAGTTAACTCTAATGAACTTATCCTCTGCAGCAGAGATAACTCTGGGTCTTCCTTTCCTGTGGCGGTCCTCATGAGAGCCAGTTTCATCATAGCGCTTGATGGTTTTTGCAACTGCACTTGAAGAAACTTTCAAAATTCTTGATATTTTCCTGGATTGACTGACCTTCATGTCTTGAGGTAATGATGGACTGTCGTTTCTCTTTGCTTATTTGAGCTGTTCTTGCCATAATATGGACTTGGTCTTTTACCAAATGGGCTCCCGAGTGGCGCGGCGGTCTAAGGCACCGCATCTCAGTGCTTGAGGCATCACTGCAGACCCCCTGGTTCGATTCCAGGCTGTATCACAACCGGCCTATAGGGCGGCGCACAATTGGCCCAGCGTCGTCCGGGTTTGGCCAGTGTAGGCCGTCATTGTAAATAAGAATGTGTTCTTAACTGACTTGCCTAGTTAAATAAAGGTAAAAAATATATATATATATATATTGGGCTATCTTCTGTATACCACATCTACCTTGTCACAACACAACTGGTTGGCTCAAACGCATTAAGAAGGAAAGGAATTCCACAAATTAACTTTTAAGAAGGCACACCTATTAATTGAAATGCATTCCAGGTGACTACCTCATGAAGCTAGATGAGAGAATGCCAAGAGTGTGCAAAGCTGTCATCAAGGCAAAGGGTGGCTACTTTGAACAATCTCAAATATAAAATATATTTTGATTTGTTTAATGCTTTTTTGGTTACTACATGATTCCATATGTGTTATTTCATAGTTGTGATGTCTTCACTCTCATTCTACAATGTAGAAAATAGTAAAAATAAAGAAAAACCCTTTAATTAGTAGGCATGTCCAAACTTTTGACTGTTATATATATTGTGAATCGCCCATAAGTTTGAAAAAATCGAGATGTGATTTTTAGGCCATATCGCCCAGCCGTAGTTGAGGGGAAGGGATTTCCCCTGTAGTGGAACCGAATACTGTGTTCCAACTTCATTGCTCTCAGTCATGCTCTCATAAGTGTCTCATTGGTCCCTCATCGGAACATGCTCATCTGCATGTTCTTATCCTGCCCCAAACACTGCCTTTTTGGCTTGCATGAAAGCTACACACACACACACACACACACACCCACACACACACACACACACACACACACACACACACACACACACACACTGCCATCCCTCTCACCCTTCTCTATATCTGTAGTGTGTAGTAAAGCAGGGCAGAGGCTTCAGCCAGAGGGTGCCATGCCATGCGAAAACATGAACCATCAGCATACAATGACACCTTTGTTTTTAAGCCCTGGATTTCTAATCCCTTGATATTATTGTTGGATCTGATTTTAATAGCTAACATCTCGATGGCAATAATAAATAGATATGCCGATAGTGGACAACCTTGTTTCACTCCTCTTGACAGTTTAATTTATAAGAGATTGTCCAAAATTGAAATGCTCAAGGCATTTATATATAAACCCCAGTCGTACTTTATCAAATGCCTTTTCGAAGTCTGCTATGAATACTAGGCCTGGCTTCCCAGATTTTCATAGTGTTCTATTGTTTCCAGTACTTGCCTTATATTATCTCCAATGTATCGCCCATGTAAAAAACCTGTCTGATTAGAATGAATAATGTCTGACAATACCTTTTTAATTCTATGCGCTATACATTTTGCTAGAATTTATGCATCACAACACTGAAGTGTAAGGGGCCTCCAATTTTTTTAATGGACTGGATCTTTATATTTTCCACTTGTATCCTGTTTCAGTAATAAGGAAATCAGGCCTTCTTCTTGAGTGTCTGATAATCTACCATTTACATAGGAGTGGTTAAAACATGCTAACAACGGTCCTCTGAGCATATCAAAAAAGGTTTGGTATACCTTGACTGGTATGCCATCCAACCCTAGAGTTTTCCCGGACTTAAAGTCTTTAATTGCATCCAGAAGTTCCTCCTCTGTAATTTCACCTTCACATGAGTCTTTCTGTATGGCTGTTAATTTTACATTATCAATAGAAAAAAAAATTGCTTCAGTTAGAGGAGATGGAGGAGACTGAAACGAAAACATATGCTTAAAGTACTTTGATTCCTCCTTCAAAATATCATTTGGTGAATCATGGGTGACTCCGTCATTTGTAACCAGTTTCAATAAATTCTTGTTGGTAGCATTCCTATGTTGAAGATAAAAAAAATAATTTGGTGCATTTTTCCCCATATTCCATCAAGTTTGCTTGAATTTTTATAATATATTACACTTGATCTTTCTTGAATAAGTTTCTCCATTTCTTTTTGTTTTTCCTCTAATTTATTCTGAGCCTCCATGTTACAGTTTTTATTGCTATCTATCTGTTCTGTTAGACCTTCTATTTCCTTTGTTAGTGTGGACTCTTTTGACCTAAATTGCTTTTGTTTTCGAGATGAGCACTGAATTGCATGTCCTCTAAAGGCACATTTAAAAGTGTCCCATACAATAAGGGGATTTGCTGTACCTATGTTATGTCGGAAAAAATAAGTTATAAATTTGTCTGTCCTAGTTAAAAACAAGTTATCATCCAATAGGCTTTGATTACATTTCCAATATCCTCGCCCACGTGGAAATTCAGTAAGAGTAATGTATATGCCAATTATATGATGGTCTGACCGAATTCTGTCCCCTATCAACACTTTTAAAACTTTTGGTGCCAACGAGAATGACATACGAAAGTAGTCAAGACGACTAGCTTGATTGAGTCTCCGCCATGTATATCTCACTAGATCAGAATATTTAAGCCTCCATATATCTACTAGTTCTAATGTATCCATGACATTCACGATTACCTTAAGAGCATGAGGGTGATTGTTTGTAGTGTGATTTCCTTTACGGTCCATTGAGCTATTTAAAACGGTATTATAATCTCCCACCATAATAATAGAGTCTTGAATTGCTTGCAAGGTCGATAATTTATTATATATATTTTCAAAGAAGTGTGGATCATCATTATTTGGTCCGTAAAGGTTAATGAGACCTATTTGTTTATGGTCCAATAACATATTTAAAATAATCCATCTACCTTGCGTATCTGTTTGGACAATTTGCACATTCGGATCGAAAATTACTGTTAATTAATATCATCACCCCTTTTGAGTTTCTTAGCCCATGGGAGAAGTATATTTCACCCCCCATTCCTTTTTCCACGCAACTTCATCTAGAATTGTTAAATGGGTTTCCTGTAAACAATAGATATTATATTCCATCTCTTTGAGCCATGTAAATATTGTTCTCCTTTTGTTATTATCTGCTAAGCCATTACAATTATAACTGGCTATACTTATTTCACCACATACCATAATGAGATACAAGTTTCAAATCTATTTGTCATTATATATGTTTGTAAATTTACCAATAGAAAATATCATAGTGATTGAGTGTCCATATACAGTGGGGGAAAAAAGTATTTAGTCAGCCACCAATTGTGCAAGTTCTCCCATGTAAAAAGATGAGAGAGGCCTGTAATTTTCATCATAGGTACACGTCAACTATGACAGACAGATTGAGAATTTTTTTCTCCAGAAAATCACATTGTAGGATTTTTAATGAATTTATTTGCAAATTATGGTGGAAAATAAGTATTTGGTCACCTACAAACAAGCAAGATTTCTGGCTCTCACAGACCTGTAACTTCTTATTTAAGAGGCTCCTCTGTCCTCCACTCGTTACCTGTATTAATGGCACCTGTTTGAACTTGTTATCAGTATAAAATACACCTGTCCACAACCTCAAACAGTCACACTCCAAACTCCACTATGGCTAAGACCAAAGAGCTGTCAAAGGACACCAGAAACAAAATTGTAGACCTGCACCAGGCTGGGAAGACTGAATCTGCAATAGGTAAGCAGCTTGGTTTGAATAAATCAACTGTGGGAGCAATTATTAGGAAATGGAAGACATACAAGACCACTGATAATCTCCCTCGATCTGGGGCTCCACGCAAGATCTCACCCCGTGGGGTCAAAATGATCACAAGAACGGTGAGCAAAAATCCCAGAACCACACAGGGGGACCTAGTGAATGACCTGCAGAGAGCTGGGACCAAAGTAACAAAGCCTACCATCAGTAACACACTACGCCGCCAGGGACTCAAATCCTACAGTGCCAGACGTGTCCCCCTGCTTAAGCCAGTACCTGGCCCGTCTGAAGTTTGCTAGAGTGCATTTGGATGATCCAGAAGAGGATTGGGAGAATGTCATATGGTCAGATGAAACCAAAATATAACTTTTTGGTAAAAACTCAACTTGTCGTGTTTGGAGGACAAAGAATGCTGAGTTGCATCCAAAGAACACCATACCTACTGTGAAGCATGGGGGTGGAAACATCATGCTTTGGGGCTGTTTTTCTGCAAAGGGACCAGGACGACTGATCCATGTAAAGGAAAGAATGAATGGGGCCATGTATCGTGAGATTTTGAGTGAAAACCTCCTTCCATCAGCAAGGGTATTGAAGATGAAACGTAGCTGGGTCTTTCAGCATGACAATGATCCCAAACACACCGCCCGGGCAACGAAGGAGTGGCTTCGTAAGAAGCATTTCAAGGTCCTGGAGTGGCCTAGCCAGTCTCCAGATCTCAACCCCATAGAAAATCTTTGGAAGGAGTTGAAAGTCCGTGTTGCCCAGCGACAGCCCCCAAAACATCACTGCTCTAGAGGAGATCTGCATGGAAGAATGGGCCAAAATACCAACAACAGTGTGTGAAAACCTTGTGAAGACTTACAGAAAACGTTTGACCTGTGTCATTGCCAACAAAGGGTATATAACAAAGTATTGAGAAACTTTTGTTATTGACCAAATACTTATTTTCCACCATAATTTGCAAATAAATTCATTACAAATCCTACAATGTGATTTTCTGGAAAAAAAATTCTCATTTTGTCTGACATAGTTGACGTGTACCCATGATGAAAATTACAGGCCTCTTTCATCTTTTTAAGTGGGAGAACTTGCACAATTGGTGGCTGACTAAATACTTTTTCCCCCCACTCTAGCTATACCATGATATTTGCAATGTTACTAAATAACCCTCCAATTGTTCTCCACTAATTCCCCCGCTAAAACCCCTCCCCATCCCAAGTTTGGCTGTCATCCCAGTGATCAGCATACCACCCCTGTCCCCCCGGATCCCTATGCCCCTGAGGGGCCAGGACCCATCCATCGAAAACATCACATAGAGCCACCCGCAAAACCGCCAAAAGCATTTCCAATGCTCTCACCTCAATATATTTATATAGCTATTTAAAAAATATCTATTCAAATATCTTGCATATCATATTTTCCATCATTATCAATTAATGTGCGTAATAATGTCGGCATTCATGCGTAGGATTTTAACCTATAACCTGAATTGCCATTGTAGTACATTACATTTTTAAGAAGCAACTACCACTTCAGCAAACAACCACTGCGATCCAATTGATTATCTTGTGCCACTTGGGCCACAATAGTAAGCCCCCTCTCTGATTGTCAGAATGTGACCCCCTCCCCATTGGTTACTGCAGCCAGTGTTGCCAGCACTGCCACTACCTGGGTGGGGGTACCCCACCGGAATCCCCACCGGCTAGGTACAAGGTCGTCAAGGTTCTCATTAGCAGCTTTGAGAATTTCCTTGTATATTATGCTCTCCCATCAGGGGGCTCTGGCTTTGTAGGACCAACCCTGCCAGGCAGGCTCAGAATCTTGAGGGGGCGGTGCTGCTCAAGTAGGTCTCTGACCGCATTTATTTCTCTGTTTAGGCTGCATATAGGCAGTTCACAGCAGGTAATAAATCATAAAACAGATTCCCTCATCCACACAACATTGAAAGCTCCCTCTCACAACCCCTGCTCATAGACACCCGTTGTGTCACGTTCGTTCAATGACGGGTCAGACCAAGGCGCAGCGTGATATGCGTACATGTTTATTTAACTTAATAAACACACGACAAAACAAGAAACGAAACGTGAAGTCCTAAGGTAGACACACAACAAACCTTAACTGGAACAAGATCCCACAACTAGACAGTGCCAATAGGCTGCCTAAGTATAGTTCCCAATCAGAGACAACGAGAGACAGCTGCCTCTGATTGGGAACCACACCGGCCAACATAGAACTATACATACTAGATCACCAACATAGAAAATACAACATAGAACATTCACACCCTGACTCAACATATAAGAGTCCCCTGAGTCAGGGCGTGACACGTTGGCTCTGGGATATGCAACCATTTCCCCTCTCACTCACTTAACGCCAGACTTTTCCATACACAAAAACGCACTCCACATGGCTGATTGCGGCGGATAGGGGCCGAGCGTGCGCCTGCATCCCACACCTGCTGCAAGGGGGAAAGGACGCCAGGGAGAACACAGGACCAACCACAACAACCGTCCACCAAAACAACAACTTCCTGCCAAAAACGCAATGTTCTAATTAGTTGTATTTGAAGATGTATTATTATGCTTGTTAACTTTTCTTGTTATATCGTCTTATCCTTTTATAAAATACTATACATGTTCTTTAATATTACAATCCCTATCATGGCTAGTATTGGGTGTTCCATTATTCGTCTCCTCTATTAGAACTTTCAGAATAGCCATGGAGTAATCTTTGTGTCTCGGAACATTTGGTTGTCAATATACAGTTTATCGACGACGAGTGCAACACGTTTCCCTTTTAATCTATTTTCCTTGAAGATTGGATACAGAACTTTGCGCCTTTCTGCAATCTCCCTCGGAAACTGATCATCCATGCCTATTTTTGTGCCAGCAAGTCTTTTACCTAGGCTTTTAACCATTGCTTTATCCTTAAAAAAAGCAAATTTGGCAACGATTGGACGCTCGTATTTCTGTCCCCTTTGTCCGAAACGGTGTACACGTTCGAGTTGGATTTTATCGACAGCCTCGAGTGGAATCTGCAGCGCTGTAAGAAGGAAGTCCTTCACAATATTCTCAGTTACTTCTCCCTCTTTTTCCTGAATACCCGTAAGTACTAGATTTTCTCTCATTGATCTAGTTTGGATGTCTAGTAAGGCTTCTCTCAGACGGTTGCTCTCCTTTTTAAGTTCCCTAACGTCCATTTCCATCTTAGTGACTGTCACTTTTAATTTTGTGTGTAAAGTTTTTTTTTCTCCATTATCGCTGCTTTTTCGTCACTCATTTCAAGACTAGCTTTCAACTGTTGTGTCGTCGGCAAACTTAATGATGGTGTTGGAGTCGTGCCTAGCCATGCAGTCATGGGTAAACAGGGAGTACAGGAGGGGACTGAGCACGCACCCCTGAGGGGGCCCCGTGTTGAGGATCAGCGTGGCAGATGTGTTGTTACCTACCCTTACCACCTGGGGGCGGCCCGTCAGGAAGTCCAGGATCCAGTTGCAGAGGGAGGTGTTTAGTCCCAGGGTCCTTAGCTTAATGATGAGCTTTGAGGGCACTATGGTGTTGAACGCTGAGCTGTATTCAATAAATAGCATTCTCACATAGGTGTTCCTCTTGTCAAGGTGGGAAAGGGCAATGTGGAGTGCAATAGAGATTGCATCATCTGTGGATCTGTTGGGGCGGTATGCAAATTGGAGTGGGTCTAGGGTTTCTGGGATAATGGTGTTGATGTGAGCCATGATCAGCCTTTCAAAGCACTTCATGGCTACAGACGTGAGTGCTACAGGTCGGTAGTCATTCAGGCAGGTTATCTTCGTGTTCTTGGGCACAGGGACTATGGTGGTCTGCTTGAAACATGTTGGTATTACAGACTCAGTCAGGGACATGTTGAAAATGTCAGTGAAGACACTTGCCAGTTGGTCAGCGCATGCTCAGAGTACACGTCCTGGTTATCCGTCTGGCCCTGCGGCTTTGTGAATGTTGACCTGCTTAAAAGTCTGACTCACATCGGCTACGGAGAGCGTGATCACATAGTCATCCGGAACAGCTGATGCTCTCATGCATGCTTCAGTGTTGCTTGCCTCGAAGCAAGCATAGAAGTGATTTAGCTCGTCTGGTAGGCTCATGTCACTGGGAAGCTTGCGGCTGTGCTTCCCTTTGTAGTCTGTAATATTTGCAAGCCCTGCCACATCCGACGAGCGTGTGTTGCCTGTAATCCATGGCTTCTGGTTGGGGTATGTACATACAGTCACTGCGGGGACGACGTCATCGATGCACTTATTGATGAAGCCAGTGAGTGATGTGGTGTACTCCTCAATGCAATCGGAAGAATCCCGGAACATATTCCAGTCTGTGCTAGCAAAACAGTCCTGTAGTTTAGGATCTGTGTCATCTGACCACTTCCTTATTAACCGAGTCACTGGTCCTTCCTGCTTTAGAGCTTTGTATGTGTCTCTGTGTGTGGAGTAAAGGTGGTCTAGAGTCTTTCTTCCTCTGGTTGCACATTTAACATGCTGGTAGAAATTAGGTAGAACGGATTTAAGTTTCCCTGCATTAAAGTCCCCGGCCACTAGGAGCGCTGCCTCTGGATGAGCTTTTTCCTGTTTGCTGATGGCCTTATACAGCTCATTGAGTGCAATCCTAGTGCCAGCATCGGTTTGTGGTGGTAAATAGACAGCTATATAAAATATGGAAGAAAACTATCTTGGTAAATAGTGTGGTCTACAGCTTATCATGAGATACTCTACCTTGAGACTTCCTTAGTATTAGATTATATGCCTCAGCTGTTGTTTACAAATATACCGCCACCCCTTGCCGTTCTATCCTGCCGATGTAGCGTATATATCCCGCCAGCTGTATGTTATCCATGTCGTCGTTCAGCCACGACTCGGTGAAACATAAGATATTACAGTTTTTAGTGTCTCGTTGGTAGGATATTTATGATCTTAGGTCGTCCATTTTGTTTTCAAATGATTGTACGTTGGCTAATAGGACTGATGGAAGAGGCAGATTACTCGCTCGCCGTACTAGGCACCCCGACCTACGTCCACGATATCTCCATCTCTTTCTCATGCGAATTACAGGGATTTGGGCCTTGTCGGGTGTCTGTAGGATATCCTTCAAGTCCGACTTATTGAAGAAAAAATCTTCGTCCAATACGAGGTGAGTAATCGCTGTCCTGATATCCAGAAGCTCTTTTTGGTCATAAAAGACTGTGGCAGAAACATTATGTACAGAATAAATTATAAATAACACGATAAAACACACATAATATCACAATTTGTTAGAGGTATACCTAGGAGATTGTGAGTAAAGTACATTGGAGTGGTGGACTTTGAGTGGGTTCATTCCTGTTCTGTCTACGGTGATGCTTCAGCTATGAAGAGACAGAGTAGAGTTATTGTAATATGCACAAGTACAGTGAAATGCCTTTCTTGCTTGCTCTTTCCCAACAATGCAGTAATCAATATCAGTAGTACTATACAAAAATAGAAAATAAAGGTCAAGTAGAACAAAAACACACAAGAAATAGAAATGAGAAGAACAAGAGAAAGTAAGTAAGTAAGCTATATACAGTGGGGGGAAAAAGTATTTAGTCAGCCACCAATTGTGCAAGTTCTCCCACTTAGAAAGATGAGAGAGGCCTGTAATTTTCATCATAGGTACACGTCAACTATGACAGACAAATTGAGAAAAAAAATTCCAGAAAATCACATTGTAGGATTTTTTATGAAATTATTTGCAAATTATGGAAAATAAGTATTTGGTCACCTACAAACAAGCAAGATTTCTGGCTCTCACAGACCTGTAACTTCTTCTTTAAGAGGCTCCTCTGTCCTCCACTCGTTACCTGTATTAATGGCACCTGTTTGAACTTGTTATCAGTATAAAAGACACCTGTCCACAACCTCAAACAGTCACACTCCAAACTCCACTATGGCCAAGACCAAAGAGCTGTCAAAGGACACCAGAAACAAAATTGTAGACATGCACCAGGCTGGGAAGACTGAATCTGCAATAGGTAAGCAGCTTGGTTTGAAGAAATCAACTGTGGGAGCAATTATTAGGAAATGGAAGACATACAAGGCCACTGATAATCTCCCTCGATCTGGGGCTCCACGCAAGATCTCACCCCGTGGGGTCAAAATGATCACAAGAACGGTGAGCAAAAATCCCAGAACCACACGGGGGGACCTAGTGAATGACCTGCAGAGAGCTGGGACCAAAGTAACAAAGCCTACCATCAGTAACACACTACGCCGCCAGGGACTCAAATCCTGCAGTGCCAGATGTGACCCCCTGCTTAAGCCAGTACATGTCCAGGCCCGTCTGAAGTTTGCTAGAGTGCATTTGGATGATCCAGAAGAGGATTGGGAGAATGTCATATGGTCAGATGAAACCAAAATATAACTTTTTGGTAAAAACTCAACTTGTCGTGTTTAGAGGACAAAGAATGCTGAGTTGCATCCAAATAACACCATACCTACTGTGAAGCATGGGGGTGGAAACATCATGCTTTGGGGCTGTTTTTCTGCAAAGGGACCAGGACGACTGATCCATGTAAAGGAAAGAATGAATGGGGCCATGTATCGTGAGATTTTGAGTGAAAACCTCCTTCCATCAGCAAGGGCATTGAAGATGAAACGTGGCTGGGTCTTTCAGCATGACAATGATCCCAAACACACCACCCGGGCAACGAAGGAGTGGCTTCATAAGAAGCATTTCAAGGTCCTGGAGTGGCCTAGCCAGTCTCCAGATCTCAACCCCATAGAAAATATTTGGAGGGAGTTGAAAGTCCGTGTTGCCCAGCGACAGCCCCAAAACATCACTGCTCTAGAGGAGATCTGCATGGAGGAATGGGCCAAAATACCAGCAACAGTGTGTGAAAACCTTGTGAAGACTTACAGAAAACGTTTGACCTGTGTCATTGCCAACAAAGGGTATATAACAAAGTATTGAGAAACTTTTGTTATTGACCAAATACTTATTTTCCACCATAATTTGCAAATAAATTCATTAAAAATCCTACAATGTGATTTTCTGGAAAAAAAATTCTCAGTTTGTCTGTCATAGTTGACATGTACCTATGATGAAAATTACAGGCCTCTCTCATCTTTTTAAGTGGGAGAACTTGCACAATTGGTGGCTGACTAAATACTTTTTTCCCCCACTGTACAGGGTTAGTTCCAATACCATATTTACAATGAGTAGGCATACTGTAGTGGTAGGGGGAGATATGTATAGGGCTAAGGTGACTAGGCATCAGGATATATGATAAACAGAGTAGCAGCAGCGTATATGGTGTGTATAGTCAGTATGAGTGTGTATGTGATAATGCAGATAGTCGGTGTAGCTATTTAGCAGTCTTATGGCTTGGGGATAGATGCTGTTCAGGAGCCTGTTGGTGTCAGACCTGTAGCTCCGGTACCGCTTGCAGTGCGAAATCAGAGAGCGCAGTCTATGGCTTGGGAAGCTGTCGCGCCTTCTTCATGACTGTTTGTGTGTGTGTGGACCATTTTACGTCCTTGGTGATTTGGACACCGAGGAACTTGAAGCTACAGTGCCTTGCAAAAGTATTCATCCCCCTTGTCGTTTTTCCTATTTTGTTGCATTACAACCCTGTAATTTAAATGGATTTTTATTTGGATTTCATATAATGGACATACACAAAATAGTCCAAATTGGTGAAGTGAAATGAAAAAAATTACTTGTTTCAAAAAATTCAAAAAAATTAATAACGGAAAAGTGGTGCGTGCATATGTATTCACCCCCTTTGCTATGAAGCCCCTAAATAAGATCTGGTGCAACCAATTACCTTCAGAAGTCACATAATTAGTTAAGTGATCTCAGTGTATATATACACCTGTTCTGAAAGGCCCCAGAGTCTGCAACACCACTAAGCAAGCGACACCATGAAGACCAAGGAGCTCTCCAAACAGGTCAGGGACAAAGTTGTCGAGAAGTACAGATCAGGGTTGGGTTATAAAAAAATATCAGAAACTTTGAACATCCCACGGAGCACCATTAAATCCATTATTAAAAAATGGAAAGAATATGACACCACAACAAACCTACCAAGAGAGGGCCGCCCACCAAAACTCATGGACCAGGCAAAGAGGGCATTAATCAGAGAGGCAACAAAGAGACCAAAGATAACCCTGAAGGATCTGCAAAGCTCCACAGCGGAGATTGGAGTATCTGTCCATAGGACCACTTTAAGCCATACACTCCACAGAGCTGGGCTTTACAGAAGAGTGGCCAGAAAAAAGCCATTACTTAAAGAAAAAAATAAGAAAACGCGTTTGGTGTTCGCCAAAAGGCATGTGGGAGACTCCCCAAACATATGGAAGAAGGTTCTCTGGTCAGATGAGACTAAAATTGAGCTTTTTGGCCATCAAGGAAAACGCTATGTCTGGCGCAAACCAAACACCTCTTATCACCCCGAGAACACCATCCCCACAGTGAAGCATGGTGGTGGCAGCATCATGCTGTGGGGATGTTTTTCATCGGCAGGGACTGGGAAACTGGTCAGAATTGAAGGAATGATGGATGGCGCTAAATACAGGGAAATTCTTGAGGGAAACCTGTTTCAGTCTTCCAGAGATTTGAGACTGGGACGGAGGTTCACCTTCCAGCAGGACAATGACCCTAAGCATACTACTAAAGCAACACTCGAGTGGTTTAAGGGGAAACATATAAATGTATTGGAATGGCCTTGTCAAAGCCCAGACCTCAATCCAATTGAGAATCTGTGGTATGACTTAAAGATTGCTGTACACCAGCGGAACCCATCCAACTTGAAGGAGCTGGAGCAGTTTTGCCTTGAAGAATGGGCAAAAATCCCAGTTGTTAGATGTGCCAAGCTTATAGAGACATACCCCAAGAGACTTGCAGCTGTAATTGCTGCAAAATGTGGCTCTACAAAGTATTGACTTTGGGGGGGTGAATAGTTATGCACGTTCAAGTTTTCTGTTTTTTGTCTTATTTCTTGTTTGTTTCACAATAAAAAATATTTTGCATCTTCAAAGTGGTAGGCATGTTGTGTAAATCAAATGATACAAACCCCCCAAAAATCAATTTTAATTCCAGGTTGTAAGGCAACAAAATAGGAAAAATGCCAAGGGGGTGAATACTTTTGCAAGCCACTGTATCTACCCGCTCCACTGCAGCCCTGCCGATGTGGATGGGGGCGTGCTCCCCCCCATTTCCTATAATCCACGATCAGCTCCTTGGTCTTACTGACATTGAGGGAGAGGTTGTTGTCCTGGCACCATACTGCAAAGTCACTGACCTCCTCCCTGTAGGCTGTCTCATCGTCGCCTGGTGATCAGGCCTACCACCATCGTGTCGTCAGCAAACTTGATGATGGTGTTGTAGTCGTGCGTGGCCACGCATTCGTGGGTGAACAGCGAGTGCAGGAGGGGACTAAGCACACACCTCTGTGAGGCCCCCGTGTTCAAGGTCAGCGTGGCGGATGTGATGTTGCATACCCTCACCACCTGGTTTCAGTCCCAGGGTCCCAAGCTTGTTGACGAGCTTATGGGGGACTATGGTGTTGAACGCTGAGCTGTAGTCAATGAACAGCATTCTCACATAGTTATTCCTCTTATCTAGATGGGTGAGGGCAGTATGGAGTGCAATTGAGCTGTTGGGCGGTATGCAAATTGTAATGGGTCTAGGGTATCTGGGATGATGGAGTTGTGTGCCATGACCAGCCTTTCAAAGCACTTCATAATTACAGATGTGAGTGTTACAGGGCAGTAGTCAGTGGCAGGTAGCCTTAGAGTTCTTGGGAACAGGAATGATGGTGGTCAGCTTGAGACGTGGGGATTATGTCATACTGTTCATCGAGTATTTGACTGTAAAAAGGACTTTACCAGTTCAACATTGTCTGTTCAATGTGTCTGTTCAATGCCACAAAACATAGCCTTTTATTGAGTTAAGGCTGTAAGATATGTGGTGATCTTATGGTCCTTCACGGCTGGTGTGGTGTGACAATGGAAGCCAGTGTCTTATCTTCTCTCTCTCAGGGACAGATTCAAGCATTTGTTGAGATGCCTCTTGTGCAGGAAAATAAGCTGTTGTTTTTTCTTTGGCCTCCAGAGGGAACTGAAGGCACACTACAATCTTGGGGTGTGCCACTGCCCAGTTTACACCCAGGGATGGAATTTAAGGATTTTGGGCAGTGGCCAGCAGGGCTAGTAGACAGCAATTTCTACTAGCCCGGTTGGTATTCTGTGCCATGCGATATTGTAAAAGCCAAACTTTAGTTAAACACGTTTTCTACTAGCCCATTCTGAAAAGTACTAGCTGCGGTCTAGCTTAATGTCCATCCCTGCTTACACCCCATCCCAAATGGACCGCTAGCCCCTACCCCCCTAAGCATATTATGTAGATCTAGGGAGTATTCAATGAGATGAAACGTTCAGAACATTGCAGATGTGGTAGCCAACACAATTCCTTATTTTACATGACAATCATTCTACTCAATATATTTCTATCTGAACATTCTGTAGCATTGTGACTTCATGATCAGGCTCCTGAAAGCGTTGGATAGGTCTCCGAATATTTGTGCTAAATACACCATCAGACTTTACACTGACCATTACTTTGAATCTACATTTTGTTGTCTGTGTATGAGGAAGTAGTGTTGGTTTATTTGTTTAGTAGTATTTGTGTTTCAGTGAGACTAATTTTGATTGTGTGTGAATAAGTTGTGTGTGTGTAATTAATGATGTGTCCCTCTTCATAGGGTAATTGGATTTCCCTGTCCCAGGCGGCAAAGATGAGAGGGGGGAGTAAGAGAGGGGTACATCCATCGGCGTGTGTGTGTATGCTGATGGGAGAGGGGTTAGGGACTAGGAACCCCAGTGTAGCTGTGCTGATGGGGGCTGAAGAGTTGGGGGGGGGGGGGAAGTTGGGGGGAACAAGCAGGTGATTTATAGCAGTTCCACCAGGCCTCCTCCTCTGCTCTCTCCCAAAACAGCAGAGCAAGGAAATCCATTACGAATGAAGTACTGTGTTAATGGGCTTTGGTGTGTGTGCATGGTAAACAATTGATGTTTGGGTGAAAAAAAGGTGAAGGTTATTCGAGGTGTTTGTTTCTGTGCAGCAGGTCAGCCTCTAAGCCCCTGGTGTGTGTGTGTGTTTATATACAGCACTGTTTGTGTTTGTGCTCCTATAGAATCCGCTGCTTCCAATGGGCTCCTATGCACCCTCTATCCATCTCTTTTCTCTCCATCCCCCCTCTCTCCTTTCTAGTTCTCTCTCTCACACTCCCCCCTCAGCTCTCTCTCTCTATCTCTCTCTCACACTCCCCCCTCAGCTCTCTCTCTCTCTCTCTCCCTTACTTTCTGAGAGATGGAGTGATACAAGCCTGTGTTCTAGGCAGAGGAGACGAGAGGCTCAGGGGAGTAAACAGAGGAGTGAAGGAGGAATAAATAAAGAGAACAGAGGGATGCTGGTAATGGACCAGCGGAGGGTGAGGACCACGTTCACCGCTGTGGTGTGTGTGTGTAGATTGCGGCTTGCTCCAGACTCCCACAGGGGGGAGTTGTGTGTGTGTGTATGTGCGGAGCCTGTCTCCTCTCACATTACCCCTTACATTAAAACCAGTCAGGGGGAAAATTACTGCAGACCTGGGCCACCCTGAGTCCACCTGGGCCCATGGAGAGAGGGATGAAGCCGGAGGAGGGGATAAAGAGGTGGAAGAGAGGAAGGAGGGGGAAGAGAGTAAGGATGGAGCCCCATTAGGAGTGGGATGGAATAGCCTCTAGATGCTGCTCTAAGGCCAGGTTTGTGGTTTCCCCCCTAATGGATCAGGTGAGGATTTGGGGAGGGTATGCTGGTCCTACTAGACCTGTACCGTAGGAACAAATTCTACCCTGAGCAGGTGGAAGAGAATTCGGTTGATGATAAATCTGGTAAGACTATGGCCCCGTCCACAAACGATCCCCTACCTCCTATGTAATTGTGTGGAACCGAAAGGATTGGATAGGTGTTAGTAATAAGGCAAAGGTGGAGCTACTATTCTTTCTTATTCTTTCAATGGGAATGGTAGAATCCATGTGCCAAATAGAATCAAATCGCCTCAGATCAGTGAGTAAGACTTGGGTGACTCCGTTCCTTGTATCAAACAGAGGTTTGATATAGCAAGAGAGAACGTAGCGCAAGAGAAGACTTGTTTTATTATCAGTAGTATTTACATTGAAACAATACCCCCCACCCATTTTCCCACAACCCAACGATCTCTCTCTCTCTCTCTCTCTCTCTCTCTCTCTCTCTCTCTCTCTCTCTCTCTCTCTCTCTCTCTCTCTCTCTCTCTCATATACATTGTGAAGATATACCTCAATAAATCTGGCCACAGAAACGAGACACTCCCTCCTTGTTTTCGTCCCATACAAAGTCCAAAGGGAGAGCACAACAAAAATATGATTTCAATAACAGGATGGAAGTAATAACTCGTAGGGAACAGATGGTATACATTACATTGTTGGAAGTCCAAATGGTACAGCCTGTACCTCTGCAAGGCTAAGAGATAGCTGTATGGGTACAGAGCTGAATTAATCAAATAATAACAGATGAATACATCTGACATTCATGCCTGAATGGAATGAACTGACCTTCACTTTGTTTATATGTTCGTACCTAAGACCATGTAGGAATAGCGTGGTATGACTGTGAAGATTGTGAAGTCTTTACAGCGGTAAAACTCCTACTCCTACAAGGGCACATTCTCCAGTGAGAGACCTAGACAAACAGTATTCAGGTAGATGATGTAGCAGTAAACCTCATGACCCTGCATACCAGCCGTTAGCATTTCATCTTTAAAAAACAGGTTGTGAAATGTATTCCTGAAATATAATGGCATTGTATTATGATTTATCCTCCTCGTACTTAACCTTGCATGCCAACTAGGCTCACCTACTATATAGAAACTGTAGAAAATACCTTAATTTGTTGATATCTCTATTCTGTATATTTTGTGCTGGTTTCTCTCTCTCTCTGTGTGTGTGTGTGGTATGTGCTCCGTCATTTGCCCAGATAGTCTACTAAATTTGTTGTCCTTCATTTTGGCTGCATGTGTGCCTGCATGCCTACATAACGTGTCCCTGAAGCCAAGTCCTAAGGATCTCTCTACACACACACACACACACACACACACACACACACACACACACACACACACACACACACACACACACACACACACACATATATATATACACACACACACACACACGGCTGGTGGAGACACTCTCTGTAGTGTTCCTATCTGGCCACTGGGTGGCGATGGTTGCCAGGCTGCCAAGCAGACAGACAGGGTAGCAAGTCACAGATGTTGTCTGGCCCCTCCTTTTGTTTTCTGCCTATTGAAGAAGGAGACCTCAGCTGCTGAAGGACGTTCTCCATTATGGCATCAATGTTCTTTTGAAAATAATTTCCATGAAAACATGCTTTTTTTTAAAGGGACAATAACAAAGGGAAGGTCAGGAGAAGTAGAGGAGGAGAGAGGGACAGACAAGGGTGCCTGGATGGGAGTGAGGGATGTGCAGAGGGGGCCTTGATTTAGAGAGGTTTGTGTGTGTATATGTATGCGTGGCTTGTTTATGTGTGTGTTCTGAATAACCATATACAAGAACAGCAAGACCATCAATCGAGAACACATCACTAGAACTGATGGTCAAAATGATGAAGAATGTGTGTGTGAAAATGTGCGTGTGTATTGGGTAGAATTCCAGAAGGAGTAATGTATAGCACTATGGGGCTTTATTAGATCTGCAGTAGAGAGTCTATCAGAGGGTCACTATAAATGTTGTCAATTAGTATTTATTTATCTAATAATAAAATGTTTACATGGCTACCACAAATTAATCTCCTGACTTCTCACTGAGCTGACTATTCTCATCTCTGTAGTCAAGCAGATATCGGCATTGCTCTATTTTGGTGGCGTTGAAGCTAAAAGCAAAGGTGGTTGTACTTAGCAACAGTTAAAACACTGAAAATTGTATTTGTCTGTATTTGAGCATTGTATTGGAAGCAATATTACAATAGGAGAACCAGTCAAACATTATGCAGAAGAGGAACTGACCAGTTAGGCCTACAACATTGTGCCTCTAAGAAACAGTAGAATAAAAAACCAAAACAGTTCTGAAACCAAAAAATAAAATACATCAAACGTCCCTTTTGGCTTGTATTCTTTCTGTATCTCTCTCCACAATATCAAGTGTCCTTAGTCTCCATCAACGGATACCTCCACTGCTTCTCGGAGTGAGAGAGGGAGATACGGGGGTGAGAGGAACCGCCTAAGCGTTTTTTTTATTTATTTTTATCCCAGTTCATGGTTCCCAGAGGTGGGTGGGGGTGTATTTCTACTACAATCCAGGCCTGAATGGGGTGGCGAATAGTATGACAAAGTTCATATTTTTCCAGCAAAGCCGCCCCATCCTGGATCATCAGTCCTTCACGTATGTGAAGGATCAGAGTTGGGGGGTAACAATTCCATTTTAACTCCATCAATTCAGCAAGCCAATTCAAAATCCCAATTAACGAATACATAAACTGCACTTTTCAATTCATAATAACTCATTCATAACGTCTTCAAATTCATCTCTTGAATTGATTTGGAAGTTCACACCCCCCCCAACCTCTGATCCCAGATCCAGACGTCCCCCCTCTAGTCTACCAGACGGTGGTCTCTCCCATCTCCTGTCCGGGGTGGGACATGGGGGCGCTGTAGCTAGAGTTACTAGCCAGGGAGAAAGG
Organism: Coregonus clupeaformis; assembly: GCF_020615455.1. NCBI lineage: Eukaryota > Metazoa > Chordata > Actinopteri > Salmoniformes > Salmonidae > Coregonus > Coregonus clupeaformis. The sequence goes on from NC_059206.1 coordinate 47,660,398, forward strand.
TGGGCTGGGCCCCCCTCCATACGCCTCTCCAGGGACGGGCTGCAGGGAGCTGGGCAGGCCGGGCTCGGGGCTGGGGGTGTCTGTGTGGGAGATCATGTCCGTGAACCTCTGGTCATCAGAGGGGTGGTGGGCTGACACAGAGCCCTCCATGGCCCCTCCATGGATATAGGGGGATTCTGCTGGAGACTGAGCCTGAGAGGAGGGAGGGCCGTGGGGGAAGAAGTCGTAGTTTCCCCCTGCTCCATAGTAGTCGCCCTGGTACTCTGTGGGGGGGGAGATACGATTATTCAAATAGAAAACAAATCATCTAATTCATTGTGCAGCACACAGACGAAACAATCTATATAGCTACATTCAAAATCACTGAAATTGAATCTCACACACTTTTAATAACGGACCTGCATAAAGATTCAAGATTTGTAAAAATAATTGCACTATTGAGTAGCCTAAGTAACATTATAACATTTCAAAGAGGGAAAGGGAACGGTTCAGTTCACTGTTATAGCTGAAAAGTGAAAACGCAAATCACAACTAAACTTCTAAAATCCACCCTGGTACTCCTTTTTTGTTATATATTAATACGATTTTGATTGCTGACACTCATCCTTTCGTCAGTTAATTTTAGGATTTTTCTTATTTTCTTATTCAAAGCGCCTAAACTTTCAAAAGGAAATGAAAATCACACTTTCTACTCTAAATTTCAGTTATACACCATACTCTTTATCTTTTAGTGTGAGTGTGTTCCTTATTTCAGTATTACAAAGGGAAAGAGCAAAAATAACTAACCAAACACATCAAATTCAATGATGTCTTGTTTAATGTACAGTTTGATGTTAAACAACCATTCTTACTAATCCAACAATCTGGAACACACACACACACGTTGTGTCAAGATCCGTTAAATGTAGTCAGACAGACATTTCATTATGCTTTGTTCCTAACTTGACAAAGAAACATTTCCCGTCTACATAACTAAATCAGCAGCACGCCAACCTTCTGTTACAAATTGTGCTAATGAGGGGAAGGATAAATCCACTATCAATGCAATGAAATCCCATTTTTTCTCAAAAACCAAATAAACAAGCTAATTATTGAGTCGCACAAACAGAACCCTGCTAGCTATGACAGACCTTGAGATTCAACCTGATCCTGGGGCGGCCGCGGGAAGGAAGGGGGGAGGGGCAGAGAGAGACACACACACACATACGTACGCATGCACACGCATAGACACGCACACGTGCACGCACACACACACACACACACAGCCTCTCTATGCAGCAGCAGTAGTAGAGGAACAGAACGATGGAGGGAGTAGGGAGCAGACTCCCCTGCTCCACCAAGGCACAAAAGGGTGTGAAAAGACGCATGCTGAGAACGGAGGGAGCTAGGAGCAAGAGATTAAGGTTTTGTCCTCCTCTCCCCTCCTTCCCTCCTTCCCCTTTCTATCCTTCAAGGCTCCCTTGTATTACTGTGGACGGATGCTGCTATGGTCCAGTATATGACTGATTCCTCAGAGACATCTCTCTTCAGCTTTGTACTGTTGGGATAATCAACTGACAAATGCTCTTGTTTTTATCATTCTGTGGTTGTTCACTTCAGCCCATTCCGGAATGTTCTATGTATTGAGTTTAACATTCACTTTTCTATATTTTAGAATCGTCTATGTTGTTTCAGTAGGCCACTTGATGAGCAGTCAACACCCTTGTCTCCCTGCAGTTTAGACAAATCTGGGCAGCACAGAGGTGAGCAATGGCATACCTGATGAAAACCATGCTGGGGGAAATTGTGTTTTGTGTATCACTAAAATCTGAGCTTTAACAGTGAGCATTGTCTAGCGACAGGTGGTGGCATTACTACGCATCGCACAGTCCTCAACCGACAGAGTCATCATGCTATCTGACGTAGGGCGGCAGGTAGCTTAGTGGGTAAGAGCGTTGTGCCAGTAACCAAAAGGTCGCTGGTTCTAATCCCCGAGCCAACTAGGTGAAAAGTCTGTAGATGTGCCCTTGAGCAAGGCACTTAACCCTAATTGCTCCTGTAAGTCGCTCTGGATAAGAGCGTCTGCTAAATGACAAAAAAAAAAAAAAAAAAAAAACGTAAGGCAATTGACAGTGAGTGTATTTTACCACTATATACTCGAACAGTGAGTGTATCTTACCTGTGTAGTATCCATAGGCCCCAGGCCCCAGTATGTCTGGTTCCTCCAGTCGTCCCCCCAGGGGCCTCATCCTCCGGGGCCCTCTGAAGAAGGCGTGCCGCCGCGCCCCTAAAGCACTCAGCTGCTTCATCCTCCGCTCCTTAGACCGACGGTTCTGGAACCATACCTATAGAGGAAGAGATAGTGAGCTATCAAATCACATCACATCTATAAGGACCTAGGACCCAGAGAAAAATCGAAGATTGTTATCAGATCAAATTAAGTGAAACTATTTTAATAGATTTTAGATCATTATCCTTTTCACGGAAGAAAAAACTTTATTTATACTGCATTTTATACAAGCTTGTCAAGCACACAGAATGTCATAATCAAAGTCGAATCTAATCTAACTTTATTTCTAGTCCATTACTTGTCTACAATGGACAGTAATCATCACCAGATGATTTCATTATCCATTTCACATTTAGTGTTACAACACAAAAAGCTAATGAAAAACTACAAGGTAGTTAAAATGACATGGCCCACTCCTAATCATCATCAAATCAATTCACCATCAAATTAAATCCAATTTTAAAATGTAAGATCTGAATTGTTTTTGTCAATTTTTACATTGTACATTTCACAGACTTGGAGTGCTATTTAACTATTCTTGTTATGCTCATATAGGAGTTTGAATTCTGTAGTGTAATGAATATTGCTAGCAACAACAGATTAAATGAATTTTGGACAAGGGATCTGTGGAAAAAGTTTAGAGAGTACAATACAATGTAATATTAATCATCCACAATTTATGTTCTTAGCCCTTAGATGCACCAAATGCATTTCACAGGGACTGTACAACATCAATGATACATTTTTTCAACTCAATTCTTCTTGTACTCCTCAACATTTTTGTTTTGAACATAATGCACTGTATTTTAAGCTTTAGAACTACAACATTTTCTCTCTGCCCAATGGCAAAATGTGTAGAATTGCAGGAAATTAGCTTTAAAACTGCAAAATGTTCACTTTGATGACAAGAGGGAGGCCTTTCAAATGTTTTCCAGGGCCCAAAACTTGATTAGTTTGGCAATGCACTGCAGAAGTCATAGTAAAACTGCATGACAGCTTTTTGTATCGCACTGTAAAGTAGGAGTTGTGTTCTGATATTATGAGAGGTCGGTCCCTGATGAATTTGCTATCTCAACGCTCTGCAACAAAAACGAATATTTGTATTATTATTATTTTGCTTGAGACCGGTGTAGAAAAGAGCTCTTCTTAGGCACATCACCTGTAGAAATAACTTCATATAAATAAATGGCTCCACTTAGATAGAAGATAGATTACAGGAGAGATGGGAGAAATAAGGATAATGTGGGATGGAGGCGGTGGAGGTAAACTAACAAACATGGACACTGTCTCTACCTCAACGTCCAACCCAGACACATTATGAAAATGTGTCTAAAATAAGATATTCAGCCTCTCCTCTTTGAGGAATATGGATGTATGTGACAGGCAGAGTGGAGGTTCAGTTTCAACCAGGACTCAGGTGTTGGAGAGCCACCACAGCCATCAACAAACACCCAGTGATGTCCAAGAAACAGAAATCACACTGGAGCTGTTTTGTAACCAGTGATGTGGCTGTCAGTATATTTTTAAATGATCTAATAAAATCAATGAATCAGTCAATAACACAAAGGAACACACACAGAGCAACATACTCTTTTCTATAGGTCACTCTTTTCCATGTGCCTCAACGGGCCTCAATCAAACAACGCAACTCAGGAAGCAGAGACATTAAACAAAGTCTTCACTCTTCCTTGGAGTCAAATAAACTGTCTTTGTACAGGAACAAAGGAGAAGAGGAAATATTTCAACATATGGAGGACTTGCTTTGCATTCTAAAAACATAACACATTTCTCGTTGTCTCTGCATCGGCGCTGCATAATAAGACATGTTAACACCAGCTAGGCTGTACCAGAGGCACAATCCCACTGTGTTGGAGATGAACAAAAACACACAGAGAAAAACACCTAAAACCACTTAGGCATTCCTCTCCATGCTTTTCCTAGCAAAGACGACACCTGCCTATTGAGAACAATCGTCTAACTGTAGGGTACATTTTTAAGGAAATGCTTTTACTCCCCTTGAGAGAGCGTTGCCTAGGGATTACTACACACACAGCAGACCTGGGTTCAAATACTATTTCAGGTATTTCAATACAAGTATGTAGATAACCTTTATTTGGAAGAAAAAGTTGTTGAATATTGGAATGTATTTGAAAATACCATTTGGAAAACATTAGCATATATTTACCATTACTTCAAATACATATCCTTGGAAGTATTTGAAAGACAGTATTTTCAAATAAATATTTTAATTATTTAGATGTATTTGAAAAAGGTTTTGAATGTACTTAATAGTTTGATTTGAAATAACAAACATCTTATTTCACTTTTTAATCAAAATATGCAGCCTAAGCTTTATATTGGTGTCTCATGAAAGAGGACAAGATGCCATGTTACATTTAATTAAAAACACATCAGGGTTTCAAAATGCTTGTCGGACATTGAGCAGCGATCTGGTCTGAAGATATGCCCTGCAATGCTGAAAAGCTGCTCCACAGCTGCGGAGGATTCTGGGACATGTATATAGGTACCAGTGGCGATCAGTGCATTTTAAGATGAGGGAGGACAAAAAAAATGAATGAGCATGGCCTTATTTCTATTACAGCATATTGGATGACTGTCATTCATATTTCATTCACCCAGTTCAATGTAACATCGATAGGTTTAGGCTACTACATGATACTCGAATTAGTCCAACATTTGCAAACAAGAGTTTCTATTGGACAAATTCAGGTATGTTTATCCCCGTTTTGTTCTGTTTGCTTCCGTTTAAGAAATGTTTTTCAACAGAATTGGAATGAATGCGCCCCTGATCATACAGTTCACTTTCATAGCAGCCACGTTGTATTCCTTCTCGCTCTCCTCTTCTCAACTTGTCCCTTCACTTGTGGACTTCAATGTACAACACATCAGCTGTATGTTACCAGGCGGAAAAAAACTTTCCAAGCCAAACCGCTACACACAGCCTACATCGTTGTCACCATATTAGCTAAAGTAACGTCATAGTCAGCATAGCGAATAGAACTAAGGCATTAGTAAACCCGCTACAATCATGCAGTAATGTTACAGTAATGTTACAGTCAGTAAGCAGTTACACCGGCGGGCCCCGGTGGCAATAAATTAGTAAAACCAGAATCTTACCTTGACTTGGAGGAGTTCCAGTGTTGTGTTAGAAAGTCATAGCCAGCTAGCTAACATAGCATCCCTCTGTTTGAGCAGGGTGTTTCAGTAGGCTAAACTAGCTAGCTGCATTTGCTTCTCCTTCAAATGAATTTGTTCAAAACTGTTCAACTACTGTCTTTCTCTCTCTTTGAGTCAACTACTCACCACATTTTATGCACCGCAGTGCTAGCTAGCTGTAGCTTATGCTATCAGTACTAGACATATTATACTTATTATCTGATCCTTTGATCAAATCAAATCACATTTTATTTGTCACATACACGTGTTTAGCAGATGTTATTGCGGGTGTAGGGAAATGCTTGTGCTTCTAGCTCCGACAGTAATATCTAACAATTTCACAACATATACCCAATACACCCAAATCTAAGTAAGGAATGGAATTTAGGAATATATACATATGGACAAGCAATGACAGAGCGGCATGGACTAAGATACAGTAGAATATTATAGTATACAGTATATACATTTGAGATGAGTAATGCAAGAAATGTAAACATTATTAAAGTGACTAGTGGCCAGTGATTTCAAATATCAGCAGCAGCCTCTAATGTGCTGGTGCTGGCTATTTAACAGTCTGATGGCCTTGAGATAGAAGCTGTTTTTCATTATCTCGATCCCAGCTTTGATGCACTTATACTGACCTCGCCTTCTGGATGATAGCGGGGTGAACAGGCAGTGGCTCGTGTGGTTGATGTCCTTGATGATCTTTTTGGCCTTCCTGTGACATCGGGTGCTGTAGGTGTCCTGGAGGGCGGGTAGTTTGCCCCCGGTAATGCGTTCGGCAGACCGCACCACCCTCTGGAGAGCCCTGCGGTTGCGGGCAGTGCAGATGCCGTATCAGGCGGTGATACAGCCCGACAGGATGCTCTCAATTGTGCATCTGTAAAAGTTTGTGAGGGTTTTAGGTGCCAAGACAAATTTCTTCAGCCTCCTGAGGTTGAAGAGGCTCTGTTGCGCCTTCTTCACCACACTGTCTGCGTGGATGGACCATTTCAGTTTGTCAGTGATGTGTACGCCAAGGAACTTGAAGCTTTCCACCTTCTCCACTGCGGTCCCGTCGATGTGGATAGGGTGGTGCACTCTCTGCTGTTTCCTGAAGTCCACGATCATCTCCTTTGTTTTGTTGACGTTGAGTGAGAGGTTATTTTCCTGGCTCCACACTCCCAGAGCCCTCACCTCCTCCCTGTAGGCTGTCTCGTCATTGTTGGTAATCAAGCCTATTACTGTTGTGTCGTCTGCAAACTTCATGATTGAGTTGGAGGCGTGCTTGGCCACGCAATCATGGGTGAACAGGGAGTACAGGAGGGGGCTGAGTACGCACCCTTGTGGGGCCCCAGTGTTGAGGATCAGCAAAGTGGAGATGTTGTTTCCTACCTTCACCACCTGGGGGGCGGCCCGTCAGGAAGTCCAGGACCCAGTTGCACAGGGCGGGGTTCAGACCCAGGGCCTCGAGCTTAATGATGAGCATGGAGGATACTATGGTGTTGAATGCTGAGCTATAGTCAATGAACAGCATTCTTACATAGGTATTCCTCTTGTCCAGATGGGATAGGGCAGTGTGCAGTGTGATGGCGATTGCATCGTCTGTGGATCTATTGGGGTGGTAAGCAAATTGAAGTGGGTCTAGGGTGACAGGTAAGGTAGAGGTGATATGATCCTAGTCTCTCAAAGCACTTCATGTTGACATTTAGTTCAGTTACCTTTGCTTTCTTGGGTACAGTAACAATGGTGGCCATCTTGAAGCATGTGGGGACAGCAGACTGGGATAGGGAGAGATTGAATATGTCCGTAAACACACCAGCCAGCTCTGAAGACGCGGCTAGGGATGCCGTCTGGGCCGGCAGTCTTGCGGGGGTTAACATGCTTAAATGTCTTACTCACGTCGGCTACGGAGAAGGAGAGCCCACAGTCCTTGGTAGTGGGCCGCGTCAGTGGCACTGTCCTCAAAGCGGGCGAAGAAGGTGTTTAGCTTGTCTGGAAGCGAGACGTCGGTGTCGGCGACGTGGCTGGTTTTCCTTTTGTAGTCTGTGATTGTCTGTAGACCCTGCCACATACGTCTCGTGTCTGAGCCGTTGAATTGCTACTCCACTTTGTCTCTATACTGATGTTTTGCCAGTTTAATTGCCTTGCGGAGTGAGTAGCTACACTGTTTGTATTCTGCCATATTCCCAGTCACCTTGCCATGGTTAAATGCGGTGGTTCGCGCTTTCAATTTTGTGCGAATGCTGCCATCTATCCACGGTTTCTGGTTAGGGTAGGTTTTAAAAGTCACAGTGGGCACAACATCTCCTATACACTTCATGATAAACTCAGTCACCGTTTCAGTGTATTCGTCTAAATTATTTTCGCAAGCTACCCAGAACATATCCCAGTCCATGTGATCAAAACAATCTTGAAGCATGGATTCCGATTGGTCAGACCAGCGTTGAATAGTCCTTAGCACGGGCACTTCCTGTTTGAGTTTCTGCCTATAGGAAGGGAGAAGCAAAATGGAGTCGTGGTCAGATTTGCCGAAAGTAGGGTGGACAACATGTCAGATCATGCTGCAAGAGCTCTGATAGGTTGGAGGACGTCCTCCGGAAGTTGTCATAATTACTGTGTAAGTCTATGGAAGGGGGTGAGAACAATGAGCCGCCTAGGTTTTGTATTGAAGTCAATGTACCTAGAGGAGGACGGAAGCTAGCTGTCTTCCGGCTACACCATGGTGCTACCCTACAGAGTGCTGTTGAGGCTACTGTTGACCTTCTTTGCAAAATAGGAGCAAAAGAAGGTCAACAGAGGAGCCTCCACTGATAGGTACTCAGCAGCAACTCTGTGCAGTGTTGGGTATGTGTGACTGTGTGACTGTGTTTCAGTCTGAGGATCAGTAGTTGGTGGAAGATATGGGGTGATGAGGTACTCCTCAAGGTTATTATAGTAAACTAAAACTGAAACTAAAATAAACTAAAATTGGAGAATAAAAAACAATAACTGAAAAATACTAATAAAAAAAAAAAAAATTACAAACTTAAACTATACTGAAACTATTATCTTTGACTGCAAAACTAACTAAAATAAAAACAACCAAATTATGTTTAGTTGTAGTTTTTGTTATTCTAAACTTTGGGCAAAAATGTCATGGGGTTTTCAAGCTTTTTTTTCTAATGGGGTTTTCATGCTTCTGAAACTGGCGGGTAAATGCTGCCAGTAGAGGGTGGTTTCAAATAGGCCTCGCTTGTGCATCACTAGCTATCAGTAGCTATCAGTAGATAACAGGGAAGAAATACGAGGGCGCTCATGGAGCGTGAGCGTGAACAATGGCGGCAGCAAAAGGTAAAGCCCTGTATGGGATTGTTTTGAGTACATTGCTGGAAAGGACTAAAGTAAATGTATTGTAGTGTCAGCAGTGTGTGTGGACAGAGATACACTGAACAAAAATATAAACGCAACATGTAAAGTGTTGGTCCCATGTTTCATGAGCTGAAATAAAAGATCCCAGAAATGTTCCATACGCACAAAAAGCTTATTTCTCTCAAATGATGTGCACAAATTTGTTTACATCCCTGTTATTGAGCATGTCTCCTTTGCCAAGATAATCCATCCACCTGACAGGTGTGGCATATCAAGAATCTGATTAAACGGCATGATCATTACACAGGTGCACCTTGTGCTGGGGACAATAAAAGGCCACTCTAAAATGTACAGTTTTGTCACATAACACAATGCCACAGATGTCTCAAGTTTTGAGGGGGCGTGTAATTGGCATGCTGACTGCAGGAATGTCCACCAGAGCTGTTGCCAGAGAATAGAATGTTCATTTCTCTACCATAAGCCGCGTCCAATGTCGTTTTAGAAAATGTGGTAGAACGTCCAACCGACCTCATAACTGCAGACCATGTGTAACCACGCCAGCCCAGGACCTCCACATCTGGCTTCTTCACCTGCGGGATCATTTGAGACCAGCCACCCGGACAACTGATGAAACTGTGGGTTTGCACAACTGAAGAATTTCTGAACAAACTGTCAGAAACCGTCTCAGGGAAGCTCATCTGCGTGCTCGTTGTCCTCTCCAGGGTCTTGAGTTGACTGCAGTTCGACGTCGTAACCGACTTCAGTGGGCAAATGCTCACCTTCGATGGCCACTGGCACGCTGGAGAAGTGTGCTCTTCACGGATAAATCCCGGTTTCAACTGTACCGGGCAGATAGCAGGCAGCGTATATATGGCGTCATGTGGGCGAGCGGTTTGCTGATGTCAACGTAGTGAACAGAGTGCCCCATGGTGGCAGTGGGGTTATGGTATGGGCAGGCATAAGCTACGGACAATGAACACAATTGCATTTTATAGATGGCAATTTGAATGCACAGAGGTACTGTGACGAGATCCTGAAGCCCATTGTCCTGACATTCATCAGCCGCCATCACCTCATGTTTCAGCATGATAATGGACGGTCCCATGTCGCAAGGATCTGTACACAATTCCTGGAAGCTGAAAATGCCCCAGTTCTTCCATGGCCTGCATATTCACCAGACATGTCACCCATTGAGCATGTTTGGGATGCTCTGGATCGACGTGTACGACAGCGTGTTCCAGTTCCTGCCAAAGTCCAGCAACTTCGCACAGCTATTGAAGAGGAGTGGAACAACATTCCACAAGACACAATCAACAGCCTGATCAACTCTATGCGAAGGAGATGTCACGCTGCATGAGGCAAATGGTGGTCACACCAGATACTGACTGGTTTTCTGATCCACGCCCCTACTTTTTTTTAAAGGTATCTGTGACCAACAGATGCATATCTTTATTCGCAGTCATGTGAAATCAATAGATTAGGGCCTAATTAATTTATTTCAATTGACTGATTTCCTTATATGAACTGTAACTCAGTAAAATTGTTGAAATTGTTGCATGTTGCATTCATATTTTTGTACAGTGTAAAAGGGAAAACCCAACCTCAAAGTTAAACTGAACAGCGCCCACAAAGAATCATACAAACAATTTCAGGATAAAGACAAGGTGAGACAGCCACCAGCTATTAGTAGCTGCACGTAAATGGCAATGTTAGGACAATCAACTTTAGCAGTTTGAATCAAAAGAGCAGAAACATGGCAACCTAATTCAAACGAGTAAAAAAAAAGAGAAGAAGCACTGGTTAATATATTGATTCAGTCTGGCAAGTCCATGAGACTGTACGATGAGCCAGCCTTCAGAAAGTTCAACCAAACACTTGATGCCAAATTTAGAACTCCCGGCGCTGCTAGAGTAAACGTGTTGATTGCTTTGTAAATGGATACAGTAACCCAGAAGGTTAAGGAGATTCTGAAAGAGGCATGGAAAATAACCCTGGGTGTAGACAGATGGATGAAGAAAGGATTGACTGCTTTGTTTATGTACATATCAACCTGCTTCTATCGCCCTTCTTCCAAGAAGGCATAGCATGTGTTGCTCAAGCTCCATCAGATTTAGCATTAACACACCAGAGAGGTAATTGACTGCACATTGGAAGCATGGGACATACCATAGGAGAAGATCCTACTCGTCGTAACTGACAACGGGGCGAACATAGTCAAGACTATCAAGCTATTACAGAACAGGCAAGAGAATACCCGTGACCAACAACAACCAGAGATGGCCATAGCTTTGAACGGTGCGGCAGAAATGTCAGACACCGGTAATTATCCTTTTAAATCCAAGTCACATTAAGATTGATTTATAACTTAAACATAACCAAACCTATGACCTGACCCATCACCTTATGTATTACTGCCCCCCAGTGGCAAGAAGTAACATCCCAAAATAACACAAACTATAGGCCTACAACACATAAATGGCTCCTAGCCTCCCACACATAGGCTACTTTCGGTCACTAACACTAAAACTAAAACTGAAACGAAATAGAAATGATTTGATAAAATTCTAACAAAAAAAATCGAACTAAATAAAAATGAGTAAATTAAGTCTGAAAACTAACTGAAATAAAACTGAATTTCAAATAAAAATCTAAAAACAACTAGAAATGAAAAACTAAGAGAAAATCAAAAACGATAAACTTGGTAGGCTACTTCTCAATTTCTTTGTTGTTTGGAGTACATGCAGCCGTGCTTGCTTGTCCAATCGACTTTTCTTCACTGGTGGTGGTGACTCACTGTGTGGGACAACCTGTGTTGTGTTGGTGAACTTTGTGTCCAGATCATTGATATCTGCAGTAAGAGCAGCCTTCTCAGTGGCATTGCACCATGCCAGTTTAAAGTGTGGATCCAAGACTGAGGCAATCTGGTATGGCTTTTTCTGCTCATAAACAGTCAGGCGCTTCTCAACTGCTTCTTTCAGGTTTTTGACAAGCTTTTGATTGAACCTGGTAGAGTAATTGGTGAGATGTTTAGTAAGTCCTCTGATGCATGGAATGATGTAGCTGGCTATGACAATTCCGGATCTTTGCGCACGCAATCTGTGGCAACCTCAAAGGGGGTTAGGATGTCCACAGCATAAGCGAGTACATACTTCTCATGCATGGATAGCTTGGTGACAGGCAGTGTGTCAAGATTGTCTTCATCCGCATTGAGAACTGATGTAATAATTTTCATTTGAGAGTTCCACCTTGTTGTGACAGTAGCTGGTTGCAGCAGTTTCGCAGGGACCCCCCCATGGGGAAGAGAGAAAAATTTGCAGTTTTATAGCTAATCTCATGCTTTTTTACACATTTTGCCATGAGGCTTAGAGAATATGTCTTATTAATATTAACAAAATATGAAATGTGTGTTTTTATAGATCAAAGTATCAGCTGTCACACCATGTAAATTAACAACAATATCCATTATTGCCAGAATTTCAAACACTTTTTTGGAGAGTTTGAACTTGGGATACTTTGCTCCGAACAAGGGCATTTCCAGGCATAGACCCGACATGGAAATTAATAATATTGAAAGTATTTTGAAAATTCAAAAAACTAATATTTTCCATATAAAATTCCCCAAAATGTAAATTTTAAGCTAAAATAATGCTACAAAATTCATTTTTTATAACTATAAAAATAAAGTTTCCCTGCTGGACAAGGACTATCCCAACTTTTAAGATTTCCTGAGCTAATTTCCTGCTATTCTACCATGAGAAAGTGTTGTAGTTTTAAGAAACGTTGCTTTTTTCTTTTGGGGGTTTGTGGCCCCCAAAGCTCGTGGGCCCCCTAGCCTTGCGGTGACACAATATTGGAGGCTTTGGAAATGTCTTTGTTGAGGTTATCTGCCATCTTTTATGGTGAGCTGCAGTGTGTGAGCAAAGCATCTCTCATGCTGTGTAAAGTGAAATTCATCAAGGTCAGTGGAACTTACAGGTTGCAGACCTTCCTCCTCAGTATACATTTAACATTTTAGTCATTTAGCAGACGCTCTTATCCAGAGCGACTTACAGGAGCAATTAGGGTTAAGGGCCTTGCTCAAGGGCACATCGACAGATTTTTCACCTAGTCAGCTCGGGGATTAGAACAAGCGACCTTTCAGTTCCTGGCACAATGCTCTTAACCACTAAGCTACCTGCCGCCCTTCTTCGGAGGAAGGCAGCAACCATGTATTCATAGAATTAGGGGGGGTGGGGGGAGGGGAGGAGGGGGGGTGAAACTGGCCACCATCTTGGTTCTATATACATCACAGTGCATTATGTTATTGCTAATCAGAGATAAATGGGTTTGATTCAGTGTTGTGGAGACATGAAACTGGGAAAATGCTACAAGGCCTGGTCTGAGAGGAGAGATTGTCTGGCAGTAAATGAGTGAGGACAGAGGAGTGAGGGGGTATACGGTATATGGTATGTAAATCTGTGAAATCAGTGATAATTACTGTAAGCACACAAAAAGCCACATCTCAGCTGGCAGTGACGGTGCTAATCACCCTAACACAGTCTAAACCCAGACACCGAGAGTGTGTGTTTGTGTGTGCATGTGTGTGACACAGAGCAGGTTATGACTTAAAGGCTAGAGATCTGAGTGTGTTTGGCAGCCATGAGGATATATTCCACTTCTAGAAGGTAAACAGTAATGTTATTACTCTCTCATTAGCAATGACCATGATCTTGTGGTCCTCTGTAGCTCAATTGGTAGAGCATGGCGCTTGTAACGCCAGGGTAGTGGGTTCGGTCCCCGGGACCACCCATACGTAAAAATGTATGCACACATGACTGTAAGTCACTTTGGATAAAAGCGTCTGCTAAATGGCATATTATTATATTATTATTATCTCACATGTTGTCACAGGGCCATCAGATCTCCCTAACAGGGTTTGATGTCAATTCAGTTTTAATTTGTCAATTCAGCAAGTGAAAAATCCTGATAGAAAAAAAATTGAACTTTTACTTCCTTGACTGACCCAAACTCCTGCTCCTTTAAACCTCTAAATTGTCTTGGTTGGGATGTGCACTTGTTAAAATACACTGTTTTTCTCTATCACTATAACACCTTCCTTCACCACCTGTTTACAGTATTTCTGTGCAGTGGTGTGGGCTTTTTTTGTAATGACACCATTGTTAAATTATTGGCTGTTAAAAGCATTAACAGTGCATTATATTTCTAAAATGTAAAGGCCTATGGCTACAGATAGGCTACATATTTAAATATGCACATACTGTGCAGGCAATCCGGGTATTATACTTGCTTATACATTCAAATCATAATTTCTCTTTTGCTTTAAAAAAAACAAAAAAACAATCAAACAGGAGTCCAAATAGGTTACAATAGACGATAAATAGCCTGGTCAAATTGCCAATGTAATGTCTGATTATTCGAAATCTTTAATTGATAAGAGATAAAGAAAATCACAACTCAATCTTAAGAAATAGTCAACTTAATTATATTAATTTAGCACTTGATAGTGTAGCTAAATATTACAAAAATATAAAAAACAAAAAATATGTAATGTGGTTTCTAGGCCCATTCCCATTTCGCGGGGAGGGAGGTTCATTAACTCTCTCGAACTGATTTTATGGATTTATCAATCAGCATTTAATTTGAATACGTCTTGTTATTTTTCTCAGATTTTTTTTTTTTTACCAAAGATGTTTTTACTCCAAAGATAGGTAGGTAAATTATGATCTACTTCATACAAATAGCTTTAGGGGTCTGGACTGAAAAATTACCTACATTGTGTTGTGACATTCTTTTCACTCTCACTTTGTCAATTACGTCTTTAATTAAATCGCGATCTATTCTATCTAATTCATCACGAATGTGGAAGACACCAGACAGGCCCATGTTGTCTACACCATGTAGCCTTCCAAAACGCAGCAGTGCTCATCAAACACGCAAAGAGAAGAACCACAGAACATTCTTTCTCAATTGGACCTGAGAACTCAACACAATCAACCCAGAGCTTCTATTCTATTCTATTCTATTCTATCGAGTTCAGTTCTATTTAGAATAGAAATTCTAACTTGGCCAAATATAAACCAGGCTCTGCATCAACCAACAATTAAAATGCTCAAGTTAGCCTGCTCTCCTACCTGTATAACCCGCATGTTGAGTCCCGTCTCCTGGGCCAACTGTTCCCGAATGTGTCGGGTGGGTTTCGGCGTGGCCACGAAGGCAGCCTTCAGCGTCTCCAGCTGCTTGGCTTTGATGGTGGTCCGTGGGCCTCGCCGCTTCGTGCCCGAATTCTGCTCCTCATTCTCGTTATTGTTCATGTCCTTATCTGAGGACATGGAATTGTCCGTCTCTTTTGTGTCGTCCTGTATCGGGTCCTGGAGGTCCGGCGATAAACTTCTGTCTGTGCATGATGACACTGGGGGACGGGAGAGAATGGAAAGGTCTCAATCGGAGGTGTCATGGGGTCTACTACTAGATTATTGCTGTAGCCTGTCTAATCACAAATAAACCAGAATATGTGGAACAATGACGCCTCACAAAATACAAATATGGAAGCCCTTGTATATATATTTTAAAAATAATAACCTACACTTTGCCAATGTAACCAATATGAAACAGACTAAATGCATGGATTTACCAGTTTAACTCTTCACAAATAAAACAGGTGTAACCAACTCGACCCTGCCCGTGTGTGACATAAGCGGATCGAGATAATGAAAGAGAAATTATGCATGTAATGTGAAACAAAAAAAGGGGCTAGGCTGATCCCCAAGGACCCGCTGCATCGCACGATAACAGCATGTCATTGTCCGAGGGGAGGGCTGTTTGAGCCATTCATCTGACAGGACTTTATAGCGTTGATAAGCCTGAGCTATGGTCAGATGCATTCAGCGACGCCGAGATGCTTTGTTGGGGAACATCATCAAACGCTAGGCTACACATGCCCTATACACGGCCCATTGCAGCCGCGAGAATGTCAGTATGTTCATATTTGAAGCTACAGACACCCAACGAGGGGTCAAAATCAATGTCACGTCTTTCGAGTTTACAAATGTTATTCCTCACCTTGTTGATCTAAAGACAACATCGAATGCCAGTGATGGGAGCCTGAGAACCCCACAAACACAAGCTTTTCTGAAAGTTGTTGACTTTTATACATTTTAGTTCCAAACACCCCAAAGTGTAGGCCTAATATCTTAACAATATCAAGGCCATGTTGAATAATGACATTTTAGAGATATTTATTTATTAGGCGAGGAAGTGACTTACAGCCGAATTCTCCAAAGGCTACACATTTTGGACCATGTAGGCCTACGACACTGCAGCTAAAATGGGAAAGTAAGCTAGAATATAGAATAGAATCCCACAATTCATACACATCTATTAGACTAGGCTACTTCAGAATGGACGCAGAAGATACCCCAACGAATGCAGAACCAGAGCTAACACGCAGACAGGCACCATGTCCATGGTTCTGAATTACCTGACGGAGGCCTATTGTAGGACTTGATATAGGCCTAGGTTATGGCTCTGGATAAAACAAATTAAGAGGCTTTGTAGCAGAATAGGTTTTCGAAGTCATGCATTTTAGTTTGCAAAAGCATATGTGAATATGTGGTATAGGCCTATCCTATTTTAGGAATCCAACAAATAAAACCCAGCAGTAGTTCAAGGCGTTTCTCATCATGCACAAATAGTTTTAATTATCCACCATACCCAGTGTATGAGGATTGGATCCCACGTTGAAACGATCCGTAAATAAATAAAGACAAATTAATCAGTCAACGTAGGTGGCCAAAACAGTCTTCCAAAAAGCAACCCGCATGAAATGATGCTCCGTTGCTTTCAAATAAAAATGCAGACTATAATATACAACTTATATTTTTGAGGGAAAAAATAGGCTTATGCTACTCATTCGAAGAAAGAAAGGTCCATTATTTTCAGACAACCCTATAGAATTTTTCCAAAATGAACAGACCATTGATCCTTTCGTATCCATGCACTAGCCTAACATTACTAGACCGTCTAGAATGTCTACTGTAGACGCACTTTTGAAACCCTTAGCTATAATTAGAATACCTGAATTCAAATTGACTTCCTTGATAGCCCCTGAGCTTAGGTAGTCTTCTTTGCACACAAACTTATTTTCGTCGATGACGTAGAGCTCCTCGCCGGTGGACAGCTGCTTGTTGCACACCATGCACGTGAAGCAGTTGAGATGGAACACCTTGCTGCGCGCCTTGCGCACCAGATCGCTGGGAGAGATGCCTTGGAGGCAGCCCGCGCACTTCGTCCCAAACCTCCTGAAAAGAAAGGGAGAGGAGAGAGAAGAGGGGTGTTGGTTGAGAAAATAATACGAATTTGAGATGGACATTTCATTTTCGCAGACGCTCTTATCCAGAGCGACTTACAGTTAGTGCATTATTTTTTCATACTGGCCCCCCGTGGGAATCGAACCCACAACCCTGGCGTTGCAAACGCCATGCTCTACCAACTGAGCTACAAGGGACACTATATTTAACTGTTCTAACTTAATAAAAAGGCATTATTATACATATTGACCAATAGCGAATTTTGCAACTGTGGGCAATGCAGATGTTTTGGAAAGTAACCTGATTTGAAGTTTTTGTTCCCAGAAAATTACGAAATAGCAATGACAAAACACTTACAACAATGACTAAAGATAGTCTATAATAGTAATAATGTATTGTTTTTCTTTTAACCATTTGTTTTATTGTATTTCATATTTGCCATGATTGAAGAAGGGGTAGGCTATTTCGAAATCATTTTCGTTAAAATCTAACAGACTACTCTTAATACATAATATAGCCTAAAATGTAGTACCTGCGCTAGACTGATTTTCAACCTTGGAGAGAAATAACATCATTATTGTTTTAACAATAAACCCACGCAGAACGTATTAGTGACAATCAGCACATTGTAACTGCAGAGATATTCGAGGATTAAACGGACTAGGAACATTTTAGCGTGAAATCTCCTGTTAATCCACATTCACCCTCTTCACATGCAAAAAGCATGGTGGATATACTTGTATTATTTAGATAGACAGGCGAGTATATAATAGCCTAACTCAACGTCTCATCGTTTCCAGGGATAAGTCGACAAGGTAAATCAGTTGAAAATGCAAGTGTTTCACTGGAAGAAAATGTGTGCTACATATAGTGATGGGGAATGGGAAGCCTTATTATGTGTTTCTCCCACCATGCATTGTACTTTAGTGTTTCCCTCTCCAATGTGAAATAAATAGGCCTAATCCACCTCATCACGAGCCAGAAACCTCATCACGCGCCTCTCATGGTGATTTTGTAATCTCTCTCATCAACATGGCGTAGCCTCAGGGTGAAACAAATACAGGAATTGAAAATATTTCAATTATAATACGATTATTGGAGGGAGTGTGTGTGGGGGGTGGGTGTGGGGGGTGTCGAGGAAAGCCCCCTTTATTTTTACAGAATCAATCTCTCTCTTTCTCTGTCTCTCTCTCCAGCCATTTGCAATAGTATCGCTCCACTGTACCCTTTCACATGCACGGCTCGGCGAGGCCACCACACTACTTACACAACAAATAGCCACATTAGGGTGATTACTGTTTCGCCTGGCTAATTGTTCGGCCATTTAAATCCACCGATGGAAGCCGGCTAATATGATGGTCAAGGCCGTTTGAGGCCAACATTGCCATCACAAAGGCTTAAATACTGGGCCTCACATGTCATTAAACAATTTGTAGGGGAAGGGGAAAAAAGATGACACATAACTAATTGGTATGATGCTATGAGAGTGCGCGGACACAAACAGGGGCCTACACTTATCACTGAATTACCACTTTGAAGAGCTGAGCGGCTGGTGTAGGCCTAATGGTTAGGTTTTCAAATCTATTGCAACAAACAATAGTGGAAACAGAGAGTACAGGTGAGACGAAAAATGTATCTGATTTATAAATAGATTTAAACTGCCTCCATGTGCATGAATGGATAAAGAGTGAATATTCAAGCCCACATAATATTCAGAATATTCAACCCCACCAATAATATGAATTTATAAATAAAAGTGATATTATTTGTCATAATAAATATTAGGAATTAAGGTTATGATTCGTATTACATTTACATTTTAGTCATTTAGCAGACGTTCTTATCCAGAACGACTTACAGTTAGTGAGTGCATACATGATTATAATTTTTTTCAGAAAACACACTTTGTGTCTAAAAAACACACTCTTCATGTAAAACTCAAGCGGACAAAGAGTGATAACGTGGATATCTCAGGCTATGATTAAATAGTTCTGTCAAAATGCTAAATATATTTGTGATATTCAGAGCTCTAGAATTAACTTATAACTGAAATTATATTCATTTATATAGGCCTAATAATGATATGATTTTAGTTGCGAAACCAATGTGGTTACAATATAATTTCTGTAAGGCTTGAAATTTTATAATTGAAGTGACATTTTAAAACAATTCAAATAACTGATAGGTTATCTCACCTATAGGTGAATTATAGGCTATAATGTGAACTAGGCCATGGTGAACCATATCCATTTCCACAAAACAATGTGTAGACCTACAGAATAATATCATTATGGTTATTTTATTCTGTGAGTGACGCTAAAACGAGAGCTATTTTGATCATTGTGTGACATTAAATCAATTTCAGCATTTTAAGACACTTACTAACAAAAAACAGACAAACAAATCTTCAGAAGCAGCAGGGTTATAATTCTCCCTGGTGAGTTCACTGAGTTTTTGGCAAACCTGCTTTTACGCATGAATCCCCAATCTGAATCCTTACCTGAAAAAGTCAATTTTACAATAGAGCTTCCCATCCCGCGAGAAGCACTTCTCGGTCAGGTTACAGTGGCACTCGCAGCATTGGACGCACTTGGCGTGCCAGGCTCGGTCCAACACGTTGAGCAGGAACCGGTCCAGGATGGGCCTGTCGCACCCCGCGCAGTGGACCATCATCCCACCGGTCTGGAGGACAACGAGGGCCGACCTTCCCACGCGGACTCCGGTGCTGGGTCTGGGGCCACGCGGCTCTCCGCGCAGCAACGTCTTGGCTCCGGGGTTGGGGACAAAGCAGGCGCGAATGTTCTGTCAGGTGGGTGGATGGGTGGTGAGAAGCCCCTCTCCCCTACCGTTTAAAGGCAGGCTATAGGCGAACACTCCCCGAAGTTCCTCTACTGTACTCCTGGTTCTGGACGCCCCTGTCCTGTTCTGTCCTGGCACTTGTCACAATCCAGAATCCAGAAGATAAAAATATGAATTAAAAAATCACCTATAGTCCTCTTCTTCATTTACGGGCTGCGTAAAAATGGAAAGCCTGTTCGTCCCCGCTGTAGAGAATATGTTACACGGGCTGTAGCTTATTATTATTTTGTTGTTGTTGTCATCTTTTGTTTTTAGGTTCCACTTCTTCGCCTCCGCTCACCTCACGTCGACACTTTTCGCATCACTGTGCCCGGCTGTGCCGGAGAGAGGCGCATCCGTATTCAGATTGGGTGACGCTCTCATTAATTCCCGTGCCTGGGTGGCCAATCAGGACTCAAGTTGTCATGGTTAACCCTTTAAATAATGGTCGGTAACCTACCTTCATGTCGACCCAAAACATAAACCATGCTCGCAGAAATAAGCGAATAAACTAACTTTGCGGAGAGGGACACGATATTTTGGCAAAAATATCACTCACTGGTCACATTCGTTTTGGTACTACCTTGTTACAGAATGGACCTAAACGGTGTAAATAGGTCTACAATCTGCCATTTTCTATTTGTCAGCTGTAGCTCTACTATCAAGCTCTTGGGGTGAATTGATTTTAGGGACTATCCCCATCCGACGCTTCAAGAAATGGAGCACCAGCAGACGAATTATATAGGCTAAACTAGCTGGGCCCTATAAAAAACCAAACATGCCTTTTGTCTAATATCACCAATCAACAAGATCTTTCTCTGTGACAATTGGGCCAATTAAGACATGTTTTATAGGGGAAATTATAGTTTTGATTGGTTTAATTGAATCCTCACAAATTGAAAGCTAAATTAAGCTTCTAAAGACACCAAGGCACAAAACAAAAACCTGCGGACCATCTTCCATTTTCTTTCTTCTTTTCACCTCTTCTTCGTCTTCGGTCTTTGACAATATGACCTAGTGGAGTTGATGCCTAATAGCCAACACCTTTCTAAAGCGGCCTACAAAGTGAGGGGGCCGTCTTTACATGACATGATACCCGCCTTAAATGACCCTGAATGGGATGCGGTGGGAGTAGCTGAACAAGAGCTAATGCTACAAAACCCTCCCTGCATTATCATCTGTCTCTCTCTCTGTGTGTGTGGAGTGGAGGGGACGGGAGGGGAGGGGGACCTATGCAGGC
Source organism: Coregonus clupeaformis (assembly GCF_020615455.1). Classification (NCBI taxonomy): domain Eukaryota; kingdom Metazoa; phylum Chordata; class Actinopteri; order Salmoniformes; family Salmonidae; genus Coregonus; species Coregonus clupeaformis. Next base: position 47,681,561 of record NC_059206.1, read on the forward strand.
CCTTTCTTATGCAGAAAGCTATTTACAGGGAAATGCACAGGATTAAGATAGCGGGGCCTCATCAATAGGGAGAGCCGGGTCACCCGCCGCTTTAACAGAGTAGCCACCAATCGAAGGGAATTTCAATATTTACCCAGATCATCGTTTAGTTAGTTATAGCAGTGCAAACATCATGCAGACGCTAATGGTTGTTAGTGGAAATGCGAGGCTGGTTTAAAACTACGTTTGAGCAGTTGTAGTATAGGCCTATAATGAGCTGGTTAAGCAGGTGTTAATTTGGACCCATTACACATTCTCATTTAAGATAACGTTTTAATCAGAACAACCTCATCAACAACATGGATTGACAACTTTATAATTTCATAATAACAGCATTTAAATTGCACATTGTCGCTGTAGGCCTACATAAATAACTAATCAAATCAAATCAAATGTCATTTGTCACATGCACCGAATAAAACAGGTTCACCTTACAGTGAAATGCTTACTTACAATCCCTTAACCAACAATGCAGTTTTAAGAAAGAATACCAAAAACAATCACACAAAAAAATACAATATAAAATAATACGAAATAAAAGTAACAAATAATTAGAACTCATCTGAAGCAATTATTAGAATTAAGGTCAATTGAACAATTATTCAAAGAAAAGTATTGTTTATGATAAATGTGTAAATAGCCTGCTTTATGGCAAAAAGCTGACAATATTTCAGGTTTTACGTGGAACAAATGACTGTCATTATATTTGTATGAGTTTGAATGAGTTTTATAGGCCTATCAATATTATTCTAATTTATTATTCTGTTTTATGAATTATGCATTATTATGTATTGTTATTATTATTGTTATTCATATTATGTCCTCCTCCTTACCATATTTCACCACCACCACCACCACCACCATCATCATCCTCTTAATCAATGTTTTCAACCAAAAGCATAGGCCTAGTGCACTGATAAGGCCTATAGCATATGACCTAACCTTACATAGAGCCAAGTGAAGTTGTAGCGCGTGCATGCATGCATCAATTTTGGAGCAGTATGATTATCCATCCATATCCATCCGTAGATTGTAGAATGTGAAATGTTTTCTGTGGTGCGGGTTGGTATTAAGTGGTGACTCTACATGATAATAAAGCAGCAATTTATGTAGCCGAGGGAGGCCGTTCAGCTTGTTGGGAGAGAAAGGGGGAGAGCCCGGGCCACCGAGGGGACCCCCGCCGCTCTTGGCAGGCGAAAGTGGCAGCAAAGCTTGGCCTCGCTCACGGTCTTAATCCCAAAGCTATCGGGGCTTGCTATTTATTTTTCTCACAAAATCGTATTTTCTTGACTCTCCGTTTAAGAACTCCTAAACATTTCTGTTCGAATGTTGTTAGCACCAATGAACGTAGACATATAGGCTACTCCCCGTCAGCAAAAAGTAAATAAGGCGCGAAATAGACGACATACGCACTTGGTGTAGCCTACTAATTTACATATCTGAAACTGTTAAATTAATTGCTCAAATTCAACCTGCCAACTGTTGATGAGTAGTCAACATGGGTTTGTAGCCTATCATACCTGCCTAGCCTATCATACCTGCCTGCCTCATATTTTCCTTTAGGCCTTTGATGATAGCCTATTATTAATACAACCAGGTAGCATTCACGTAGACTATGATAAGGGTGTGAGTAGAGAGTCGTATAGGCCTTTCCAAATAATGATACAAACGGTGCTTTTAGAGAATATAATCTATTTAGGGGACAAAGCGTTATCACCCTGTACGTGGGAAGAGAACATGTTGGGTAAAGAGAGCTCTTGCCACAGCTTCTCGCCTCTTGTTTGAGTCACACATTTCATTGTATAGGGATACATTTAATTGGGTAGCTGTGTTCTCTCGTTTATCCCATCACCTATACCGTTCTCTCTCTCTCTCTCTCTCGAGCTCTCTCCCCTGCAAGCCAAACAGTCCAGCGCCGTGCCTAGCAGAGCCACACTGTGCGGGATGCACCTGCTACTAGGAACTCCTGGAGAGAGCGGAAGTGACCAAGGTGCTGAAACTAGACAACTAGCCGCAGGGGCCGGGTTTTTATTTCATCTTTGCTATTGCTAGCCTAATTGAATATACAGATGTAGGATCTTAATTTGATCACTCCTTTGTTGCTGGGAATGTACCTGCAACGCAGGTAATGCAAACTTGTAGTTTATTCAAAGTTTAAAATGGCTTCTAAAGTTTGTAATTTCCACTTTAAAATGTCAGACTTGATTTGCCCTAACGAAAAATATCAACCCCTACAAAAAATGTCAGTTTATTATAATACACATAATAATTCACATTTCCTGTTGCTGCAGGATTATGTTCCTGCTGTAGCAAACTGGCTCAAATTAAAATCCTATATCTATATGTACATTAGAAAGCTCCCATGCAACAGAGAAACAACACACATTGCAGACATTATACAGGAAGAAGTCTGTTTATTAAGCCATAAAGCTACTATTTGAAACCCTGTGGTCTTATAAATGGGGGTTGTGGTTCAAAGCCTACACTCTAAGTTAATGTGGCCATGGACACGCGTGCCTTCTGATTTCTTGTTCAGCATAGTACTGTTCTAAAAATAGTAGGCTACGCGTTGATTCTGAATAGGCCTGTATAGTCAAACTGTTTGTTTTCACCATCAATCAACAACGCATTGGCATGCACAAGATTATTTTATGACAATTTGCAGAATATCAACAAGCGATTAGGTGTGGTAATGACTTGACAGAAATAAACAACTTATGGGCGTGCTCTGTCATTATGTTCTTCTATTATGATTGTCCAGGTGTGGTATGATGATTGATGGGCTGTATATCTTGTGCAACACCAACACATTCCTACAAATCTGGTGAGGCGTCATACTCTGAATCTGGTGAGGCGTCATGCACCAATATTTCTTGAAGAGGCGCTGATGGCCAAATCAAATGCAATAGGCTATCTTTCCATGATAAATTCTGAGTAAAATAAACTGTATCTTTAAAAAACAAAAGCATTGGATGTGAGAGATGAACAATTAAACTGTCAGCTACTCACTGGACTACACAATGGGAACAAAACTATAGAAACATTTAACATTTTGTCCCTAATACCAATGTATTTACAGGACAGGTGGTGTTACACAGTACAACAAAACAAAATACTGCACACACACAAGCATATAAATACACACGCACACACACACACACACAGCTTTGTTTTTGTGAATTTTCAGGACTTTATGGGGAGTAAAAAAGTATTCCCATTCAAAATCCTATTTTCCCTTAACCGTAACCTTAACCCCTTACTCAACCCTAACTCCTAAGCTTAACCCCAAACCCTAAACCTAACCCTTAAGCCTAAAATAGCATTTGAAAAAAATCAGGACATGAAAAAGGTCCTGACTTTTAAAAAAAATATTGTTTTGCTACCTTGTCAGGACATTCTGGAGACTTGTCAGGACATTGTGATTGTGGTCCTGATAATGTAGGAAAACATGTACAAACACACACACACACACACACACACACAAACCTTTCAAGGACTTTATTTCTCCAGCTGCAGCCTCCCATCCAGGGCAGTTTGAGCAGCCGTCCCTTTTGTCCACGGTGGCCTTAGTCATACACAACACACAACCCAAGCTCTACTCTGTGTCTGTGTCCGCTCTCCTCTGTTGTGTTGTGTTGTAAGGAGCTGGAGGGAAAATGGCATCTCTTTCAGACCCACTCTGACCTCTCTAGCCTTCATCCTTCAGCCCTACGTCTGTAGCTCAGTACCTGCTGTATCCTGTGGGTAGATCAGCTTTAATATTGCAGATAGATTGTGGCTTCCATCAATGTACTTTTCTGCATCATTTCCAATCCCTCATATACTGTTTTGTAAATATACACTACCAGTTAAAAGTTTGGACACACCTACTCATTCAATGGTTTTTCTTTATTTTTTAGTATTTTTTTTTACATTGTAGAATAACACATATGGAATCATGTAGTAACCAATAAAGTGTTAAACAAATCAAAATATATTTTATATTTGAGATTCTTCAAAGTAGCCACCCTTTGCCTTGATGACAGCTTTGCACACTCTTGGCATTCTCTCAACCAGCTTCATGAGGTAGTCACCTGGAATGGATTTCAATTAACAGGTGTGCCTTGTTAGAAGTTAATTTGTGGAATTTCTTTCCTTCTTTATGCGTTTGAGCCAATCAGTTGTTTTGTGACAAGGTAGGGGGGGTATACAGAAGATAGCCCTATTTGGTAAAAGACCAAGTCCATACTATGTCAAGAACAGCTCAAATAAGCAAAGAGAAACGACAGTCCATCATTACTTTAAGACATGAAGGTCAGTCAATCCGGAAAATGTCAAGAACTAAGAACGTTTCTTCAAGTGCAGTCGCAAAAACCATCAAGCGCTATGATGAAACTGGCTCTCATGAGGACCACAACAGGAAAGGAAGACCCAGAGTTACCTCTGCTGCAGAGGATAAGTTCATTAGAGTTAACTGCACCTCAGATCTCAGCCCAAATAAATGATTCACAGAGTTCAAGTAACAGACACATTTCAATATCAACTGTTCAGAGGAGACTGCGTGAATCAGGCATTCATGGTCAAATTGCTGCAAAGAAACCACTACTAAAGGACACCAATAATAAGAAGAAACTCGCTTGAGCCAAATTTGAGATTTTTGGTTCCAACCGCTGTGTCTTTGTGAGATGCAGAGTAGGTGAACGGATGATCTCCGCATGTGTGATTCCCACGTGAAGCATGGAGGAGGAGGTGTGATGGTGTGGGGGTGCTTTGCTGGGGCACTGACAGCAATTTATTTAGAATTCAAGGCACACTTAACCAGCATGGCTACCACAGCATTCTGCAGCGATATGCCATCCCATCTGGTTTGCGCTTAGTGGGACTATCGTTTGTTTTTCAACAGGACAATGACTCAAAACACACCTCCAGGCTGTGTAAGGGCTATTTGACCAAGAAGGAGAGTGATGGAGTGCTGCATCAGATGACCGGGCCTCCACTATCACCTGACCTCAACCCAATTGAGATGGTTTGGGATGAGTTGGACGGCAGAGTGAAGGAAAAGCAGCCAACAAGTGCTCAGCATATGTGGGAACTCCTTCAATACTGTTGGAAAAGCATTCCTCATGAAGCTGGTTGAGAGAATGCCAAGAGTGTGCAAAGCTGTCATCAAGGCAAAGGGTGGCTACTTTGAAGAATCTAAAATCTAAAATATATTTTGATTTGTTAAACACTTTTTGGGTTACTACATGATTCCATATGTGTTATTTCATAGTTTTGTTGTCTTCACTATTATTCTACAATGTAGAAAATAGTAAAAATTAAGAAAAACCCTTGAATGAGTAGGTGTGTCCAAACTTTTGACTGGTACTGTATTTATATTTTTATTTGTATATTTGAGTTTAACCATATTTGTTGTAATATTTGTTCTGTCTTTTCTGGTGTATTAAACTGAAATTGCAACCAACTTTCTATGGCTTGTTTTAAAAATAGCGATATTTTGGAGATTATTTCATTTTCAAATAACCAAAAATGAGAGGTTGTAATCTGAATAAAGAGAAAAAGGCCATTCCTGAACATGGGGTGAGACATTCTTACTAATCTGCTAGAGAACCAGTTCTCTAACAGATTGTGTGACTGAAGCCTTTAGTGAGAGGTCTAATGCTTTAATATTTAATAATTTCTGCCCTCTGAATTTATATTCATTATATAAATTGGCCCGTTTAATTTTGTCTGGCTTGCCGTTAATAATAAAATGGAATATTTTTTGCTCATATAATTTTTTAAAAACAAGTCACTAGGTATAGGCAAGGCCATAAGAAAATCGGTAAACTGGGATGTGACTAAAGAGTTAATCAGGGTGATTTTTTCACAAATAGACAAGTGTTTCCTTTCCATGGTAGCAAGATCTTATCTATTTTGCTAACTTTCTATTAAAATGTATTGTAGTGAGATCATTTCTTTCTTTCAAGATATGAATACTGAGTATGTCCACTTCACTGTCAGACCATTTTATTGGTAAACTACATGGTAATGTAAAAGTTATTTTTTTGTAATCCAATACATAATGTAGTACACTTATCATAATTTGGATGTAAACCAGAGAGGTTAGAAAAATGATCTGGATATTCTATCTGAATATTTTTTGGGGCCATAGTAACAAAATACTTTCTTTTTATACCATGTCATTTTATATGTTTTAATATGTTTTAATGTTTTCTTTTAAATCCACAATTGTAAACCAGAGAGGTTAGAAAAATTATCTGGATCCTCTATCTGAATATTTTTGGGGGCCATAGTAACAAAATAGTTTCTTTTTATACCATGTCATTTTATATGTTTTAATATTTTATTTTAATTAAAACATTAAAACATATAAAATGACATGGTATAAAAATATAGTATTTTGGGTTAGGGTTAGGGTTAGGGTTACACATGAAAACATGACTCATCAGCGTACAATGACACCTTTGTTTTTAAGCCCTGGATTTCTAGCCCCTTGATATTATTGTTGGATCTGATTTTAATAGCTAACATTTTGATGTCCATAAGAAAGAAATAGCCAATAGTGGACAACCTTGTTTTACTACTCTTGACAGTTTAATACGTTCTGAGAAGTAGCCATTATTTACTATTTTACACATAGGGTTACTAAACAGAACTTTAACCCATTGTATAAGAGATTCTCCAAAATTGAAATATTCCAGGCATTTATATATAAAAGCCTTTTCAAAGTCAGCTATGAATACCAGGCCTGGTTTGCCAGATTTTTCATAGTGTTCTATTGTTTCCAGAATTTGTCTTATATTATCTACAATGCATCATCCATGTACAAAACCTGTCTGAAAAGGATGAATAATATCCAACAATATTTAAAAAATTCTATGCACTATGCATTTTGCTAGAATTTTTGCATCACAACACTGAAGTGTAAGGGGCATCACATTTTTCAAATGGACTGGATCTTTATATTTACCACTTGGGTCCTGTTTCAGTAATAATGAAATCAGACCTTCTTGTTGAGTATCTGATAATCTACCATTTTTATAGGAGTGGTTTAAACACGCTAATAATGGTCCTCTGAGTACATCAAAAAAGGTTTGGTATACCTCAACTGAAATGCCATCCAGCCCTGGAGTTTTCCCAAACTTAAAGGCTATAATTGCATCAAGAAGTTCCTCTTCTGTAAGTCTATCAATACTTTTACATTATTATTAGAAAAAAAAATCCTTACAATTAACTTCGGTTAGTGGAGACGGAGGAGACTGAAATGAAAACATATGCTTAAAGTATTTTGCTTCCTCTTTAATTATGTTTTGTTATTTATGTTTCAGTAAATTATTTTTGGTGGCATTTCTATGTTGAAGATTAAAAAACAATTTGATGCATTTTTCCCCGTATTCCATCCATTTCACTTTATTTTTATAATATATTACACTTGATCTTTCTTGAATAAGTCCCTCCAATTCTTTAGTTTTTTCCTCTAACTTATTCTGTGCCTCTATGGTACAGTGTTTATTGCTATCTATCTGTACTGAGTCCCTCTATTTCCTTTGTTAATATGAACTCAAATAAAGTTTGATTTGATTTGAGTCATGAGAAGAGAGGAAATTGTGGCAAAGACTTTTTGAGATACCTACAACTGAGGTAGAATAGTAGAATGTCTGTGTTGAAATTGCTGTGGTTTGATTGTCATTCACTAATCAAAACAATGGAAAACGCTTTTTGTTCACAGGGCCAAGCAGATGTGAATGTAACTTTTTTATGAACATTCACACCTTCCTGCTGACTTGTGTATTGTGACTATTGCAGATAAAGAAAACTATAATTAAAAATGAAGGAAGTAAGGAGAGGAAGTGACAAGAGGGAGGGATGGAGATGGAGGCATAGCGGTGGGAAGTAGGGGTGCTGAGGGTGCTGCCGCACCCCCTGAAAAATCAGAATAAAAAAAATATGTCTATAATAAAAGATATTATATTTTTTCACAAAAGTAGTGCATTCAATAGTTGGAATTGTAAGAGTTGTTGCCCTGATCCCTTTTCTATGATTGTCATTCTTATGGAATCCAGAAAGAACAAACCACTTAATGTAAATGTACATTATTGTATTGTACATAGGCTGGTCATCTAGGTTTGAACCTGTAGACTTTCCATCACCATGAAGAAAAACAACGCACAATAAAGTAATTGAGTACATTGAGACCTCAAGTGGTTTGTGATGATGTGGCTCAGTTGGTAGAGCATGGCGCTTGCAATACTATGGTTGTGGGTTCAATTCCCATGGGGGACCAGTACAAAATAATATTAAAATGTTTGCACTCACTACTGTAAGTTGCTCTGGAAAAGAGTGTCTACTAAAATGGATAAGGAATGAATAGACCATTTCAGTTTTCACATAGAAATAAGTTGCATTTGCAAAGTATTTCAAGAAACTGGAAAACATCTCAAGCTACTATTTTTATATTCCACAAGTATTATCAGATTAACTGTTTTGCACAGATAATTATCAGACTCAAGTTACAGATGCTGGTAAAACACTCAACCCCCCTCCTTTTTGGTGACCATTTGAAACCAAAAGCTGTTTTATGCTATTAAAATATAGGTTGTGATAGCTGTAAGCCTAATTGTTATTTTCATTTATTCGCCCAGTAGGTTAACGCAATTTTGGGTTCATGTAGGCCTATTGTTATGAAAATAAACATTTGAGCAACTTCGTATTTTGAGCATTTCCCCGAAATACATGTCTTGTTTTTGGCTTCAAAGGCAATAACACGTGTAGGCTATAACAAATGTGCATTGTCATGCAGTGACATAATGATAATTGAGATAATGCAAATAATGAATGATTAACTAGTTGTGCTAACTTTTTAAACTTCTTGCTGTAGGCCTACATCATCATCCTCCTCTGCCTGCATCCCTACCTGTAGCCTACCTGTAGCCTACCTGTAGCCTACCTGCCTCTGGTATAATGCATTTCCACCTCTCACTCTATCAGTCTTGCTTGTCCATCTTCCTGAATTAAAATGAGATATCCTGACGGATCAATCTTGCTGGCAAAACTTCATAAAATGTTGCTAAGTTATTTAGCTATAGTATTGGCTACTATGTTGCAATATTAATATTCTCGAAGCAGTCTTGTTGATACAACAATTTTCTATATTCTCCGAGCCGCCTCTCTCGTTGTTGATACATTTCAATATTCTCATAAACACCTTGTTGGTGCAATGCTTGAATATTCGCAGAATGTTTCCCTTCCCTGGCAAATAATGCAGACATGCATTACCTGTACCGATGGGCTGTCCAGTCAGCAGTGCTTACATTTACATTTTAGTCATTTAGCAGACGCTCTTATCCAGAGCGACTTACAGGAGCAATTAGGGTTAAGTGCCTTGCTCAAGGGCACATTTACGTCATTTAGCAGACGCTCTTATCCAGAGCGACTACAAATTGGTGCATTCACCCTATTTTTTTTTGGGGGGTAGAAGGATTACTTTATCCTATCCCAGGTGTTCCTTAAAGAGGTGGGGTTTCAAATGTCTCCGGAAGGTGGTGAGTGACTCCGCTGTCCTGGCGTCGTGAGGGAGCTTGTTCCACCATTGGGGTGCCAGAGCAGCGAACAGCTTTGACTGGGCTGAGCGGGAACTATGCTTCCGCAGAGGAAGGGAGCCAGCAGGCCAGAGGTGGATGAACGCAATGCCCTCGCCTGGGTGTAGGGACTGATCAGAGCCTGAAGGTACGGAGGTGCCGTTCCCCTCACTGCTCCATAGGCAAGCACCATGGTCTTGTAACGGATGCGAGCTTCAACTGGAAGCCAGTGGAGTGTGCGGAGGAGGGGGTGACGTGAGAGAACTTGGGAAGGTTGAACACCAGACGGGCTGCGGCATTCTGGATGAGTTGTAGGGGTTTAATGGCACAGGCAGGGAGCCCAGCCAACAGCGAGTTGCAGTAATCCAGACGGGGAGATGACAAGTGCCTGGATTAGGACCTGTGCCGCTTCCTGTGTAAGGCAGGGTCGTACTCTCCGAATGTTGTAGAGCATGAACCTGCAGGATCGGGTCACCGCCTTGATGTTGGCGGAGAATGACAGGGTGTTGTCCAGGGTCACGCCAAGGCTCTTCGCACTCTGGGAGGAGGACACAACGGAGTTGTCAACCGTGATGGCGAGATCATGGAACGGGCAGTCCTTCCCCGGGAGGAAGAGCAGCTCCGTCTTGCCAGGGTTCAGCTTGAGGTGGTGATCCGTCATCCATACTGATATGTCGGCCAGACATGCAGAGATGCGATTCGCCACCTGGTTATCAGAAGGGGGAAAGGAGAAGATTAGTTGTGTATCGTCAGCGTAGCAATGATAGGAGAGGCCATGTGAGCCATCCCAGTGCTGAATCATGGGCGCAGCCTTAATGTCAAATCAAATCAAATGTTATTTGCCACATGCGCCGAATAGACCTTACAGTGAAATACTTACTTACAAGCCCTTAACCAACAATGCAGTTTTAAGAAAAATAAGTGTTAAGTAAAAAATAGATAAGTAAAAAATAACAAATAACAAATAATTAAAGAGCAGCAGTAAAATAAAATAACAGTAGGGAGGCTATATGCAGGGGGTACCGGTACAGAGTCAATGTGCGGGGGCACAGGTTAGTCGAGGTAATTGAGGTAATTTGTACATGTGAGTAGAGTTAAAGTGACTTTGCATAGATAATTAACAGAGAGTAGCAGCAACGTAAAAGAGGGGGTGGGGTGGGGTGTTAGGGACAATGACAATTTTTAGGGCCTTCCTCTGACACCGCCTGGTATAGAGGTCCTGGATGGCAGGAAGCTTGGCCCCAGTGGTGTACTGGGCCATACGCACTACCCTCTGTAGTGCCTTGCGGTCGGAGGCCGAGCAGTTGCCATACCAGGCAGTGATGCAACCAGTCAGGATGCTCTCGATGGTGCAGTTGTATAACTTTTTGAGGATCTGAGGACCCATGCCAAATCTTTTCAGTCTCCAGAGGGGGAATAGGCTTTGTCATGCCCTCTTCATGACTGTCTTGGTGTGTTTGGACCATGATAGTTTGTTGGTGATGTGGACACCAAGGAACTTGAAGCTCTTAACCTGTTCCACTATAGCCCCGTCGATGAGAATGGGGGCGTGCTCAGTCCTCTTTTTTTAATGTGTATATTTTTCTTCATTCCTTGGTGGAGTTTGTTTGTCTTTATGCGTCCTAGTCGTTTGTAGGCCTAAGTAGTTTCTTTGATGTATGCATTTTATTTAAATGCATGTGTAGGATTTATCTGGCATAGTTTGCATTTGAAGTCGGCCTTGATAGCGTGTATTATGCATCTATTTCATGTTGCACTGTATGCACTGTTCCACAAGTAGGCTAAATGAGTCAATGTAGCCTATATAGAATAAGGTTGAGTAGTTCATTGTACACGCCATTCCACATTGTACACGCCAAACCTAATATAAACCTAATATTGAGGTGATAATGTCTGGGGGACATTCTTGTTTGTTTTTGCTGTTCTCCAAATAGCATTTTAGAGTTTTAAAATGGTGTAGAAGTACAGTAAATGAGCTTCAACTGGCGGGTGTATTTCTACACACCCCACTTTGCCACACCCCACTTTGTCATACCCACCCACCCCCACCCCCAAACGACTTCCTGCGGCTCTGGATGGAGGTAGAGAGAAAGCGGAGAGGAGGGAGAGATGGAGATTGAGGGAGAGAGAGAAAGCGGGGGATGGAGATGAGTGAGCGAGAGAATAACACAGGGAGGTGAAGGAAGGCCTGATTCAGACGTCTCTCTGTCTCCCGGGGGGCAGTACTGAGCAGAGCACCTTTACTCTTTAATTTCCCTCCCTCTCTCTCTCTCTCCCTTCTGCTCCCTATACCTCACAGCGCGACAGCCGAGACACCTGAGGGGAAAACACCTCCCCTCCAACCACACACATCACACACACCACACCCCACACACACCACCATCACACACACCACACCCCACACACACCACACCCCACACACACCACCATACACCCCTCCAGCCCCCCACCCCAGGCAGATTCCCTCTCTGGCAGGTATATGCATGCCCCCGAACCCCCCTTCCCATACACCATACACCCCTCCAGCCCCCCAGGTCCCCTCTCCATCAGGGTGGCTCCCGTGGGAGAGGTTAGTGTGATGGATGTGTGATTGGTAGCCCTCCCCTAGGGCCTCTCTCTCCGTCACCTCTCCACCTCTCCCTGCACCTCTCCACGCTCTGAATTAAAAGGCCGTTTGTCTCCTGCGAGTCCTCAGCTGCACAGACCAGGCCTGCAATTTCACAGCACTCAGAGAGAGGGAAGCCATTACTGGGGAGGCTGTCAGGGGAGCCATCACCACCCGGACACGCCTGAGGGGCTGCCTCTCTACCTTCCCTTGCCTTCCCTCGCTTTCCATTCCCTTCCCTCTCACTCTCTTTCCCTTGTCTCTCTCTCCATTCCCTCACTTTCTCTCCTTTACCAAGCCTTGTTTTGCCTTCCTGATCCCACTACTGGAGCTCTGGAGGGAGGGATGGATGGATGGAGGGAGAGAGACTTTCAAACCTTATACACACACAAACATACAAATAGTCTTGCTATCACCGTAGATATAGACAGCAATGTAAATACGTATAAACATACTTGCACACTATTTAAAAAATAAACATGCTTGTCTTAACATAGCCTACAGACTTGCCATCTTCATAAACCTACACACCAACTTCTTCACATTTTATTCACAAATAGAAAATACACCCACTCTCTCCATTGAGGTACATACAAAGCCTACCAAGTTGAAAGATACAAAGATCATATATAATTTATGTTACACTCCCCCTGTCTCTATTTAATACATTCCCAATTTATTGTGTCTCAATTGTTTCACAATGTCCTGCATTTAAATGTTTTATTTCATGTTGCAAAGTAAATTGGCCTTTGGGGACAAAGATTTATTGAATTGAAATTGAAATGACATGGAGAAAAACACATCTACATAAATAAGAGAACACATACACTGAGTGTACAAAACATTAGGAACATCTTCCTAATATTGAGTTGCACCCCCTTTTGCCCTCAGAACAGCCTCAATTCGTCAGGGCATGAACTCTACAAGGTGTCGAAAGTGTTTCACAGGGATGCTGGCCCATGTTGATTCCAATGCAGTTGTGTCAAGTTGGCTGGATGTCCTTTGGGTGGGTGACCATTCTTGATACACACGGGAAACTGTTGAGTGTGAAAAACCCAGCGGCATTGGCACCTACTACCATACCCCGTTCAAAGGCACTTAAATATTTTGTCTTGCCCATTTACTCTCTGAATGGCACACATACACAATCCATGTCTAAATTATCTCAAAGCTTACAAATCCTTCTTTAACCTGACTCCTCCCCTTCATCTACACTGATTGAAGTGGATTTAACAAGTGACATCAATAAGGGATCATAGCTTTCACCTGGATTCACCTGGTCAGTCTATGTCATGGAAAGGCGTTGTTAATGCACAACATTTGTAAGGCTGATGGTCCTTTTCACATGTAGCAAGAATGTTGGAGTAGTTCCTTATTTAAGTGAGAAATCTTTATGAAGTTAGATTTGTTAAATAAGAAAAGAAAAACAATTATTTTGGAGGAAACAAACTATGAAGCTCTATTTTCAGACTGCTGCTTCAGTTGACTTGCTGAAATAGATTGAATGAAAGTCAGAAAAAGCTGTTAACTCGTTTCACCACAAGTCTTTTGGGCTTGTAGTGGTGACACCTTTCTGCTGAGGAGTTCCAGCCTTCTTGAAAATAACAGAAAGGCCTGCACACTGTACATTATTATATTTTATAGTAGTACAATTGCTCAGAGAAAAATATTTTGTTTAAGAAGTATATTTTGTTTAACAATATTTAGTCTATTTAGTTAATAATCTCAGAAAGATAGGTGTACAAATTATTGGCACCCCTGTTTTCAATACTTTGTGCACCCTCCCCTTGCGAGGACAATGGTACTTAGTATTTTCCTTTAATGTTTTATGAGATTGGAGAACACATTGGGAGGGATCTTATACCATTCCTCCATACAGAATCTTTCCAGATCCTTGATATCCCTCGGTCTGCGCTTATGGACTACCCTCTTCAATTCAAACCACAGTTTTTTTTCACTGAGATGGTCGTTGCAAAATGTTGATTTTGTGGTCAATTAAACATTTCTTTGTGGATTTTGATGTGTGCTTGGGTTCATTGTCTTGCTGGAAGATCCACTTGCGGCCAAGTTTCAGCCTCCTGGCTAAGGCAACCAGGTTTTTGACTAAAACGTCCTGGTACTTGTTAAAGTTCATGATGCCGTTGACCTTAACAAGGGCCCTATGACCAGTGGAAGCAAAACAGCCCCATAACATCAAAGATCCACCACCATATATTACAGTAGGTATGAAGTTATTTTCTGCATATGCCAACCCACCACGCGTGGCTAAAGAGCTCTATTTTCGTCTCATCTGACCATAGCACCCAGTTCCAATCCAAGTGCCAAAGCCGTTTAGCAAACTCCAGGCGTTCACATTTGTTGGTTGCCGAAACTTGCTCTCAATAAAGGCTTTTTTATGGCAACCGTTCCAAATAGCCTATTGGCATGGAGGTGGCATCTAATTGTAGATTTGGAGACTTCCCACTGGGCAAACACTGGTTGAATCAACGTTGTTTCAACATAATTGAACGTGGAATCGCCGTGGAAAATACATTGGATTTGAAAAAGTCATCAATCAGTACTGTTTCATCTAATTTCAACCAGTGTTGTAAACATTGAAATTAAGGTAAAACTTCAACTTAAATACATTGACTTAACCTGAGGAACATGTTGTTACATCAATCTAATTTCAACATAATCATCAGAACTATGTATACGTTGAAATTGCATAGAAAGTTCCACATAAAAACGTACAGATTTTTCATCCTGTATGCATTGGGTGGTTGAAATTATGTTGAATTTCAAATTTGATTACAAATGTTTTATTTGACCTTGTTTCAATGTTGATAGTAAAATGGTATATTTGAATCAACTGCATTGTTTCAACATCATACTATCAACCCAAGTAAAGAGGTATATTGGGCTCCCGAGTGGCCCAGTGGTCTAAGTCACTGCATCGCAGTGCTTGAGGCGTCACTACAGATCCCCGATTCCAGGCTGTATCACAACTGGCTGTTATTGGGAGTCCCATATGGCAGCGCACAATTGGCCCAGCATCGTCCGGGTTTGGGCGGTGTAGGCTGTAAATAAGGATTTGTTCTTAACTGACTTGCCTAGTAAAATAAAAAAATATATTGAAATAAAATGTGAAGCTATAGTCAAACGATTCCTGCCTGAACACTGACTCCTACTGGTGTAATGCAGGGGATGTGCTTCTATGTATCCTGAAATCTTTGGAAACAAACTGTGTTCAATTCAGCTGAGCTACCATGTCAACACATTTTGACATTGATCAGCTTCCAAACTCATTTGCGTAGACTACTGAAATAACATTGAATAGTTGAAAGTAACTCCTCTAACTTTTCTTACACAAGCTGTATGTGAAAGTACATTTGGAGTGAGGTTGGGTTTATGTATGCTACCAAGGGCGGACTTAGTGATTTGGAGGCCCCAGGCAGAGGCCAGTCTGACATGCCATACTATTTTTGGCCAGACAGCTTCAGATACATGGGCTACACACACATACAGTGCCTTCAGAAAGTATTCACACCCCTTGACTTTTTCCACATTTTGTTGTGTTACAGCCTGAATGGATTAAATTGAGATTTTGTGTCACTGATCTACACACAATACCACATAATGTCAAAGTGGAATTATGTTTTTAGAAATGTTTACAAATTATTTTAAAATGAAAAGCTGAAATGTCTTGAGTAAATAAGTATTCAACCACTTTGTTATGGCAAGCCTAAATAAGTTCAGGAGTAAAGATATGCTTAACAATTCTCATAATAATTTTAATGGACTCACTCTGTGTACAATAATAGTGTTTAACATGATTTTTAAATGACTACCCCATCTCTATACCTCATACATACAATTATCTGTAAGGTCCCTCAGTTGAGCAGTGAATTTCAAGCACAGATTCAACCACAAAGACCAGGGAGGTTTTCCAATGGTTCACAAAGAAGGGCACCTATCGGTAGATGGGTAAAAAAAAGCAGACATTGAATATCCCTTTGAGCATGGTGCAGTCCTAACTAAGTTGCCGGAGAGGAAGGAGACCTCTCAGGGATTTCACCATAAGGCCAATGGTAATTTTAAAACAGTTGCAGAGTTTAATGGCTGTGATAGGAGATAATGTGATGAGGTGTGAATGAAGGAGTCAGGTGCAGGAGGTAAAACACCGAAGTCCAGAGTTTATTCCGTTTACATAAATAAAACGCACCAAGCGTCAAAACGAAACTATCACAAGGGAAAAATTCCACCTTGGCTGAGCTACTCGCTCTCACAATGAAACAATCACTCTCAAAGACAAGGGGAACAGAGGGAACACTTATACACATACTAATTAGGGGAATGAGCACCAGGTGTGTGTGATTGACAAGACAAGACATGACATGTGGAGTGATGAGAATGGGATCGACAGTAGCTAGTAAGCCGGTGACGACGAACCCCGAAACCTGCCTGAACAAGGAGGGGAGCCAGCCTTGGCGGAAGTCGTGACAGTACCCCCCTTACCGTGCGGCTCCAGCAGTGTGCCGGCCTCGGTTAACGGCCAGGAGGACGCGGAGCAGGGCGAGTCGGATGGCGACGGTGGAAATCCCTCAACAGGGAGGGATCGAGGATGTCCCTCCTTGGGACCCAGCACCGTTCCTCCGGACCGTACCACTCCCACTCCACAAGATACTGAAGGACCCCACCCGAACAAGGAGGGGAGGCAGCCTCGGTGGAAGTCGTGACAGATAACTGAGGATGAATCGTCAACATTGTAGTAACTCCACAATACTAACATAAATGACAGAGTGAAAAGAAGAAAGCCTGTACAGTTTTAAAATATTCCAAAACATGCATCCTGTTTGCAATAAGACAATAAAGTAATACTACAAAAAATGTGGCAAAGAAATTCATGTTTTGTCCTGAATACAAAGCGTTATGTTTGGGGCAAATCCAATACAACACATCACTGAGTACCACTCTTCATATTTTCAAGCATGGTGTCTGCATCATGTTATGGGTATGCCTGTCATTGGCAAGGACTAGGGAGTTGTTTTGGATAAAAAGAAATGGAACAGGCAAAATCCTAGAAGAAACAGACACTAGGAGACAAATTCACCTTTCAGCAGGAACATAACCTAAAACACAAGGCCAAATATACACTGGTGTTGCTTACCAAGAAGACATTGAATGTTCCTGAGTGGCCTAGTTACAGTTTTGACTTAAATCGGCTTGGAAATCTATGGCAAGACTTGAAAATGGCTGTCTAGCAATGATCAACAACCAACTAGAGCTTGAATAACTTTTTTAATAATAATGGGCAAATATTGTACAATCCAGGTGTGCAAAACTCTTATAGACTTATTCCGAAAGACTCACAGCTTTAATCACTGCCAAAGTGATTCTAACATGTATTTACTCAGGGGTTGAATATTTATCTAATCAATAGTAGTGTTTTATTTTTCATAATCTTTTTACAAATGTTAGAATTTTTCGTGCACTTTGACATTAGAGTATTTTGTGTAGATAGTAAAATAAAAATATAATTAAATCAATTTTAATCCCACTTTGTAACACAACAAAATGTGGAAAAAGTCAGAGGGTGTGAATACTTTCTGAAGGCACCGTATGTCGATTTTTTTGTATAGAGCACACTTCTGACAAAACAGAATTCAGTTTTTCCTCCAGGTTTTCTTCCATTTTCTGCAATGTTGCAAACTAGCATACAGAACAACTCTTTGCAAAATGTGTCGAACATAACACGTAGCACCAACGGGCATGTGGGGGAGGGTTCTTGAAATGTAACATCCAATCAAAATCTTGCCGCAGGAAGCCAGTGGACCAGCTAATCTGTTTTTGCAATACGAAATTCTCCAGAACTCAAAGGGAGGCGTGACAGCGACTTCATTTTGGAGGTATGGTAACGACAGCCTGGGTTAGAACCCACATTCTTTTCCAATTGTTTCGTTCTGAACAGAACCATATATTTTTTTGTTCCGGTCCATTATTCTGACCAGCAAAATAAAGTTCTGAACCGGTTCGAACCCAAAATAAGTACTGATTTATATCGTTCCTTTTTGTTCCTTTTAAAATCCCTGAAATATAAATGCAACATGCAACAATTTCAAAGATTTTACTGAGTTACAGTTCATATAAGGAAATCAGTCAATTTAAATAAATAAATTAGGCGCTAATCTATGGATTTCACATGACTGGGAATACAGATATGCATCTGTTGGTCACAGATACCTTAAAAAAATTGTAGAGGCGTGGATCAGAAAACCATTCAGTATCTGGTGTGACCACCATTTGCCTCATGTAGTGTGAGACATCTCCTTCGCATAGAGTTGATCAGGCTGTTGATTGTGGCCTGTTGATCAGGCTGTTGATGTTGTCCTACTCCTCTTCAATGACTGTGCAAAGTTGCTGGATATTGGCGGGAACTGGAACACGCTGTCGTACACGACGATCCAGAGCATCCCAAACATGCTCAATGGGTGACATGTCTGGTGAGTATGCAGGCCATGGAAGAACTGGGACATTTTCAGCTTCCAGAAATCGTGTACATATCCTTGCGAAATGGGGCTGCCCATTATGTTGAAACATGAGGTGATGGCGGCTGATGAATGGCATGACAATGGGCCTCAGGATCTCATCACGCTATCTCTGTGCATTCAAATTGCCATTGATAAAATGCAATTGTGTTTGTTGTCCGTAGCTAATGCCTGCCCATACCATAACCCCACCGCCACCATTGGGCACGCTGTTCACAACGTTAACATCAGAAAACCGCTCATCCACACAACACCATACACGCTACCTGCCATCTGCCCGGTACAGTTGAAACCGGGATTCATTCGTGAAGAGCACACTTCTCCAGCGTGCCAGTGGCCATCAAAGGTGAGCATTTGCCCACTGAAGTCCGTTACAACGTCGACCTGCCATCAGGTCAAGATGGCGCCGACAGACATGGCAGCTCTGCTTCTAGCTCCTAAGCAACTTTGCAGTATTTTGTTTTTTTGTGTGTTATTTCTTACATTATTAGCCCAGAACGTTTTTTGTGTTATTACATACAGCCAGAAATAACTTTTGGATATCAGAGCGGCGGTAACTCACCAGCATTATGACCAGGAACACAACTTTCCCGAATTGGATCCTTTGTTCGTACCCCCAGAGCAATTGAACTTATCCCAGAGGCTGCTCCAAGACACCGCCGGCGGAGAAGAGGTATTCAGAGTGGACTTCTAGTCCGACTCAGGAGGTGTGCACACCATCCACCGCTTCCGAGTATATTACTAGCTAATGTTCAGTCTCTGGACAATAAAGTAGACGAGCTCAGGGCGAGGATCTCATTCCAGAGAGACATCAGGTACTGTAGCATACTCTGTTTCACAGAATCATGGCTCTCTCCGGATTTACTGTCCCCGTCCATACAGCCAACTGGGTTCTCAGTACAGGAATAAAGAACTCTCCAGGAAGAAGAAAGGTGGTGATGTATGTTTCGTGATTAACTACTCATAGTGTGATTGTGATAACACACATAACCTCAAGTCCTTTTGTTCACCCGACCTAGAATACCTCACAATCAAATACAGACCGTATTACCTCCCAAGAGAATTCTCTTCGGTTATAGTCACAGCCGTGTATATTCCCCCTCAAGCCGATACCACGACGGCCCTCAAGGAACTACACTGGACTTTGTGCAAACTGGAAACCACATATCCTGAGGCCACATTTATTGTAGCTGGGGATTTTAACAAAGCAAATTTGAGGAAAACGCTATGGAAGTTCTATCAACATATTGACTGTAGTTTCCCATTTTGCTCCTCCCTTCCTATAGGCAGAAACTCAAACAGGAAGTACCCATGCCAAGGTCTATTCAACGCTGGTCTGACCAATCGGAATGCGTGCTTCAAGATTGTTTTGGTCACGCAGACTGGGATATGTTCCGGGTAGCCTCTGAGAATAACATTGATGTATACATGGACACGGTGACTGAGTTCATCAGGAAGTGTATAGGGGATGATGTTCTATTAAAACCTACCCAAACCAGAAACTGTGGATAGATGGCAGCATTGACGCCAAACTGAAAGCGCGAACCACCTCATTTAACCATGGCAAGGTGACTGGGAATATGGTTGAATACAAACAGTGTAGTTGTTCCCTCCATAAGGCAATCAAACAGGCAAAACGTCAGTACAGAGATAAAGTGGAGGCGCAATTCAATGGCTCAGACACGAGACGTATGTGGCAGGGTCGACAGACAATCACGGATTACAAAGGGAAAACCAGCCACGTCGCGGACACCGACGTCTTGCTCCCGGACAAGCTAAACACATTCTTCGCCTGCTTTGAGGATAACACAGTGCCACCGACGCGGGCCGCTCCCAAGGACTGTGGGCTCTCATTCTCCGTGTCCAACATAAGTAAGACATTTAAGCGTGTTAACCCTCGCAAGGCTGCCGGCCCAGACGGCATCCTTAGCCGCGTCCTCAGAGCATGCGCAGACCAGCTGCCTGGAGTGTTTACGGACATATTCAATCTCTCCCAATCCCAGTCTGCTGTCCCCACTTGCTTCAAGATGTCCACCATTGTTCCTGTACCCAAGAAAGCAAAGGTACTGTAACTGAACTAAATGACTATCGCCCCATAGCACTCACTTCTGTAATCATTAAGTGCTTGAGAGGCTAGTTAAGGATCATATCACCTCTACCTTACCTGACACCCTAGACCCACTTCAATTTGCATACCGCCCAAATAGATCCATAGACGATGTAATCGGCATCGCACTGCACACTGCCCTATCCCATCTGGACAAGAGGAATACCTATGTAAGAATGCTGTTCATTGACGATAGCTCAGCCTTCAACACCATAGTACCCTCCAAGCTCATCATTAAGCTCGGGGCCCTGGGTCTGAACCCCGCCCTGTGCAACTGGGTCCTGGACTTCCTGACGGGCCGCCCCCAGGTGGTGAAGGTAGGAAACAACACCTCCACTTCGCTGATCCTCAACACAGGGGCCCCACAAGGGTGCGTGTTCAGACCCCTCCTGTACTCCCTGTTCACCCATGACCGCACACCTCCAACTCAATCATCTAGTTTGCCTGACGACACAACAGTAGTAGGCTTGATTACCAACAATGACGAGACAGCCTACAGGGAAGTAGTGAGGGCCCTGGCAGAGTGTTGCCAGGAAAATAACCTTTCCCTCAACGTCAACAAAACGAAGGAGCTGATTGTGGACTTCAGGAAACAGCAGAGGGAGCACGCCCGTATTCACATCAACGGGACCGCAGTGGAGAAGGTGAAAAGCTTCAAGTTCCTCGGCGTACACATCACTGACAATCTGAAATGGTCCACCCACACAGACAGTGTGGTGAAGAAGGCGTTACAGCGCCTCTTCAACCTCAGGAGGCTGAATAAATTTGTCTAAGACCCTCAGAAACTTTTACAGATGCACAATTGAGAGCATCCTGTCGGGCTGTATCACCGCCTGGTACGGCCACTGCACCGCCCGTAACTGCAGGGCTCTCCAGAGGGTGGTACGGTCTGCCCAACACATCACCGGGGGCACACTGCCTGCCCTCCAGGACACCTACAGCACCTAATGTCACAGGAAGGCCAAAAAGATAATCAAGGACATCAACCACCCGAGCCACGGCCTGTTCACCCTGCTACCATCCAGAAGGTGAGGTCAATACAGGTGAATAAAAGCTGGGACCGAGAGACTGAAAAACAGCTTCTATCTCAAGGCCATCAGACTGTTAAATAGCCATCACTAGCCGGCTACCACCCGGTTACTCAACCCTGCACCTTAGAGGCTGCTGCCCTATATACATAGACATGGAATCACTAGTCTCTTTAATAATGTTTACACAATGCTTCACTCATTTCATATGTATATACTGTATTCTATTCTACTGTATTTTAGTCAACGCCACTCCGACATTGCTTGTCCTAATATTTGTTAGATACTACTGCACTGTTGGAGCTAGGAACACAAGCATTTTGCTACACCAGCAATAACATCTGCTAAATATGTGTATGTGACCAATACAATTTATTTGATTAGATTTTGACCCTGGTGAGGATGACGAGCATGCAGATGTCCTTCCCTGAGACGGTTTCTGACAGTTTGTACAGAAAGTCTTCGATTCCGCTTTTTGTGCGTATGGAAAGTGTCTGGGACTTTTATTTCAGCTCATGAAACTTGGGACCAACACTTTACACTTTGTATTTATATTTTTATTCAGTTGTATAAAAAAAAGTACATGAAAATTGCAGAAATGTGAATGCTAAACTTGTGTGGATATGGTTTATGCAAAAGATGAAGACACTGATAAAGTAACAAAATATTGACTCCAATATTAAACAAATCTTTATTGAAATGACATGACATCCTCTGAGTAAAGTGAAAACCATCCAATCAGTAATCAGTTTATTTGATTGATTACTTTGAATACGCAGCATTTAGCCCAAAATAAATAAACACTTCTTCTCCACAGATAACAACACACATATAAACACACACTCACATTCTCTGCAGATGTTTGCACAAGTCTAAATAAATGTATGCATATATAATCTGAAAGCACTGGGACAAATGAATGTTGTCTCATCAGGAGGGAGCCTCAGGATAAACACACACGCCTGGAGGAATCTCATCACACACACGCAGATACTCAAACATTAGGACACACACATATACACATATCGATAAGCACGCACACACAATCACACATTGACATGCATACAGGCGCACGCACGCACAGAACTGGAGCTCAGTTGACTCAGTTGTACTTCAGCCATGCGAGTCATGTGATAGCTTTGCTTTACTGTTACAGGTGAAGGAGACAGGGCTAAATACTTGTGTGTCATAGTTCACTAAGAATCAGTAAGCATTGCAGAGGGATGAAATAAGAAGAAAATAAAAAGAAAAGGGGGCTGAAATGGAGGTATGAGGAAGAGTGAACGTCAAAGTGTGAGTGGATGTCACCCTGCGAGGCTCAGCGTTTCAGCCAGCCCCTGTTACTGACCCCTAATGAGGGATATCACCTCTCGCCACCAGCCCATACTAATGAGCTAATGAGCGGGGGTGTACGCCGCACCTCTGCCCTCACCTACTCCATTAATCAGGCTGGGGTCACAGTCAGCAGCCACCACACAGCCTCCCCCATCTGGTGGTGCTAATGGAATGACCATGGGATGGAAGGTGCTTTTAGTTAAAGAGCTCTGTCATGGTTAGTGTGGGGAGGTGAGGAGTGGAGAGGAGAGGAGAGGAGAGGAGAGGAGAGGAGAGGAGAGGAGAGGAGAGGAGAGGGGGAGGGGAGGGGAGAGGAGAGGAGAGGAGAGGAGAGGAGAGGAGAGGAGAGGAGAGGAGAGGAGAGGAGAGGAGAGGAGAGCGTGAAGAGAGGAAAGCAGAGAAAAATAAAGAAGATGGGAGGAGAACCATATTGCTGAAAAAAAGATAAGAGAAATAAGAAATTATGTGAAAAGTAAGCCTCCCTCCTTTATGATGGTGTGTGTTCTGAGTGTGTCAGGGTGACCTTTGACCTCACAGTGACCCTGTAGAGAGGGGTCAGGGTTCAGCTGGCTATCTATAGCTGCAGGTTGGGACTGTGACAGGCATTTATATAGGCAGGCAGAATGAAGGACAGTGGCACCGCCATCCATCTCCCAGCGAGAGCGGGGGGGACAGAGAGGGAGAGAGAGAGAGAGAGAGAGGGGGGGCTAAGAGAAAGAGAGGAGGGAGAGAGGAAAATGTGTGTAGGTGTGTGTGGGGTTTGAAGTATATATTTTTTTACGTGAGAGAGGGTGGGTGGTTATGTGGGTGGGTGGGTGTGTGGGTGGGTGGGAGAGAGAAAGAAAGCGACAGAGAGGAGACAGAGAAGTAAATAAGGATAGAGGTCGATTGTCTCTTTCTCATGATTGACATGTTTTCATCAGGTCTGTAACATTCATCTATTTAATTATCATCCTGCAGTAGTCTCCACCAACAGAGCTGAAACACCTCTAACCAGTGTTCACAAAATCACACTTAAAGCCAAAATCTCATCACAATATTTTCTAATTCACCTCAGCAACACCAGCCTCAGAGTATCAGACCAGCCTCACACTTCCAGAGAGAGAGAATTGGGGAGGAAAGTAGTCGGTCGGGGGGCAGTGTGTGTGTGTATGGGTTTGTGTGTGTATGGGTGTGTGTGTGCATGCGTCTGTGTGTGTATGTGGGTGGGTGGTGGGTTAACGAATCCCAAACCAGGAGCGAATAATCTTGGTTGTGTATGTGCCCCAGCGTCCCCTGCTCCCCTGGCTAACCGCTCCGGCGGCCACTTGAATTAGCAGCCGAGGATTATGGGAGAGAGGCTCATTAATCTGAGGGACAAACAGCAGCCAGTGTGAATATTTGCACCCAGAAATTGAAAAGATTAAGTCCTATTTGACAATGACTGGCAGGCTCGCCATGCAGACAGAGGCTACTGTTCAATATTCATATCCTGAGGTTGTTTGTGTGAAGTGTGTGTGTGTGTGGAGTTTGTGTGGGGTGTGTGTGAGTGTGGGTGTGTGTGTGTATCAGTAGGTGTGTGGGGGGGGGGGAAGGTGGTGTCTGGGCAATTTGTGTATGGGTGTCGGGGGGGACATTTGACGGATAAGATAACCCCATTTCCCATATAGGGCAGCCACATCTAATACTCTCTCTCTCTCTCTCTCTCTCTCTCTCTCTCTCTCTCTCTCTCTCTCTCTCTCTCTCTCTCTCTCTCTCTCTCTCTCTCTCTCTCTCTCTCTCTCTCTCTCTCTCTCTCTCTCTCCCTCCCTCCCTCCCTCCCTCCCTCCCTCTCTCTCTCTCTCTCTCTCTCTCTCTCTCTCTCTCTCTCTCTCTCTCTCTCTCTCTCTCTCTCTCTCTCTCTCACAAACAAACAAACAAACAAACAAACGCACCAACTTCCCCAAACACAACACACACCCCAAAGCAGTCCAAAATCTGTTACTTTGAGCACACATCACAGCCGGGTCGAATAGGGACAGGCTTCTGGTGTGGGCACACACACATACACGCACACACACACACTGACACACACACAGACACACACACACACAGACACACAGCACATCAGAGCATAGTCAGGCTGGTGCTGCTCTGATGTCCTGTGGTTGTGTCTGTCATGTCGGCCTTGCAGGAGATTCCCTCCTTCTGAACACTCAGCAAATACAGCTGCTATTCCTCTGCTCCGCGGGAGAGGAGGCTCGCCTCGCCTGACACACACACACACACACACACACACACACTCTCTCTCTCTCTCTCCGCTGCAGGAGAGGAAGTTTGTCTCGCCAGACTTGACAAAGCTATTTACCCACCTCGGGCCCGGCCTCCCCTCTCCCCTCATCCTAGTCGCGTTAGACACCATTGCAAATGTTTTCCCTTCTGCAGGAGATCAATATGTTTGGAAGCGGACAAACAGCCCTCCTTCGCCAGCCAGACACTTCCGTTTAGCAGGCGGCCGCTGGGAGAGCTGACAGCAGATGTACACAGCAGAATCAACAGCTAGCAGCAGCTAGCCATTCACCAGAGTCAACACTATACACGGTACCAGAATCAACAGTACAGATACAAGGCTGAGAAAGAATGAAAACAAAATCAGAATCAGCTAGCGCTGCATCCACAGTCAACACTAGAATACTAGAATCAACACAATACCAGAATCAAAACAATGGCCAAGATCTACAGTACAACAGGTCAGAATCTAGAGCAAGCAATCATCACACAACAAAATCAACAGTACAGCTAGTGGAATATATACAGGGCCAAGGAATCAACACAAAACCAGAATTATTAACATTACAGCTACAGTATGCACAACAGGCCACAATTAACACCAGTATCTAACAATCGACATAAAACCAGAAACAAGACTATAATCATAATCTACAGGGATAAAGAATTAACATAAAGCCAGATCAAATCATGATACAAGCTAGAATGGAATCAAAGATCAAATCAAAAAGCAATCATAATTCCCACCAGACCTAACAATGCCAAATGTCTTAATCCTCTGCACACAGCACCTTCAGAACCAGACTAAACACACAATCTAGGCTGCCGCAGACTAAACCAATAGCATTCTATACTGTCACACACACGCATTTTAATGTGGTGGTCCTAAAGGGGCTATCCTCCAGTCTATTGGGTGTATTTTCATGTCTAGTGTCTGCTATTGTGCATGTTTCATTATGTTTGTCTGCGTTTCTGTGTTTGTGTGTGTTTGTGTGTATGTGTCTGTATCTGTGTGTGTTTCTGTGTGTGTTTGTGCGTTGGTGGTGGGTCAGTGTACTAAATGGCTCTGTTCTATGGAGATAACAGGGGGGTGTTATCTGTCTATCGAAGGCTGGGGTCCTGGAAGGTGAGGGAGCAGAGGGGGAGAGGGGAATGAATTCTCCCAACTGCTCTCTCTGCATATTACAGGATTACACACTGCACCTTTAGACATGCTACAGCTCAGCCTGTCTGTCTCCACCTCATGGTTATACGTACCGCCATAGATTATTGAAATAGAATTTAGAATTTCACAGGGAATAAACTGAGTGGAAGTGAGCGTGCATGGGACCCATTGTTAACCATCAGTTGCTTAGTGAATTAACAAATTAAGATGTATCTTTTTATGTTTGTGTGTGTGCACTTGCGTGCGTGTGTGCACTCGCGTATGCACAAGTGCACTCACACCCGCAAGGGGCATTTGGGAAAAATCTAACATGAACAATTTCAAGGATTTACAAATAAACTTACTGAGCTTTCTCTTCTAGATGCATACCGTGATATATTATGCTGTGTTCAGTTCAGAAGGATCTGTCGTTACCTCCATCTTTTCCCTCCATCCCTCCCTCCCTCTTTCTGTCCGTTCCTCCCCAGCCTTCAGCTAATTATTATTTTTTCAGATGCAAAGCAGCCGCAGAAAGTGAGATGATGATTTCTCCATGGCCGCTTAGGGGAAGGGAGAGGAGGAGAGGAGGAGAGCAGGAGAGAAATAAAGAAAGCCGTGGTAAGAAAGAAGGAGTGAGCAAGAGAAGAGAGAATGAAAGAAAGAGGTGACTTTCTCTTTTGGCAGACGAGGGTCTTTGAAGTTTGGTGCGAGATGGGGTCTCGAGTCTTGGAGTTGGGGAGGGGGTGTTGAAAAAAGCGAGGGAAGATCATGTTAACGAGATGGCCTCTAAAGACGAATTAAATGGTGGGAGAAAAGAAACACGATCAGAGCTAGCCCTACTTATAGACTCCTCACAGACTACCTCTTTTCACCACACCACCCTCCCTCCATTCACCCGCGAGCGGCTCCAAATAACAAATTCCTTGGCTAGGCTTTTTAAAGGGGACTTGGAGTGTGTGTGTGATTGTGTGTATGTGTGTGTCTCTGATTATGTGTGTGTGTAAATGTGTGTGTAGGAGGGTCACCGGTCCTATAGATGCACACCGCAGCCCTTTAATGAAGAGGTCAGGGACTTACAGGGTGTTGAGGGGTCAGAAGTGGCGAGGGATTACAACGTGGCCCTAAGCCCCCCGGATCCCCCTCTTTTCACTCCTTTATCCCTGTTTGTTGTTTTGTGGCAGAGCAGACCAGAGGGAAGAAAAGGCGACGGTAGGGGAATTAGTGTAAAGCTCAGGAGATGAATGGGCGTCTCATTCGCACCTCTTGTTGGCTGTTTCTCAGCTCCCCCAAAACAGCTCTCCCATTCCTTGTCCCTGTGAAAGCGTGTTAGGCTTGTTCTGTGGGGACAAAAGGAGACTCCCCTCCTGGCTTTTCATGCTCCCACCAGAGCAACAAGAGGATTTGGCCCCGCGGAGCTGCAGCCCTGAGCCACCACCACTTTTTTGATTGGGCTTTGAGAGAGAGAGAGAGAGAGAGAGAGAGAGATGGACGGACGGACGGACGGACACGGGGGGGGAGGGGGGGGGTACAGCGTTACATAGAAAAACACTACTTTGAACTGACTAGTAGTGTCATAAATGCAATCTGTACATCTCCCACACTGTACATCATAGTCTCTCTAAAAGTCAGAGTAGGTGCATCTGAAGCAGAAAAATATCTTTGACTTATGAGATGTTGAGTTTCATGTCTGTGAGGGGGGTTTCAGAGAGAAGTAGTGTGGCTGACAGATGGTCAAATACATATAGATGGTAAAACCTGAGAGAGAGAAATAAAGAAGGAAGAGAGCGACAGAGAGAAAATAGAGAGAGAGGCATAAGAGAAAGAGAAAGGGAGATTGAGAGGGGGAGATAAACCAAAAAAGAAGGGGTGGTTTGCAACAATAAATCAAGTTCCAGACTAATCTATTTAGCATGGTTTCACCATTATCCTGTCAGTGAAACAGCTAATTAATTAACTGATTCGACAATGAAGAGGTTTTGAATGAGCCCATTTAGGTAATTACTACAGAGGAGCCGATCGGGACAGTCATTTACCAGAGAGACAGAGAGGTCCACCGCTGGCAGCTGCCCTTCACTATCACCCAAGGCTTTTAGACAGTCAATAGTGACAAATTATTCTGACAAAATCATGAAGCCTCGCTAACTGTCATTTTGTCTGTGTCTGTGTTTGCGTAGGTGTGTATTTGTGTAGGTGTGAAGGTGTGTATGTTTGTAGGCGTGTAGGTGTATTTGTGCAGGTGTGAAGGTGTGGAGCAGTAGAGGCTCCTCAGAGGAGGAAGGGAAGGACCATCTTCTTCTGTGAATTTCATTTTTGCTATGAAGTCCCTAAATAAGACCTGGTGCAACCAAATCCTTCAGAAGTCACATAATTAGTTAAATAAAGTCCACCTGTGTGCAATCTAAGTGTCACATGATCTGTCACATGATCTCAGTATATATACACCTGTTCTGAAAGGCCCCAGAGTCTGCAACACCACTAAGCAAGGGGCACCACAAAGCAAGCGGCACCATGAAGACCAAGGAGCTCTCCAAACAGGTCAGGGACAAAGTTGTGGAGAAGTACAGATCAGGGTTGGGTTATAAAAAAATATCAGAAACTTTTAACATCCCACGGAGCACCATTCAATCCATTATTACAAAATGGAAAGAATATGGCACCACAACAAACATGCCAAGAGAGGGCCGCCCACCAAAACTCACGGACCAGGCAAGGATGGCATTAATCAGAGGCAACAATGAGACCAAAGATAACCCTGAAGGAGCTGCAAAGCTCCACAGCAGAGATTGGAGTATCTGTCCATAGGACCACTTTAAGCCGTACACTCCACAGAGCTGGGCTTTACGGAAGAATGGCCAGAAAAAAGCCATTGCTTAAAGAAAAAAATAAGCAAACACGTTTGGTGTTTGCCAAAAGGCATGTGGGAGACTCCCCAAACATATGGAAGAAGGTACTCTTGGCCATCAAGGAAAACGCTATGTCTGGCGCAAACCCAACAACTCTCATCACCCTGAGAACACCATCCCCACAGTGAAGCATGGTGGTGGCAGCATCATGCTGTGGGGATGTTTTTCATCGGCAGGGACTGGGAAACCTGTCAGAGTTGAAGGAATGATGGATGGCGCTAAATACAGGGAAATTCTTGCGGGAAACCTGTTTCAGTCTTCCAGAGATTTGAGACTGGGACGCAGGACAATGACCCTAAGCATACTGCTAAAGCAACACTTGAGTGGTTTAAGGGGAAACATTTAAATGTCTTGGAATGGCCTAGTCAAAGCCCAGACCTCAAACCAATTGAGAATCTGTGGTATGACTTAAAGATTGCTGTACAACAGCGGAACCCATCCAACTTGAAGGAGCTGAAGCAGTTTTGCCTTGAAGAATGGACAAAAATCCCAGTGGTTAGATGGGGGGTGAATAGTTATGCAAGCTCAAGTTTTCTGTTTTTTTGTCTTATTTCTTGTTTGTTTCACAATAAAAATTATTTTGCATTTTCAAAGTGGTAGGCATGTTGTGTAAATCAAATGATGCAAACCTCCAAAAAATGAATTTTAATTCCAGGTCGTAAGGCAACACAATAGGAAAAATGCCAAGGGGGGTGAATATTTTTGCAAGCCTTTGAGTTCAACACAAAACCTAGGAGGCTTATGGTTCTCACCCCCTTCCATAGACTTACAAAGTAATTATGTCAACTTCTGGAGGAAGTCATCCAACCTATCAGAGCTCTTGCAGCATGAACTGACATGTTGTCCACCCAATCAAAGGATCAGAGAATTAATCTCGTACTGAATGCATAAGCTACAGCTAGCTGCATAAAATGTGGTGAATAGTTGACTCAAAGAGAGAGAAAAACAATAGTTCAACAGTTTTCAACAAATTAATTTCTTCAAAAATTAAGGAGAAGCAAGAGAAAAAGAGAGAAAGAAAGTAAGCTAGCTATATTTCTCGTAATGTTTTCACTTTCACAGCTAGCTAGTTTAGCCTACTCAAACACCTGGCTCAAACAGACAGGGATGCTATGTTAGCTAGCTGGCTATGACTATCCAACACTAGAACTCTTCCAAGTCAAGGCAAGCTTTTGGTTTGATTGATTTATTGCCACTGGGGCCCGCCTGTGTAACTGCTAAACTGCTTACTGCATGATTGTAGCGGGTTTACTAACGCGTTAGTTCTAGTAGCTATGTTGACTAGCTATGACGTTAGCTAATATGGTAACAACAATCTAGGCTGTGTGTAGTGGTTAGCAGTTATGATATGAAGGTTTGGCTTGAAAAGGTATTTTCGCCTGGTCACAGGCAGCTGATGTGTTGTGCACTGAAATCCACAAGTGAAGGGAAAAGGTGAGAGGAGGAGAGCTCTTAGATGCAAAAAGGAATACAATGAGCAAAGTGATCATGCTGTTTGTATGTGGCTGCTATGAAAGTGAACTGTGTTTGCGTGTGATAAGGGGTGTGTACATTAATTCCGCTGTATTAAATGGCGGTATTAAATGTGTCACTGTCTGTCACCTTGATTACTAAAAATGTTCTCTCAACCTGTTCATTCAAAGGCTAGGTTGTAACAACCTCATGATGGGTATAGGGAAAATTTGAGTATAATGTGCAGTAGCCTAAACCTATTGATGTTACATTGAGCTGGGTGAATGGAATATGAATGACAGTCATCCAATATGCTGTAATAGAAATAAGGCCATGCTCACAAAAAAAGTAATCGTCCTCCCTCATCTTAACTGGCACCGACTGCCACTGCTGTGACTATCCTACTGTTGGCCCACTTTATAGTCCTCTAGTTGCCTGGCATGGTAAGCATTTTAATTACGTGGTAATAACCTGTAGCTCAGTTGGTAGAGCATGGCGCTTGCAACGCCAGGGTTGTGGGTTCGTTTCCCACGGTGGGCCAGTATGAAAAATGTATGCACTCACTAACTGTAAGTCGCTCTGGATAAGAGCGTCTGCTAAATGACTAAAATGTAAAATGTAACCTAATAATCACTCTTTTGTTTCTTGGGGATTAAAACAAACACCATTAAGATACCAGGTAGGAGTTGATTGTGTTCAGTTCTTTGAAATAAGGACCAAGAAGACTCCATTGTAGCTCTATGGTTTGCAGGGCCTGCTCTAGCCTTTTGGGGCTCCTAAGCGAGATTTGATTGGGGGGCCCCCCATCTCGTGGCCCAAAAAAATTGTGGCCACCCTTTTGACAGTGGAGAGAATTTTTGTTTTAAAGTTAATTTCCTGCAATTCTACACATTTTTGCCAAGGAGCATAGAGACATTTTTGCAATTTTAAAGCTAATTTCCTGCAATTCTACACATTTTGTAATGATTTATGCCATGTTAATATGATCTGAGTGAGAATGACTGACACAATCAATGGGAGCCCCCTGGAGGTCTGGGCCCCTGGGCATGTGCCCTGCGTGTCCAGTCAGCAGTCGGCCATGATTATTACTACAAGTTTAGATAGCTGGCTAGACTAACTACCAATCTAAAAATTGTTAGCTGACATGGCTAATTGAGTGACTGTCAGTGACTGATATAACAAGAAAAAAACTGCTGATGCACAACCAAATTTCAAAATTGCACCTGGTGTATTCTACTATACTTACTCTCAATAGTTGGGGCCCCCTAGCGTCCGGGGGCCCTAAGCGACTGCTTATGTCGCTTATGCCTGATGGTTTGTGTTATTTTGTAACCTCAAAACAGGTTCAATAAAATATTACAGAATATGTACTTGTAGTAACAAAATAGTCAAGGTAAGCCAATATTAAATCTACCCACTATTTCAAGACAGCATTCTTCAACTGGTCAACATTCAATAGTCTGCCTGTTTCAAAGACTGTCAAAGACTATGCTATCACCAAGACATTCTATTGCCAACATGTCCATTCCAAAGAGTGTATGCTTCTGAAAGGTAATTACAATGTAAAGAGAAAATACAGTTTTAGCAAACTGTTTTAGATAAAAAATAGCAGCGTGCAGACTACTGTAGATGTTTGACAGGTTTAGAATGCTATACATCTGAAATCTATTGGATGTAGCCTACATGATAAATCATAGATTGTGGCATACACAAATCTAATCAAAAAGAGGAGTACATCATTCCTGGTTTATCACCTTTTTTAAATTCAATGCTTCATTCTTGTCACATTCTATATCTCCTTATATGTGCAAACGAATAGTTCTTCATTGAGTTAACCCATCAGCACTGTTAACCCTGGGATGTGAGAGTTCTATGTCGTTTGGCTGCAGGTCACCTTGGTGATAGCACCTATTGGTCATTGGCCTGTGCTCCTCAGTACACAGTGTGGGAGCCACCGGTCTAAAGCCACCGGTCTGAACACATCAATGTGAGGAATCACTACTCAGACAACAAAAGCTCCTGGTGGTAATTTCATGTTCTCTCTGAGATTCACTGATCTGATGGGGGGTTTATCACCTTTTTGCTTGAGCAGTGCTGGACAGACAGCACATCACATCAGATCACACCTCTTCTCTCTGTTCTCGCTCTCACTCCATCTCTTTCTCTCACTCTCTGTGTTTCTCTCAATAACCAGTCAATCCCACATCAATAAGTAGTAGGGCTCCTTTCACCATGTCCATTCCCAGGGGCATCTTCATTACCCCTGGCAGCTCTGTTTGTTTGTTCCCCTGTGGAAAGGAACTGAATGGGGCAGGGGGCAGGGGTGGGCTGGGGTGGGCTAGGGTGGACTGAAAAGGGGTAGACTGGGGGCGGCAGGGATGGGCTGGAGGGTGGGTGGAGGGCTTGTTTGGAGGGCTGGGCTGGGGTGGGCTGACCTAAGTGCAGGGTGGGGTGGACTGGGCTGGGGGGTGGGTGGAGGGCTTTGGTGGAGGGCTGGGGAGCAAGTGGAGGGCTTGGGTGGGCTTGAGGCTGGGGTGGTGTTGTGGCTGGGGTAGGCTTGGCTGGGGTGGGCTGGGGTGTAGTGGGCTGGTCTAGGGTGGGCTGCAGGGCAGGTGGAGGAATGAGGGGCCAGGGGGTGAGGGAGGGTAAGGGGCCAGGTTTTTTTTGTCCTGAGAAGGTAGTTGAGTGGATGGAGCAGCAATCAAAGGGCAGAGGGTCTCAGAGGGTTGATGAGGAGTGTGGGAGAGTGGTTGTGTGTGTGTGTGTGTGTGTTTGTGTGTGTGTGTGTGTGTGTGTGTGTGTAGAACCTGTGATACAACTGTGTGTGTGTGTGTGTGCGACGACAGAGCGAGCAACCCCGGGTCTGTTAGGTTGGTTGGTGTCAGCCCTGCCGTTTGCCCATTCACCTCCTGCCTTTGTCTCTGGACTCACAATGAGGCCTGTGCTCAATACCTACCCAGACTAGTGTCATTGAGAACATCAGGGCTCTGGCTCAATGGGGACCCGGGCAAGCCCTTTATCCTCGAGGTTAGTAGGCTGCCAGGGCCTTGGGCCATTCACATGGGGGTTTGAGGAGCTCTGGTGGTGACAGAGGAACATTGGGGAGAGGGAGAGAGGGAGAGAGAGAGAGAATGAGAGAGAGAGAGCTACAGTGAATGACAGAGAGTTCAGTTTGTTTACTTCACATGTGTGTTGACTGTCCCCCTCTGACTCTGCTTTGGTGACAAGTTTGACTTCTGCAGAGTGCTAACCAGGACACAGATGTCTCTGTTGTCACACACAGATGCAAACTCATATGAGAGAGAGAGAGAAATAGGGAGACAGAGGGAGAGATACTTTTTAAAGGACATGCTGTCCTATTTATTACAGTTGTGGGCTGTATTGAATAATAATAATAATAATAATAATATTAATATTAATAATAATAACTTTATTTGTATAGCGCTTTTAAATACAGGTAACAAAGTGCTTCACATCATAAAATAATAAAATAAAAGTACTAACTCAAAAAAACAAAGAGAGGAGGAAGGAGAATGAAAATAGATAGCTAATTAAAATCATACATTGAAATCATACTGTACATTGAAAACATCTTTATAAAAGTGTGTCTTCAGCAGGGATTTAAAAAAGGTACTGAGTCTGCAAGCCTGATCGCCTCTGGCAGACCATTCCAAAGTCTAATGGCTCTAATGCCAAATGCCTGGTCTCCTTTAGTTTTCAGCCTAGACTTTGGAATGCTCAACAGTGCCCTGCCAGAGGATCTCAGGCTGCGGCCTGGCTTGTAGGAAGATAAAACATCAGATATATAGGATGGGGCTAAACCATGGCTAGCCTTAAACGTGATTAAGTGACTGGTATCTAGTGTAGAGAAGCAAAAATAGGTGTGATATGGTTACATTTCCAGGTGCCTGTTAAAAGCCGAGATGCAGCATTTTGAACTAACTGTAGACGATGGAGTGATTTCTGACTGAGATATGTACAAAGAGTTACAGTAATCTAGGCGTGAGGAAATAAAATAATGTATAACTTTCTCCAGATCAGTGACTGAAATAAAATACTTGACTTTAGCTATATTTCTGTTTTACTGTTGTTTTACTATCCTTG
This sequence comes from Coregonus clupeaformis, assembly GCF_020615455.1. Lineage (NCBI taxonomy): Eukaryota > Metazoa > Chordata > Actinopteri > Salmoniformes > Salmonidae > Coregonus > Coregonus clupeaformis. The sequence continues at coordinate 47,716,612 of NC_059206.1, forward strand.
TGGGGACCAAACAATTGATTCAGCAAGCAGCATACCACCCTGCATCTCACTGCTGGCTTGCCTCTGAAGCTAAGCAGCATTGGTCCTGGTTGGTCCCTGGATGGGAGACCAGATGCTGCTGGAAGTGGTGTTGGAGGGCTAGTAGGAGGCACTCTTTCCTCTGGTCTAAAAAAAATATCCCAAGGGCAGTGATTGGGGACATTGCCTTGTGTAGTGTGCCGTCTTTCGGATAGGATGTTAAATGGGTGTACGGACTCTCTGTGGTCACTTGAGATCCCATGGCACTTATTGTAAGAGTAGGGGTGTTAACCCCGGTGTCCTGGCTAAATTCCCAATCTGGCCCTCATACCATCATGGCCACCTAATCATCCCCAGCTTCTAATTGGCTCATTCATTCCCCTGTAACTACTCCCCAGGTTATTGCTGTAAATGAGAAGGTGTTCTCAGTGAACTTACAGTACCTGGTAAAATAGGGGTAAAATAAAAAATATTCCCATTCAAGATTCTCTACCCTAACCCTAATTGTAATCCCTAAGCCTAAAATAGCCTTTTCCTTGTGGTGACCAGCAAAATGTCCCCACTTGTCCTAATTTTCCTTGCTTTACTATCGTTGTGAGGACTTATGGTCCCCACAAGAATAGCAAAACCAAACACACACACACACACACACACACACAGAGAGGGGAGAAAATCACTAATTTAGCATTGACGAATTTGAGCACGCTCCTTTCCCCAGACAGTGTGAATTGATTTTATATTACCCCTCTTCAACACTGGGATTTATTGACACACTGCAAAGAGTGTCTACTCCAGCACGCTGTTAAAAATATATACACCTCCCCCATACCTCGCTCTTGCTTTCCACTCCCCCCACTCCTTTTCTTCCTAGTCCTCTCCCGCCTCCCTCCCTCCCTCCCTTCCTCCATCTCTGTCTGACTGGTTTCACCCCTCCGTTCTCTTTTATGCCTCTATCCCTCTCTTTCTCTCTGCTATCGCTCCATAAAACACCCAGTTTCCCTGCCGCTACCCCAACGTGCCTCTCCCTCTCCCTCTCTCTCTCTCGCGCGCTCCATTTTTCCACACATGAGATTTGCCTAACAATAAGTTGTTCTGGCCAAGGTCAGATAAGAGCTGCACAGCCCTGGAAGCCTCCACCACTCTTTCTTTCATCCCTCTCTTTCCTCTCCTCTTTCTCCTCACAGCTTTCGAATTATCTCTGCCGCACGTAATAATAATTACTGAGAACGGCGGTGCTGAGATAAGAAGGCAGGAGCTGAGATGGAGAGAAGGGGGGAGGAGGTAGGGGGGAGGGAGGGAAGAGGTCATGGGGAAGGAGAGGGGGAAGGTGGGGGAAAAAGGGGAGACGAGAGGGGAGAGGGAAAAGGAATGAGAGAGGTGGAAGAGGATAAGACAAGGAGGGAGAGAGGAGAGAAGGAGGCAGGAGGAGAGGAAGAGAGAGTGATGGAGAGATTGGTCAGGGGAGGGAGGGCGACCAGGACAGTTAAGTGAAAATAAAAGAAATGATTTCTGCCATGGTAAGAAGGAGCCGGCAGAAAGAGAGAAGAAACGTGATTCTTGAAGACTAGATGGTTTGAGGAAGAGCTCTCTCACCCCCCCCCCACACACACACACACAGTTTCTCTCTAAACCCAGTGATACCTTCACACACACATATGCTCCATATTACCTAACAGCAGGAAGGTAAATTGAGATTGGGTTGATGATGGAAGTGTCTCCATAAGTGGTTGATTTTCTATTATGGTTACTTAAAAACAGAAATCGTATCAATGGCCCAAACCTCAACTTCAATTAGAATTTCACCTCTGCACACAAATCACTTTTAATTTACTGTAACGTCCATCTGCAATTAAAACTACAACCGTCCTCACCGTAACCCCCCAAAACACCCCATACCAAGACAAAACCACACCCAGACTCCTTCTGTACCCAACCAGTAACCCCTTCCAAATCTCCCCCAGTCACCCTTACCCCCTTACCCCCTGCCCAATCCCCCAGTGACGCCCCTGCCCTGTGTAAACCCTGCCTGTATCAGGGTGGACAGGCAGGGTAAGCCTCTCTCCATGTCTGCCTCTCCCAGGGCTCTCCTCACCACCCCTAACCCCCAGAGGAGCTGCTATCAGCGGGCTCAGCCCCTCTGCACTGGCCTGATATCCACATGGGGGTGGAGGGGAGGAGGAGGCTATATGTGTGTGTGTGTGGTGTGTCTGTGTGTATAGGGGGGGTGTACTGTGTGTGTGTGTGAGCGTGTAAAGATGATTATCGATGCTGTATTATGAGCTTCAAACGAAGGCAGATTAGTACCCCCTCCAGCCTCCTCTTCCTCCACCCCTCCAGCCCCCTCTTGCACCATCCCTCCAGCCCCCCATCCAGCCGTATATGTCTGTCCGTCACCCCAGTGTCAGGCCACTGAGGGCTGGGTTTAGTAATGCTATTCTGTCCCCTCTTATCTCCCCGCTCAGGCCCTGTCGCCTGCTGACCCATGAACCAGCCACAGAAAGATAGGGAGGGAAGGAGAGGGGGAAGGGGGAGAGAGGGAGGGAGGGAGAGGGAGAGGGAGGGAAGGAGGGAGAGAGGGAGGAAGGGAGAGACAGAGAGATGGGGGGAGGAGGAGTAGAAGGGATGAGGAAGAGGTGGTCTGTCTCACCTCTGGTTCATTGGGTCTGTGCTTTGGACTTGACTTTGCCAAATTAGGTTGAGGTGTTCAGAAATGACAAGCATCCATCATGGACCTCAGCTTAAATGCAAAACAGCATAAAATCTGTTTCAATAAATGTCAAATAAGAAAACAATGAATGAAGTGGTCATACATGGTGCTAGTGTCTGAGGGTGAATCAGTTTGGAAGTCCAGTCAAACCCATTGAACACTATGTCCGCGCTACTGCTGCAGTTTTTTTCTATCTGGTAGTCAATTGCCACTAGTTGGCCATAGAGTCCACTTATCTGCTGTCCCAGGTCTGAATCAGTCCCAGGGACAGGAGAAGATGAAAATCAGCAGTGCTGTAGATCTTCAGGTCCAGATTTTAGAGAATGAGAGCAATATAATAATGTAATAAGCATTGTGCATTCTGTTGTGTAGTAAATAGGTAAGTAAGGTAGTCAGCGGTTCTGTGGTTTACACAGGTGGGAGGGATTACCGAGCTAATCAGCTAAACGTGTGTGATCTTCCGACCCGCGGGGCTTTTGATTTTGTATCTTTCATTTGACCTGCCCTTTTGGAGTTTTGTTTTCATGTTGTTATTTATTGTTTTTCACCAACTAAACATCAACGACCCAGTTTTACTGGCCCAACAATGGAGTCACACCAGAGCTGTCCCCCTAGATCCCCGGTAAGCGAACCCGCTGTCCCCAGGCACACACACCCAACACTGTTCGCACACTCAGACTTTAAAGTTAACGCACACACCTAGTCAGGTTACAAAACCATTAGGCAATCCTAAGGCCCCTAGACTCAGCGAGTACAGTGTAACAGTAGGTTGTCTAATCAGTTCCGTAAACATACTTACAGTGCAGCATTCTACTAATCAGTGTAAAGGCTGTTCTTTTTTACAAGAAATCTACAATTTCGTGAGAAACACCAGAAGAAAACATAAGTTTTAAGCTTTACTACTGTACAAATCTGAAAACTACAGTGCCTTCAGAAAGTATTCACACCCCTTGACTTTTTCCACATTTTGTTGTGTTACAGCCTGAATTGAAAATGGATTAAATAGAGATTTTGTGCCACTGGCCTACACACAATACCCTATAATGTCAAAGTGGAATAATGTTTTTTGAAATGTTTACAAATTAATAAAAAATGAAAGGCTGAAATTTCTTGAGTCAATTAATATTCAACCCCTTCGTCATGGCAAGCCTAAATAAGTTCAGGAGTAAAAATCTGCTTAAGAAGTCACATAAGTTGCATGAACTTACTTTGTGTGCAACAATAGTGTTTAACATGATTTTTGAATGACCACCTCATCTCTGTACCCCACACATACAATTATCTGTAAGGTCCCTCAGTTGAGAAGTGAATATCAAATACAGATTCAACCACAAAGACCAGGGAGGTTTTCCAATGCCTCGCAAATAAAGGCACCTATTGGTAGATGGGTAAAAAATGTAATATCACTTTGAGCATGGTGAAGTTATTAATTACACTTTGGATGATGTATCAATACACCCAGTCACTACAAAGATACAGGCGTCCTTCCTAACTAATTTGCCGGAGAGGAAGGAGACCGCTCAGGGTTTTCACCATGAGGCCAATGGTGACTTTAAAACAGTTACAGAGTTTAATGGCTTTGATAGGAGAAAACTGAGGATGGCTCAACAACATTGCAGTTACTCAGTGCTTGACTTGAGCAGGAGCTCACCGGAGCTGAGTATCAGCACCTCACATTTTCTACTGCTTGAGCTCCTGTTCCTCTTAAAGAATATTAGCTCAAAAGTATTGTGGAGCTCCTGCACCTAAATATAAACAGTACCGGCACCCAAAATGAGTACCGGTCAGGGGCGGTGTGTTCATTAGGGCGATATGGGCGACGCACTGCCAAACGGGAAAAGGAAGGGATTTTTTTTCTAATCAATTATATCAAGGCAACAGTAGTTATCAGTGTTCTAATCTAGACGTCTGATCTGCCACTAAATGTCCAATCAGGCTAAAGTCGTGCTTCAAATGTCCCCGCCCGTTTTGGGGCGATTTCAGTCAGGTTGAAAATCGCCCAGAAGTCTCTCATAGCCTCTAATGTAAAATCAATTTTTTTTCAAATATCAGAGCTTTCAATACAATCTCTATGGGTTTCTGAGGGCTTGCACTTACGCGCTTTCGTCATACGTAACATAACCATGAACGTAACTAAGAAAAGAGCGGGTAGCCTCATCAATCAATTCACTACTACTGTCAAAATGGCTAGCCTTCAGTGCAACTCGATTGTCTCTTTGAAAGAAGTTCCTTTTTGTCGGCGAACAAATCAAGATAAATTGGCAACGAAACAATTAGGACCTCCCAGACCAAATTTAATAATTCAACAGGTTTCTACTAAGCAGAGTCGTGAACACTGTCTACGAGAATCGAGACGACCTCATAGAATGTTTTGAAGCCATTCGGACGGGTTCATTGGGTTCATTTGACCAGCCCACCGTGAGAGAGGCATCTGGCTACGTGAGGATGCTACATGATGAAGATTTTATTTTTTTCCTGCGGCTTTTTCACAAAATCATGCCCCACGTCGACATTCTGTACCAGAAGCTACAGAAGAAGGACATCGATGCTGTCTTTATCAAACGTGCCCTCGACAGCTTCACAAGCAATGTGCAGGCCATAAGGTAAGATTAAACAATATCATTCGATCTTTCTCAAAGCAGAGCTTTATTTGAAAATGTATGCATGAAAGGAGACTGCATTTGTGTTTGAAATTACATTATTCTCATTATATATGGCCAGTGGTGTAATCTAGCTTATTTTATATACTATGTGTACTGTACAGTGGTGCTCATAAGTGTATGAACACATTCTAAAGTTGACTAAAAAGAGGAATACAAAAATAAAAAAATCATCTTTTGGAAATTGATCTTAATGACTTAATTAAAAAAAGTTGGAAAATCCAACCTTTAAGGACACCAATTTTCTTTTCTTTTTTATTCCTCTTTTTAGTCAACTTTAGCATGGGATCATAAGCTTATGAGCACCACTGTATACTGTGCTGAACATCCAGGCTATGTGAGACACAAAGGCTAACTTAAACACTAAAGACTTTATGCATCCCTGCCCATTTTAAGTGGAACTGAAGTATTTGTACTATACATGGATACATTGCATATACCTGTGCATCACATAGACAACAATACTGTACAAAGCCAACAAACACATTGGTCTGTTTGCCTTCAGGGACTCCTCTCAACAGCAGCTGCAAGAAGCAACAGGAGCCAAAAGACCCAGAACAGCTTTGAGAGAAGAGGAGAAGCAGAGGCTGTCTGAAGAGGTCTGCAACACCATCCTGGATCACACCAAAGAAAGGTTCTCTTTCTCTGGCCACCTTGTGAGTGCTACCTTACTGCAAGCAGACATGTTTGAAAGGTACTGCCATTCATTTCCTGATGAGGCTCTGAATGCCACTGTGAATGCATACCCCATGATGAGCAAGGCAAAGCTCAAGACAGAACTATCTCTGATCTATGAGAATCCTGAATTCAAGGGATGCTGTGGTGCACTGGCACTGTACCAGGTTCTCATGAGCTACAACCTCCAGGAGATGTTCTCTGAGACTGTGACTCTGTTGAACATCCTCATAACTACTCCCATGACAACAGCTGAAGCTGAGAGATGTTTCTCAACTTTGACACGAGTTAAGACATTCCTGCGAAATTCAATGGGCCAGGAACGTCTGAATGCACTGGCCATGCTTTCCATGGAGAGGGAACTAGTCCTCAGCATGCCTGATTTCAATGAGAAAGTCATTGAACACTTTGCTGTATTGAAACAGAGAAGAGAACAGTTTCAGTACAAGTAATGTAGCCTCTCTCTCTCTTTGTCCCTCCCTGTCTGTCTCTTTAACACACACACGCCCAAATCAGTTCACAGTTGATGTTGTTTAAAATAGTTATTTTTCATTTTAAAAAAAAGTTTTTAAAAAAATAATCTGTTCATGTTAATTTTACAAATCTATACAATTGGCCAGAATATGGTTGTTCATATTTACAAATCTATACAATTGGCCAGAATATGGTTGTTCATTTTTACAAAGCCATACAGATAGCTGTGTTTACCTTTTCTAGAAATTACTTTCAAATTCTGTTTTCAGGCAAAATGTCTATCACTGTTCATTTTCACAAATCTATACAAGAGGGCAGAATATGGAAGTCTATAAAAATGTCTTATTACCAATAACTTGCATCAATGTTTTCAGTAGCCTCTATCAAAAGCTCCTGCTTGCTTGTTGTGAATTATGCTCAGGTGCACATATTTCCAATTCAACCATGAGGCAAAAAATGTGGTAAAAGCTCTTGTTGATCCTGCAATCTGAACAAATACCAAGATGCTGTATTTTCAGCTGATATTTCATTTGTTTATGGAAATGCATATTGTTTATGCAGTGTTGAGGAATGTGAAAGAACACCCTTGATTATTTTTACTGTGATCACTTATTTTGATTTTGTAAGCCAACACTTTTGAGATCAGTCAATAAATGCTTCTGGTATTGACTTATATGCTGCCCCTGTCTTCATGTTGTTGCTGGACATATCTTTTTAAAAATGTGTGTAGGTCACCTAAATCATCAGAAAAATTGCCCCCCCTGAGAATTTTTTCAGGAGCCGCCACTGGTACCGGTACCTATTTCAGTTCAAGCACTGCAGTTACTCTACAACTAACCTTAATGACAGAGTGAAAAGGAAGCCTGTACAGAATAAAAATATTCCAAAACATGCATCTTGTTTGCAATAAGGCACTAAAGTAAAACTGAAATAGATGTGCCAAAGAAATGAACTGTATATCCTGAATATAAAGCGTTAAGTTTTGGGCAAATCCAACACAGCACATCACTGAGTACCACTCTTCATATTTCCAAGCATGGTGGTGGTGACATGCGTCATGTTAGGGGTATGTTTGTCATCGGCAAGGACTAGGGAGTTATTTAGGATAAAAAGAAACGGAACAGAACAAAGCACAGGCAAAATCATAGAGGAAAACCCGGTTCAGTCTGCTTTCCATCAGACACTACAAGACAAATTCCCCCATTCAGCAGGACAATAACCTAAATCACAAGGCCAAATATATACTGGAATTGCTTACCAAGACAACATTGAACATTGAGTGGCCTAGTTACAGTTTTGACTCAAATCGACTTGAAAATCTATGGCAAGATATAAATCGTTGTCTAGCAATTATCAACAACCAGAGCTTGAAGAATTGAAAAAATAATAATGTGCAAATATTGTACAATCCAGGTGTGCAAAGCTCTTAGAGACTTAGCCAGAAAGACTCACAGCTGTAATCACTGCCAAAGTTGATTCTAACATGTATTGACTCAGGGGGGTTAATACTTATCTAATCAAGATATACTTGTGTTTTATTGTACATATTTTTTTATTTTACAAATGTTAGAATTTTTCTTTCACTTTGACATTAGAATATTTTGTGTAGATCCTTGACAAAAAAAATTACAAATCCATTTGAATCCCACTTTGCAACAAAATGTGGAAAAAGTGGGGTGAACACTTTCTGAAGGCACTGTACATGTGATTTGCATACCTGTCTTTTGGAAGAAAAAAATTATCTAAGCATCCACTCTTGGTAGCAGACTTTCTGTGTGTTGTCAGTTTGAATCCCACCAATGACTGACTGTTAACCCTTCACCAAATTCTTAATTTGTGTGAATTGATGAGAAGATGAGTGAAGTTAATATGCATTAGAGCGTTGTGTCAAAGCCCTGGCACACTGAGATAACAGCCTTATCTCTGCACTGACTGATAACACCCAACATGGTAGAGAAGGGGGAGGGAGGAGGGATGAGAGGGAGGAAGAGGAGGGGGGGGATTGAGATGGGAGAGAGGAGGGATGAGGGGGAGGAGGGAGAGGGGACGACAGGGGAAAGAGAGGTAGGAGAGAGGGTGGGTAGGGGGAGAGAGGAAAGAGATGGGGTTAGAGGAGCAGGGAGGATAGAGGGAGGATGTACGTAGAGGAGACAGTAAGGTAAGAGACAAGGAAAGGAGGGAGACAGGAAGAAGGGAAGAGGGGAATGTGTGGGGGGCATGTCTTGCTCCTTTGTTATATATCAATCTATCTCTCCTCTCCTACCTCTCCCTTCCCTTAACCTCTATTTGCATTTTTCTATCTCTTCTCCCTCACCCACCTCCGTCTGTCAGTCAGTCAGTTTCTGTCTCCTCTTACCCTCTCTCTTCCTCTCCCCCCTCTACTTCTCTCTCTCTCCCTTTCTCTCTTGGTCTAAGCAGAGGCAGTCTTTTCAAAGGGAATGGGAAGAGGACAGCTGTTTTAGATGACAGTGATGGCTGTTAAAACGCAATCTGTCTCCTTACCCACCGGCCCATTCAGTCAGTGACACACACGCTCGCATGAACACACTCTTTTCAATGAGGCCACAATGTCATGCGGTGGCACTCCCAACTGTCACCAGTAGTGTTGAAGCACACACTCATGATCACGTGTCAACACACACATGTAAATGCTACACTCTACATAATGTGTGAAACCTAGCAGAAGGACAAATAAACACATCCTGAAACATTTCATTATCTATGTGAAAGGCTAAATGTGAGTGGGAATTTGTGTGTTTGTGTCCACCCTAATGTCCATTAGTCAGCTGTAGTGGTAATCAGCACATTTCACTAAGAGGTTGAAGAGGGAGGGAGGGAGGGAGGGAGGGAGGGAGGGAGGGAAGGAAGGAAGGAAGGAAGGAAGGAAGGAAGGAAGGAAGGAAAGAAGGAAGGAAGGAAGGAAGAAAGGAAGGAAGGAAGGAAGGAAGGAAGGAAGGAAGGAAGGAAGGAAGGAAGGAAGGAAGGAAGGAAGGAAGGAAGGAAGGAAGGAAGGAAGGAAGGAAGGAAGGAGAAGATGGGGAAGGTAAAACGGGGGTTAGGAATAGTGAGGCATCTCAGGTACCAGGGACTAGTGTGTGTGTGAGCGGTATCTCAGCCCCTCACGCTCCCCTGACAGAGGGAGATAAACACAGGCCTGAGCCATTGACCACATGATTTATCAACATGGATTTCACCGCCACAACATGCATGTACGCACACAAATTGAAAATGAAAATGTTTTGTAGTTAGGATAGAGGTGAGGGAGCAGAGAGAGCGAGAGAAAGAAACAGAGAGAGCGTCAGAGAAAGAGAGGGAGAAAGAGTGAAGATAAAATTATACTAAATACAGTAGCCTCAACAGCACTCTCTAGGGTAGCATCATGGTGTGGCCGGGGGACAACCAGTTTCCGTCCTCCTCTGGGTACATTGACTTCAATACAAAACATAGGAGGCTCATGGTTCTCACCCCCTTCCATAGACTTACACAGTAATTATGACGACTTCCGGAGGACGTCCTCTAACCTATCAGAGCTCTTGCAGCATGAACTGACATGTTGTCCACCCAATGAAAGGATCAGAGAAATGATCTCGTACTGAAAGCATAAGCTACAGCTAGCTAGCACTGCAGTGCATAAAATGTGGTGAGTAGTTGACTAAAAGAGAAAGAAAGACAATAGTTGAACAAATTAGTTTAATAAAAAATTAAGGATAAGCAGCAGAGAGAGTTATATTTTGCTATAATTTTTGCCCCACTTACTTACTCTAACTAGCTAATGCAATTAGTTTAGCCTACTCAACAACCTGACTCAAACAGAGAGGAATGATATTTCTGTTAGCTAGCATGCTAAAGCTATCCAACTCTGCAACACTTCCAAGTCAAGGTAAGCTTTTTTTTTTTATTGCCACCGGGGCCTGCCGGTGTAACTGCTAAACTACTTGCTGTACACTGTATTGCATGATTGTACACATGGATTGGATTGTGGGTTTCCTAATGTTAGTTCTAGTAGCTTTGTTGACTAAAATGTGCAGTTTTGTCACACAACACAATGTCATAGATGTCTCAAGTTTTGAGGGAGCGTGCATTTGGTATGCTGACTGTCCAACAGCTGTTGCCAGATAATTTAATGTTAATTTCTCTACCATAAGCCGCCTCCAACGTCATTTTAGAGAATTTGGCAGTACATCCAACCGGCCTCACAACCGTAGACCACATGTAACCATGCCAGCTCAGGACCTCCACATCCGTCTACTTCACCTGCGGGATCGTCTGAGGAGGGGGAGGGGGGTGCTGAGGAGTATGTCCCCTGTAGCTCAGTTGGTAGAGCATGGCGCTTGCAACGCCAGGGTTGTGGGTTCGTTTCCCACGGGGGGCCAGTATGAAAATGTATGCACTCACTAACTGTAAGTCGCTCTGGATAAGAGCGTCTGCTAAATGACTAAAATGTAAATGACATTAGCTAGTATGGTGACAATGATGTGATCCCTTGACTTTTTTCCACATTTTGTTACGTTACAGCCTGATTGATTTAAATAAAGAATCTTCAACAATCTACACACAATACCCCATAATGACAAAGCAAAAACACGTTTTTAGAATTTTTGGCAAATGTATAAAAAATAAAAAACGGAAACAAGACATTTACATAAGTATTCAGACCCTTTACTCTGTACTTTGTTGAAGTACCTTTGGCAGCGATTACAGCCTCGAGTCTTCTTGGGTATGACGCTATTTACTATTTACTTCTTGGGTATGACTATTTACATTGACCCCCCTCCCTTGCTACTCCCTGTTTATTATCCATGCATAGTCACTTTACCCCAACCTACATGTACAAACTACCTCGACTAACCTGTACCCCCGCACATTGCCTCAGTACCGGTACCCCCTGTATATAGCCTTGTTATTGTTATGTAATTGTATTGTGTTATTTTCTATTTTTTACTTTAGTTTATTTATTAAATATTTTGGTAACACTATTTCTTGAACTGCATTGTTGGTTAGGGGCTTGTAAGTAAGCATTACACAGTAAGGTCTACACCTGTTGTATTCAGCGCATGTGACAAATACAATTTGATTTGACTTGATTTGGAAAAGCTTGGCACACCTGTATTTGGGGAGTTTCTCCATTCTTCTCTGCAGATCCTCGCAAGCTCTGTCAGGTTGGATGGGGAGCGTTGCTGCACAGCTATTTTCGGTCCCTCCAGAGATGTTCGATTGGGTTCAAGTCCGGGCTCTGGCTGGGCCACTCAAGGACATTCAGAGACTTGTTCCGAAGCCACTCCTGCAATGTCTTGGCTGTGTGCTTAGGGTTGTTGCCCTGTTGCAAGGTGAACCTTCGCCCCAGTCTGAGGTCCTGAGCGCTCTGGAGCAGGTTTTCACCAAGGATCTCTCTGTACTTTGCTCCGTTCATCTTTGCCATCATTGTCTCCCAGTCCATGCCGCTGAAAAACATCCCCACAGCATGATGCTGCCACCACCATGCTTCACCGTAGGGATGGTGCCAGGTTTCTTCAGACATGATGCTTGGCATTCAGACAAAACAGTTCAATCCAGAGAATCTTGTTTCTCATGGTCTGAAAGTCTTTAGGGGCCTTTTGGCAAACTCCAAGCGGGCTGTCATGTGCCTTTTACTAAGGAGTGGCTTCCGTCTGGCCACTCTACCATAAAGGCCTGATTGGTGGAGTGCTGCAGAGATGGTTGTCCTTCTGGAAGGTTCTCCCATCTCCACAGAGTAACTCTAGAGCTCTGTCAGAGTGACCATCGGGTTCTTGGTCACCTCCCTGAACAAGGCCCTTCTCCCCCGATTGATCAGTTTGGCAGGGCTCTAGGAAGAGTCTTGGTTGTTCCAAACTTCTTCCATTTAACAATGATGGAGGCCACTGTGTCCTTGGGGACCTTCAATGCTGCAGGAATGTTTTGGTACCCTTCCCCAGATCTGTGCCTCAACACAGTCCTGTCTCTGAGCTCTACAAACAATTCCTTCAACCTCATGGCTTGGTTTTTGCTTTGACATGCACTGTCAACTGTGGGACCTTATATAGACAGGTGGGTGCCTTTCCAAATCATGTCCAATCAATTGCATTTACCACAGGTGGACTCCAATCAAGTTGTAGAAACATCTCAAGCATGATCAATGGAAACAGAATGCACCTGAGCTCAATTTCGAGTCTCATAGCAAAGGGTCTGAATACTTATGTAAATAAGGTATTTCTGTTTAAATGTTTTTATAGATTAGCAAACATTTCTAAAAGCCTGTTTTTGCTTTGTCATTATGGGGTATTGTGTGTAGATTGCTGAGGATTTGTATTTATTTAATCCATGTTAGAATAAGGCTGTAACGTAACAAAATGTGGAATAAGTCAAGGGGTCTGAATACTTTCCGAATGCACTGTATAAAACACGTCTCCGGATTACATCTTCAAACTAAGGGCAACCATGGCATCCTTGACAGAGAGGGAGAAGCATTCATCCATGTATATAGGTAAAAGAGTGTAGCTAGGTACATTTTCAGATATTATACGTTTCTAATTTTGTCAGAATGTTGTTTTCATTGCAAGTTAAAGCGTACTGTTAGCCAGATAGCTGGCTGGCTGGCTAGCTAACATTACGTGTATGATCTGCATAGTAATATTATCCGTATCTCAGAGTAATTTGCATTGCTATTTATAGCCTAATGTTAGCTAGCTAGCTAACATTGAACCTAGCTAGTTGGTTAGCTTTAGCTACAGTGGGGAAAAAAGTATTTAGTCAGCCACCAATTGTGCAAGTTCTCCCACTTAAAAAGATGAGAGAGGCCTGTAATTTTCATCATAGGTACACGTCAACTATGACAGACAAATTGAGAAAAAAAAATCCAGAAAATCACATTGTAGGATTTTTTATGAATTTATTTGCAAATTATGGTGGAAAATAAGTATTTGGTCACCTACAAACAAGCAAGATTTCTGGCTCTCACAGACCTGTAACTTCTTCTTTAAGAGGCTCCTCTGTCCTCCACTCGTTACCTGTATTAATGGCACCTGTTTGAACTTGTTATCAGTATAAAAGACACCTGTCCACAACTTCAAACAGTCACACTCCAAACTCCACTATGGCCAAGACCAAAGAGCTGTCAAAAGACACCAGAAACAAAATTGTAGACCTGCACCAGGCTGGGAAGACTGAATCTGCAATAGGTAAGCAGCTTGGTTTGAAGAAATCAACTGTGGGAGCAATTATTAGGAAATGGAAGACATACAAGACCACTGATAATCTCCCTCGATCTGGGGCTCCACGCAAGATCTCACCCCGTGGGGTCAAAATGATCACAAGAACAGTGAGCAAAAATCCCAGAACCACACGGGGGGACCTAGTGAATGACCTGCAGAGAGCTGGGACCAAAGTAACAAAGCCTACCATCAGTAACACACTACGCCGCCAGGGACTCAAATCCTACAGTGCAGACGTGTCCCCCTGCTTAAGCCAGTACATGTCCAGGCCCATCTGAAGTTTGCTAGAGTGCATTTGGATGATCCAGAAGAGGATTGGGAGAATGTCATATGGTCAGATGAAACCAAAATAGAACTTTTTGGTAAAAACTCAACTCGTCGTGTTTGGAGGACAAAGAATGCTGAGTTGCATCCAAAGAACACCATACCTACTGTGAAGCATGGGGGTGGAAACATCATGCTTTGGGGCTGTTTTTCTGCAAAGGGACCAGGACGACTGATCTGTGTAAAGGAAAGAATGAATGGGGCCATGTATCGTGAGATTTTGAGTGAAAACCTCCTTCCATCAGCAAGGGCATTGAAGATGAAACGTGGCTGGGTCTTTCAGCATGACAATGATCCCAAACACACAGCCCGGGCAACGAAGGAGTGGCTTCGTAAGAAGCATTTCAAGGTCCTGGAGTGGCCTAGCCAGTCTCCAGATCTCAACCCCATAGAAAATCTTTGGAGGGGAGTTGAAAGTCCGTATTGCCCAGCGACAGCCCCAATACATCACTGCTCTAGAGGAGATCTGCATGGAGGAATGGGCCAAAATACCAGCAACAGTGTGTGAAAACCTTGTGAAGACTTACAGAAAACGTTTGACCTGTGTCATTGCCAACAAAGGGTATATAACAAAGTATTGAGAAACTTTTGTTATTGAACAAATACTTATTTTCCACCATAATTTGCAAATAAATTCATTAAAAATCCTACAATGTGATTTTCTGGATTGTTTTTTCTCATTTTGTCTGTCATAGTTGACATGTACCTATGGTGAAAATTACAGGCCTCTCTCATCTTTTTAAGTGGGAGAACTTGCACAATTGGTGGCTGACTAAATACTTTTTTTCCCCACTGTACCTGTAGATTCATGCAGGGTAGTAACGTTATGAGTTGGGATTATGGTTCATTGTTTACTTAGCTAGCTACATGTCTAAACAAAAGACCATTCACTGTACCGTTTACACCTTCTGTATCCTGTACATATGACAATTAATTATTTATTTTATTTTATATAGTGTGTTTATCAGAGACGGTAATGTGAAGAACAACACGACCTGCACCAAAGTCAAATTAGGATATAACGTTAGGCCAACGAGACAGTGTCCAAGTTCAAATATCCTCCGGTAGAATGCCTGCTTTTATTTCGCCACACTCACAACCGTAAGCTATTTTCTGTAATTAGCTCGCCATTAACTTGTTAATAATGATATTGTTGTGAGTTTATTTTCCTGTAATAATGAATACAAATTAGCTAAAGTTAAGACATTGTCAGCAATATGATATGGTCATTATTTGAACTGGCTAGCCAGCTAACTTAACGTTAGCTAGCTAGCTAACAAGCTACAAATGAACCAAAACATTGTTTAGAAAGTTGCTTTTAGTTGCCTGGTTTGCTAGATTGACATATGCTAAATTCATTTTTAAACTGATGGGTTTATAGGTAATAAAATACACCAGTTATGCTATTTTCGACCACCAGGCTGCAGCCTGTTGTTTTTTGTGTTTATACTTTTTCATAACGACAATGACAAGTTTGATGTCGGACGACAATATAATGTTCATGATGTCACTGCAACAACTGTATACAGACGTCGATAGACGTAGTGTAAACCAGCCTTTAGTCTTGACATCTTTGGTTGTACATTACAGTTTAGCACATGGCCTCACATGTGAATCCTTAAAGAGATGGGTGGGGGTAAGGCTTAAGAGGGTGTGAACGATGCTGAATGGGTGTAGACAAAGAGGAGCTCTCCATTAGGTGTACCAAAACATTTAACGTGTTGTCATCCCTACTGCCTCTGATCTGACAGGCTCACTAAACACAAATACTTTATTTGTAAATAATGTCTGTGTGTTGGATTGTGCCCTTGGCTGTCCATAAATACATTTAAAAAAAGAAAATTGTGCCATCTGATTTGCATAATATAAGCAATTTGATGCATAGCATTTATTTTTACTTTTTACTTTTACTCAAGTATGACAATTGAGTACTTTTTCCACCATTGTACTTGGGTACATTTAAAACCAGATACTATTATACTTTTACTCAAGTAGTATTTTACTTGGTGACTTTAACTTTTACTTAAGTAATTTTCTATTAAGGTATCTTTACTTTGACTAAAGTATGACAATTTAGTACTTTGTCCACCACTGGCTGGTGCCCATCCGATGGCCAAACTTTTAAAAGCATGCAGGTTGTTATCAAACCTAGCGGGAGGCGGGCACTTCACCGGCCAATGGAGAGTCAAAAACATACAAAATAGATAGATTCCAGATGTCCGTCAGCTAGCGCGCTAGCACTAAGCCAAGCTGGAAAAAGTTACAAAACTCCCGTAGCCTATTTCACAGAGAACATGCCGAAAAGTTGACAAAACAAAAAGGAGCTATGATTTTCTCTTTCGTTTTGAAATTGTGGGTAATTTAGAAGATAGCTGGAAATAAGTTAATAAATATGTAATAACCCAAAAACAACTATTTTGGTACTTATAGATGACTACAACTAAGTTACTAAGTCTTTGACCACACTGTGTTGTTACATTGGTGAGTAAAAATGTATGCTTCCTACCCTTTAAGATATTGTCACTTTGTAATTCAGAAATCTGTAATAAAGAACATTTTGATTGTACTTACCCATCTCTGTGGTTGTGTTTGCCGTGGGATCCTAGAACTATGCTTTTGACACAGACACACATGTAACGTGGGGTATTTACACATAAATATCTATTCCTGTAGCCGATACTATGCCACTTTTTTTTTTATACGTGAGGTGAGGTCCTTGGGACTAAATTATAACATAGCACATGTTCTTTAAATCAAGGAGTGGAGCATGGGAATAAAACAACCATATCAGAGATGCAACAATTAATTTTTAGCTGTAGTTCACCAATGCACATACTGTACATGGGAGAAGGAGAGCAGGTCTGGACTAAGGGCACTAAAAACTAAGGGAACTATGCCTAGAACAATACATTTACAATTACTACAGTTCCATACTTTGTTAAAAACCACCACCAACGCTCTCGTCCTCCCAAGGCCCACCAACCTCAACATGGCAAAAGGGATCCCCTGAATGACAGAAAACACACACGCACACTCCCACACACATACCCACCCACACACACACCACCCTCTCTCTAATTAGCGGGTTCCCTGTGTTAGGGCTGACTGAGGGCCTGCATGGTGTTGAGAAGAGTGTCATCACCCTCTACTACTTTTTACCACACCTCCCTTCATCCCTTCTTCCCTCCCCTTCTCTCCCTCTCTACCATTCCACCTCTCATCACCCACTACCACTCTCCACACCCCTCCCTCCATTCTTTCCATTCTCCTTCCATCCCTCCTTCCACCTCTACACAAAGGCTTGGACCGAGGTGCCAGACATTGGAATGAGACTTGGGGGGGATGACTAGGTTTAGAGAGAGAGAGAGAGAGAGAGACAGAGAGAGAGAGAGAGAGAGAGAGCAAATTAATATGAATTAAAGACAAATCTATCAGAAACACGCCTCCTTTATATAACCCCCCCCAGTTTGTTTACTTCACGTGCATTTTA
Organism: Coregonus clupeaformis; assembly: GCF_020615455.1. NCBI lineage: Eukaryota > Metazoa > Chordata > Actinopteri > Salmoniformes > Salmonidae > Coregonus > Coregonus clupeaformis. The sequence goes on from NC_059206.1 coordinate 47,734,168, forward strand.
TGTTGACTGTCCCCCTCTGACTCTGCTTTGGTGACATGTTTGACTTCTGCAGAGTGCTAACCAGGACACAGATGTCTCTGTTGTCACACACACACACACACAGATACAAACTCATACGATACTCACGTGTGCACAGGCACACACTTTTTCTCTTTGTCCATCTCATCTCTCTATCCGTCTGTCTCTCTCTGCCTCTCTCTCCCTCTCTATCTCGCTCTTTCCATCTCTCAATTCAATTCAATTTCAATTTAAGGGCTTTATTGGCATGGGAAACGTGTGTTAACATTGCCAAAGCAAGTGAAGTAGATAGTAAACAAAAGTGAAATAAACAATAAATATTAACAGTAAACATTACACTCAGAAGTTTCAAAAGAATAAAGACATTTCAAATGTCATATTATGTATATACAGTGGGGAAAAAAAGTATTTAGTCAGCCACCAATTGTGCAAGTTCTCCCACTTAAAAAGATGAGAGAGGCCTGTAGTTTTCATCATAGGTACACGTCAACTATGACAGACAAATTGAGATTATTTTTCTCCAGAAAATCACATTGTAGGATTTTTTATGAATTTATTTGCAAATTATGGTGTAAAATAAGTATTTGGTCACCTACAAACAAGCAAGATTTCTGGCTCTCACAGACTTGTAACTTCTTCTTTAAGAGGTTCCTCTGTCCTTCACTCGTTACCTGTATTAATGGCACCTGTTTGAACTTGTTATCAGTATAAAAGACACCTGTCCACAACCTCAAACAGTCACACTCCAAACTCCACTATGGCCAAGACCAAAGAGCTGTCAAAGGACACCAGAAACAAAATTGTAGACCTGCACCAGGCTGGGAAGACTGAATCTGCAATAGGTAAGCAGCTTGGTTTGAAGAAATCAACTGTGGGAGCAATTATTAGGAAATGGAAGACATACAAGACCACTGATAATCTCCCTCGATCTGGGGGCTCCACGCAAGATCTCACCCCGTGGGGTCAAAATGATCACAAGAACAGTGAGCAAAAATCCCAGAACCACACGGGGGGACCTAGTGAATGACCTGCAGAGAGCTGGGACCAAAGTAACAAAGCCTACCATCAGTAACACACTACGCCGCCAGGGACTCAAATCCTGCAGTGCCAGACGTGTCCCCCTGCTTAAGCCAGTACATGTCCAGGCCCATCTGAAGTTTGCTAGAGTGCATTTGGATGATCCAGAAGAGGATTGGGAGAATGTCATATGGTCAGATGAAACCAAAATAGAACTTTTTGGTAAAAACTCAACTCGTCGTGTTTGGAGGACAAAGAATGCTGAGTTGCATCCAAAGAACACCATACCTACTGTGAAGCATGGGGGTGGAAACATCATGCTTTGGGGTTGTTTTTCTGCAAAGGGACCAGGACGACTGGTCCGTGTAAAGGAAAGAATGAATGGGGCCATGTATCGTGAGATTTTGAGTGAAAACCTCCTTCCATCAGCAAGGGCATTGAAGATGAAACGTGGCTGGGTCTTTCAGCATGACAATGATCCCAAACACACCGCCCGGGCAACGAAGGAGTGGCTTCGTAAGAAGCATTTCAAGGTCCTGGAGTCTCCTAGCCAGTCTCCAGATCTCAACCCCATAGAAAATCTTTGGAGGGAGTTGAAAGTCCGTGTTGCCCAGCGACAGCCCCAAAACATCACTGCTCTAGAGGAGATCTGCATGGAGGAATGGGCCAAAATACCAGCAACAGTGTGTGAAAACCTTGTGAAGACTTACAGAAAACGTTTGACCTGTGTCATTGCCAACAAAGGGTATATAACAAAGTATTGAGAAACTTTTGTTATTGACCAAATACTTATTTTCCACCATAATTTGCAAATAAATTCATAAAAAATCCTACAATGTGATTTTCTGGAATTGTTTTTCTCATTTTGTCTGTCATAGTTGACGTGTACCTATGATGAAAATTACAGGCCTCTCTCATCTTTTTAAGTGGGAGAACTTGCACAATTGGTGGCTGACTAAATACATTTTTCCCCCACTGTATACAGTGTTGTAACAATGTGCAAATAGTTAAAGTACAAATGGGAAAATAAATAAACATAAATATGGGTTGTATTTACAATGGTGTTTGTTCTTCACTGGTTGCCCTTTTCTTGTGGCAACAGGTCACAAATCTTGCAGCTATGATGGCACACTGTGGTTTTTCACCCAGTAGATAAGGGAGTTTATCAAAATTGGGTTTGTTTTCGAATTCTTTGTGGATCGCTGTAATCTGAGGGAAATATGTGTCTCTAATATGGTCATACATTTGGCAGGAGGTTAGGAAGTGCAGCTCAGTTTCCACCTCATTTTGTGGGCAGTGTGCACATAGCCTGTCTTCTCTTGAGAGCCAGGTCTGCCTACGGCGGCCTTTCTCAATAGCAAGGCTATGCTCACTGAGTCTGTACATAGTCAAAGCTTTCCTTAAGTTTGGGTCAGTCACAGTGGTCAGGTATTCTGCCACTGTGTACTCTCTGTTTAGGGCCAAATAACATTCTAGTTTGCTCTGTTTTTTTGTTTGTTTTTTCCAATGTGTCAAGTAATTCTCTTTTTGTTTTCTCATGATTTGGTTGGGTCTAATTGTGTTGTTGTTGTTGTTATCCTGGGGCTGTGTGGGGTCTGTTTGTGTTTGTGAACAGAGCCCCAGGACAAGCTTACTTAGGAGACTTTTCTCCAAGTTCATCTCTCTGTAGGTGATGGCTTTGTTATGGAAGGTTTGGGAATCGCTTCCTTTTAAGTGGTTATAGAATTTAACGGCTCTTTTCTGGATTTTGATAATTAGCGGGTATTGGCCTAATTCTGCTCTGCATGCATTATTTGGTGTTTTACGTTGTACACGGAGGATGTTTTTGCAGATTTCTGCATGCAGAGTCTAAATTTGGTGTTTGTCCCATTTTGTGAATTCTTGGTTGGTGAGCTGACCCCAGACCTCAGAACCATAAAGGGCAATGGGTTCTATAACTGATTCAAGTATTTTTAGCCAGATCCTAATTGGTATGTCAAATTTTATGTTCCTTTTGATGGCATAGAAGGCCCTTCTTGCCTTGTCTCTCAGATCGTTCACAGCTTTGTGGAAGTTACCTGAGGCGCTGATGTTTAGGCCGAGGTATGTATATTTTTTTGTGTGCTCTAGGGCAACAGTGTCTAGATGGAATTTGTATTTGTGTTCCTGGCAACTGGACCTTTTTTGGAACACCATTATTTTTGTCTTACTGAGATTTACTGTCAGGGCCCAGGTCTGACAGAATCTGTGCAGAAGATCTAGGTGCTGCTGTAGGCCCTCCTTGGTTGGTGACAGAAGCACCAGATCATCAGCAAACAGAAGACATTTGACTTCAGATTCTAGTAGGGTGAGGCCGGGTGCTGCAGACTGTTCTAGTGCCCTCGCCAATTCGTTGATATATATGTTGAAGAGGGTGGGGCTTAAACTGCATCCCTGTCTCACCCCACGGCCCTGTGGAAAGAAATGTGTGTGTTTTTTTGCCAATTTTAACCGCACACTTGTTGTTTGTGTACATGGATTTTATAATGTCGTATGTTTTTCCCCCAACTCCACTTTCCATCAATTTGTATAGCAGACCCTCATGCCAAATTGAGTCAAAAGCTTTTTTGAAATCAACAAAGCATGAGAAGACTTTGCCTTTGTTTTGGTTTGTTTGTTTGTCAATTAGGGTGTGCAGGATGAATACGTGGTCTGTCGTACGGTAATTTGGTAAAAAGCCAATTTGACATTTTCTCAGTACATTGTTTTCACTGAGGAAATGAACTAGTCTGCTGTTAATGATAATGCAGAGGATTTTCCCAAGGTTGCTGTTGACGCATATCCCACGGTAGTTATTGGGGTCAAATTTGTCTCCACATTTGTGGATTTGGGTGATCAGTCCTTGGTTCCAAATATTGGGGAAGATGCCAGAGCTAAGGATGATGTTAAAGAGTTTAAGTATAGCTAATTTACATTTGTGGTCTGTATATTTTATAATTTCATTGAGGATACCATCAACACCACAGGACTTTTTGGGTTGGAGGGTTTGTATTTTGGGTTGGAGGGTCTCTCTCCTGCTCTCTTTCTCTATATCTCTCTATCCTTCTATCGTTCTTTCTCTCTTCCTCTTGCCCTGTCTCTATTCCTCTCTCTCTCTCTCTTTCTCTGTATATCCCTCTTTCTCCCTCTCTCTCTCTCTCTTTCTCTGTATATCCCTCTTTCCCTCTCTCTCTCTCACTCTCTCTCTCTCTCTCTCCAACCCTCTACCTTTGTCTGTGTATTGATTAGTATTGTTTGCAAGACTGTGGTAAGGTTAATTTACTTTGTGGTGATGACAAAGCGTTAACAGACTGATGAGTCTCAGAGGGATTCTGGGATTGAGGAGGACTGAGAATGATACCATCACCAGAAGAATGCAGTTGTGTTCTTATTCCAAACACTGTACCACAGTACCATAAACAGGTGAATACATCTACATGTAGTGATGTATTTTACTTTGGCATGGTTTCACAAAGTACATTAGCTGAATTGCGGCAAAAAAATTTTCTAGAAAATCCCCAAATATAGCAGAGAACTGATATATTCAGAACTCCTACAGTATTTACTGTACCTCTACCTGATTTTCTCTATTCTTTCTCTCCTCTGTTCCAGTAGTAGCTCTGCCAGGTCTCTCACCTTCCTCCCATCAGATTCTCTTCCTCCATAATTACCTCTTATTAATTTTAAATGAGGGCCTTAACGCCTTGCATGATTTTAATACAGACTGTTAATATGGGAGCTAACTTATGGATGGGGGATGGAAGGATGGATGGAGGAAGTGTTGGAGGGATGATGGAACGGGTGTCCTCCATCAAACAAATCACTATGGACTGGGAACTCACTATCATCATCACTCTATCACATATAGACACACTCAGTGGTAGATACACAGACATAGACTCACATTTAGGAACAGCTAAAAATAGTAAATATTAAACCATGCAAAACCAACATTGTAACATAAAGGTGTGTAGTGGATGAAAAGGGTTCTCTTTCCTTTCTTCTTTTTTTTCTTCTCTACCTTTTCTCTATTCCCTCTCCTCTCCATACTTTCCTCCCTCCGTTCATCCCTCTCTCCGTCCTCTCTTTGTGTGGTGTGTGCCTTTCAGGGGCTTTCAGGGGCTGAGTGGCGCTTGGAGAGTCTGAAGTGTCTCTGCCAATGTGCCACATCCTGCAATTCACCAACTGTGTGTGTGTTTATGTGCACGTGTATGTGTATGTGCCCGAGACTGCAATTCACCAATTTCTCCGCAAATTAGCTTACAAAGGCGACCAGTGGGGGGAGAAGGGGGGACAGGGGGATAAGAGAGAGGTGGAGGAGGGGAAGGGGGAGGAGGGAGAGGAGTGTAAGAGAGGAGAGGGGAAGAGGCGTAAGGGGGTCTGGGCCTGGGGGTCTGGCAGGGCTGGCACAGCTGAGACATATGGCACAGAACCAGACTGGAGAGAGAGAGAGAGCGAGAGAGAGAGAGCGAGAGAGGTGTGTGTGTATGCATTTGTGTGTGTGTGTGTGGGGGGTTGGTTGCAGCTGTATCTCACCCAGTCTTGCCCCAGAGACTGGTCACAGCCCGCCCAGCTGGCAGCTCACTACTGGTCCCATTCCATCGCTGCCCGCCTGTGTGTGTGTTGTGTGTTGTGTGGCACACGCAGCTCGCCTGGCATCCTATATGCCACCTATCACCAACAGGGCCTTCCACAGAGACAGGCTGGTTGGCATACAGCCCAGGAGAGTGCTGGAGTGTGGCTGTGTGTGTGTGCTTGCATGCATGTGTTTTGTGTTTGTGTTTGCTTGTGTGTGTGTGTGTGTGTGTGTGTGACTGTGTGTGTTTGTGTGAGAGGGTGTTTCTCCCTTTGTCACTTAACCCCTGTAGGTCTAAGCCCTTAGATGGCAATATCTACTAAGCTAACATATGGAATTGTTTTAAGATGGTCATACCATGGTTCATTTAGCTATTTAATTTAGAATTTTAGGACCCCTGTAGGTATAACATTTTTTATTTGACAATTGTTTTATAAAACATTGCATCTGGCCTTTACTACTCTAGCCCATAGAAACAATGGTAAAACAGATAGTCAAAAACAATTAACAAAAGGAAATATGTTTTGAAGTGTGTCCTATATCTGAGAGATATAAGAAACTCAGGATTGCACTTTTTACCCTCTATTCATATTGTCATTTTTTCTGCCCGGTACTGGGTGACCTTCAGAAGACTCCTGAGAAGCTTGCAAAACAGACACCCACGTGTATGTGAGAGTCTCAGCTTTCGATAGTGGTGTTTCGATGGTGGTTTGTGTCTTGTTTTGTACGCTTTGTACAAAATAATAAAATGCAGGACGACAGGATATTTATAAACGTACCTCTTTATTAACTAGCTATAACGTGCATGTCCATGTGTCTCTGGCCATGATCATCTTAGAATGACCTCACCACCTGGGTGGTCTTAACCAATCATTGCACAGTATGATGCATCCAATCACAATTCAGTATGGTGACACATATGAATATTACATCCCCCTTCTTTTAAAAAAAGAAAAAATATGTGGAACAATAAAGCGTTTCTTTTGAATATATGCTCTGTAGTTTGAACTCGAGGTAAGTAACCATTTAAACTGCACCAACTGCATCAACATAACAGACAAACAATGATTCAGCATATTGTTATTTTTAGAACAAATATTTCTCAGCAACTCAGCTTTTCACTGTAGCAATGACATCTCAACATATCAAACAAATACAATACCAAAGCATTTCAAGTTAACTTTCAATAACAAGTTTACAGTCTGGAAACTCTTTTAGGGCAGCGATCCGCCTACACCCTTTGACATTTCACAGGTCTAGGACAGCTCTAGGCTTGACCTCTCTTCCTGACCTTGTGTGATATGAAGCTGAGCATGCTTCTGTGTCAGTCAACAGTTCTTGTGGTGTTGCAGGTAAGTATGGTGTATGTTGTGTTGTGTCTGTGTTTAGTCCATCCCGTTCTCTTTCAGGGGAACAGTTCATCTCGTCAGTGTGTTGTTCTTTTGTGTTCAGTAGGTGACGACGATTGCGGCGGTACACCGCTCCTTCTGCGGTGCGAACGTGATATGAACGTTCAGTGTCAGCTGGTTGGATGACGACTGCTGGCTTCCAGTAGCCATGCTCCTGGATTCTAACTGACTCTCCGTCGTTCAGTGGTGGCAGTGGTCTGGCTGACCTGTCGTAGTATCGCTTTTGCTGTTGCTGTCTCTGTGCACGTTTTGCATGCACTTCCTTGTAGCTGACGACCTCAGGTTGCAGCTGCTGGTTGGTGCTGGGGAGGATTGAGCGAAGTCTGCGGCTCATCAACAGCTGGGCTGGTGATTTGAAGTTGTCAACTGGAGTGTTGCGGTATTCAAGGAGACTGAGGTAGGGGTCTCTCTTGTCTGCTTTTGCTTTGTCCATGAGTGATTTAGCGATCTGCACAGATTTTTCAGCAAGGCCATTACTTTGAGGGTAATGTGGGCTTGTGGTGACGTGTGTGAACTCCCATGCTTTTGTGAAGGATTCAAACTCATTTGATTTGTAACAGGGCCCATTGTCAGATATTAAAGTCTCTACAATGCCATGCCTGGCAAAGGCTGCTTTCAGCTTGTGAATCACAGCTGCAGATGTGGTGCTGTGAAGCTTGTCGAGTTCGAAGTATCTGCTGTAGTAGTCCACTGTTATAATGTAGTCCTCGTTGTTCCACGTGAACAGATCGGTTGCCACGACTTGCCAGGGCCGGTCTGGGATACGGTGAGGTAACATTGGCTCTTTGGTGTTTGAGGGGCGTCGTTCAAGACAGGTGGGGCATTTACCAACCATGTCCTCTATTTGTTTGCACATTCCGGGCCAAAACAAAATGTCCCGTGCTCTCTGTTTGCACTTTTCCATGCCCATGTGTCCAGCATGGATCTTTGTCAAAATCTCTTCTCTGAGACTGGTAGGAATGATGATTTTCTCTCCTTTGAAAATGATTCCGTTGATCTGTGATAGTTCGTCACGATGGTTCCAGAACTCTGAGACGCTCTGAGGGCATTTTCTCCTCTCCTCAGGCCATCCTGACTGTATGACTTTCCTCAGCTGTGTGAGTTGTGTGTCTTTTTCTGTTTCTGCTCGGATCTCCTTCAGTTTTGTGTCACTAACTGGTAAGTTGCTGTACACAGTGTGCACCTGCATGTCCATGCCTTCACTGAGGCTGCTGTCCTTGTAGGTAAGAAACTTCCTGGAGAGTGTGTCTGCGACAGGGATGTCTTTGCCTGGACGGTGAGTGATTGTGAAGTCGTATTTTTGTAGTTGAAGGATCATTCTCTGTAGCCTTGGCGGGGCTGCGGCTAACGGTTTCCTCATGATTGACTCGAGGGGCTTGTGGTCTGATTCCACAATGACTTGTCGTCCATAGACATACTGATGGAAACGCTTACATCCGAACAGAATGGCGTACAGCTCCTTTTCGATTTGAGCGTAGTTGATTTCACAGTCTGTGAGAGATTTGGAAGCGTAGCCGATGGGTTTTCCTTCTTGCAGTAGCACTGCCCCTAGTCCATACTTTGACGCGTCCACCTGGAGTCTGAGCTCTTTGTTGGGGTCGTAGTAGGCAAGGATTGGTCCTGGTTCTCTCGTGATCAAGTCTTTCACTTTCTGGAAAGCGATGTCGTGTTGGTTGTCCCAGAGGAACTCACTGGACTGCTTTAGCAGCTGACGCGGGGTGCATTAGCATTGGAGAGGCTGGGTGCGAACTTGGCTAAGTAGTTGACCATGCCAAGCACTGTTTCCAGCTCTGCGCGGTTCTTTGGTGGGTCCATTTCCTTTATGGCTGAGATCTTCTGCGGATCTGGCTTGATTCCATTCGCTGTGAGAAGATGCCCGAAGTAGCTGACCTCTGTAGCGCCGACTGTGCTCTTCTCGGGGTTGAGCCGGACTCCTCTCTCGCGGGACCTTTGCAGCATCGCGCTGAGGTTTCTGTCGTGTTCCTCTTTGGTTCGACCATAGACAAGGATGTCGTCCACAATTGCCACGACTCCGTCGAGGCCTTCGTACACCTCGTCGATCTTTCGCTGAAACTCGTCTTGGGCTGAGATAATCCCAAAAGGCAGGCGACGGAACCTGTAGCGTCCAAACGGTGTGTTGAACGTTGTGAGCTTAGATGACTCTTCTGTGAGCTTGATAGCCCAGTAGCCTGATCTGGCGTCCATGACACTGAAGTAGCGTGCGCCCGCTAGCTTGTGTGTGATGCCATCTAGCGTCGGTAAGGGGTAATGGGGGCGTTTGATAGCCTTGTTCAAGTCTCTTGGGTCGAGACATACTCTGAGCTTGCCTGTCCGTGGTTTCTCCACCACCACTAACGCGTTGACCCAATCCGTCGGTTCTGTAACCTTGGTGACGATGTCAGATTGCTCCATGCTCTCCAACTCTTTCTTCAGACGGGCGCGGAGAGCAAGTGGAATCTTTCTCGGTGGGTAGATCACAGGGGGTTGCGTCTGGGTTAAGGTGAATGGTACATTCTCCTGGGAATAGTCCTATTCCTGTAAAAACATCAGCAAACTCCTCCATGACATTCTCTATCTCTACTGGTGCTGTCACTGATAAAACTAGCTTGATAAGGTCCATGTCTAAACATGCTTTAAGACCTAGCACTGCAGGTGCTCGAGTGTCAACAACGTAAAAGTCCAACATCATGTCCCTTTCCTTGTATTTGCATTTGAGAGTGCATGTGCCTTTTACTGGGAGCTGTTCACCACCATAACCAGTCAGTCTGCGCGTGGTGGGCTGTAGCTCACACTCAGATGTCAAGCTTCTGTACTTACTCAGAGGAATAATGTTTACTTGTGCACCAGTGTCTAGTTTGAATTTTAGCTCTGTGCCTTGTCTTCCTATCTCAATGTCAGCAAAGGCTTGCTCTGTCTCTGATATCTGACTTTTCTGTGTCACTGAATCAATAAACAGTTCATCAGCATTTGACTCTTTGATTGACATTTCATCTTCACTCACTGTATGTACTGTTTTTCCACGGTAAACTCTGCACACTTTTGCAAAGTGATTCCATTTTCCACATTTAGTACACTGTTTGCCTTTAGCTGGGCAATTCCCCTGTTCGCCATGCACTTTGTATCCACAATATCCACATGTTTTGGGGCGTTTGGAGTCTGTGTCGCTCTGTTTTGGAGTTCTGTCTGTCTCCGTTCTGAAACATGCTCTCTGGGCACTGGAGGTGTGCTTTGATGTCTGCCTGACTGCGTGCACTGCTTGTTCACGTGATGCGCTCATGCTGCCGCCTGAAATGGTTTTCATCTGAACCTGTGCTAGCTCGTGAGATCTGGCTATGTCGATAGCTTTGTCCAGCGTTAACTCTGATCCAACATTCAAAAGTTTCTCTCTCACTCGCGGTGATTGTATTCCAAATACAATACGGTCCCTGACCATCTCATCCTTGTTTGCATAATCACAGTCTTTCACAAGCAGACGCAGCTCAGTGACAAACTGTTCAAACGATTCACTAGCGCCTTGTACTTTCTCATGGAATTTGTACCTAGCGAAAATTGTATTGGTCTTTGGCAAAACATATGCTTCAAAACGATCGTAGTATGTTTTCAGTACCTTTGATTCAGCCTCGGTAAGTGTCCATGTGTTGTAAATGTCTCTCCCTTTTTCACCGATCCAGAGGAGCAGGTAGCTGCACTTTTCCTCTTCTCCTCTTTCCTTCAGAGGACCCGTGAACATCAGCTCCACATGCTGTTTGAACTTACGCCATGCATCGGGTAGATTTGTAGACCCCCAATCCATTCGAGGTGAAGGAACTCCAGCAAAATCCATCTTTTAGTCCTTTTACTCTGACACCATGTCTTGTTTTGTACGCTTTGTACAAAATAATAAAATGCAGGACGACAGGATATTTATAAACGTACCTCTTTATTAACTAGCTATAACGTGCATGTCCATGTGTCTCTGGCCATGATCATCTTAGAATGACCTCACCACCTGGGTGGTCTTAACCAATCATTGCACAGTATGATGCATCCAATCACAATTCAGTATGGTGACACATATGAATATTACAGTTTGTTTACCTAAATTTGTTTCTAGCTCAAAGTTAGAAACTAATATTCTAGTTTGCTAAACGACATCGGCACTTGGATTGGAACCAGTGCTTTGGTCAGATGACATGAAAATAGAGCTCTTTGACCACGCACACCAGTGGCGGGATTGTCGCCTAAATGAGAATGCATAAGCAGAAAAGAACCCCATACCTACTGTAAAATATGGTGGTGGATCTTTGATGTTATGGGGCTATTTTGCTTCCACTGGTCATTGGGCCCTTGTTAAGGTCAATGGCATCATGAACTTTACCCAGTACCAGGACATTTTAGCCAAAAACCTGGTTGTCTCTACCAGGAGCCAGGCTCACAACACTAGGCGGGTTTCCATTGACCCAGGTTTATTTTAAAAAAAATCACTGTAATGGAAAAGGCAGATGTAGGATAACTTTTCTAAAGATCGCCAACAGTTTTATCCATTCAACAGGGGTGGATTTTTCTTTTGTCTAACTTTATTGTGACAAATGATGATTGCCGAATAACTTTTAAGGTACGTGGGGCACACGATGTCATCATGTAACTATAAAGCTCCACTCCACATTTAATTTTAAATGTCTACTGCTTGCAAAATATTTTATATTTATAAAAATAGTGTTTCTTTGCAGGACAAGGATTCTCTTGACTTGAATGCCTGAAATGCTTCGCCTTGCTTTTCTGGTTGGCTGGCAATTTCACCATCCAATTATTTCAGATCTACAGGAGTGCAAGTTTCACCATGGCATGGCCCGTGGCGATACGTTGGCACATGAGAATGATTAGAATATGCCAAATATTAGTCAATTATTGAATTCTATCCATGCTGGCTTTTGCAGGCTACCTGAGACATGAAACAGATTATTTTTTACCTCCAAATTCAAGGTTTACTTTTGTTCCACTTGGTCTGTCACAAATGTAGTGTGCCAATATTGCATGATGCATCCTTGACTAGGTTACTAGCTACTAATGTTAGACAAAATTCAAGAGGCACATTTTCACATATACAGCTGTGGAAAAAATTAAGAGACCACTGCACATTTTTCTTAAATCAGCATATCTACATGTATGACAGCCATTCCATTCCAGTGTCTGTTGAATTCCAACACAGGTATACCTCATTCTACTGAATTAGGTACTGATTAGGTGATCACATGAACCAAATCTTATTTAACGAGGAAAAGTATAAAAACCACTGCTGTGGTCATCACTATCCTCTTGCAATAGGACCAGCTGGATGGCAAAAACAGTGCTAATAGTACCTCAAAAGTAATATTAATCAAAAAATAACTATTGACCATGCCAAAAGAGTTGAAAATGAAAGTTTTGAGTGAGGAAAAGAAGGGTTCAATTCTGGCTTTACTGGCAGAGGGATACAGTGAGCGCCAGGTTGCTTCCATCCTTAAAATGTAAAAGACGGCGGTTCATAAGAACAAGGTCAAACAGCAGACATTGGGGACAACAAAGCTACAGACCGGCAGAGGGCGAGATGACCACCAACTCATTTGAATGTCACTCAACAACTGTAGGATGACATCAAGTGACCTACAAAAAGAATGGCAAATGGCAGCTGGGGTGAAGTGCACGGCGAGGACGGTTCGAAACAGGCTCCTAGGGGCAGGGCTGAAGTCGTGCAAAGCTAGAAAAAAGCCCTTCATCAATGAGAAACAAAGAAGAGCCAGGCTGAGGTTTGCAAAATACCATAAGGATTGGACCGTAGAGGACTGAAGTAAGGTCATCTTCTCTGATGAGTCCAATTTTCAGCTTTGCCCAACACCTGGTCGTCTAATGGTTAGACGGAGACCTGGAGAGGCCTACAAGCCACAGCGTCTCGCACCCACTGTGAAATTTGGTGGAGGATCGGTGCTGATCTGGGGGTGCTTCAGCAAGGCTGGAATCGGGCAGATTTTTCTTTGTGAAGGACGCATGAATCAAGCCACGTACAAGGTTGTCCTGGAAGAAAACTTGAAGAAAACATGCTCTGGTGGAGAGCATGCCAAGACGCATGAAAGCTGTGATTGAAAATCAGGGTTATTCCATTAAATATTGATTTCTGAAACATTCAAACATTAGTATTGTGTTGTTTAAAAATGAACATTAACTTATTTTCTTTGCATTATTCGAGGTCTGACAACACTGCATCTTTTTTTGTTATTTTGACCAGTTGTCATTTTCGCAAATAAATGCTCTAAATGACAATATTTTTATTTGGAATTTGGGAGAAATGTTGTCAGTAGTTTATAGAATAAAACAACATTTTTACCCAAACACATACCTATAAATAGTAAAACCAGAGAAACTTATAATTTTGCAGTGGTCTCTTAATTTTTTCCAGAGCTGTATGACAAAATCCCAAGTTTTTGCTTATCCGTTTCACACACATCCATGTGCTTCTACGAGAAAAAGATAAAGGAGGTCTATAGTATTTTTTTGTATCGAGTGATGGTGCCTCAATGTTGTTGCTAGCAAATCGCGCATCCAGTTATCAAAACTCAACTTTTCCTCGATATGAGAACTGATGGGAACAGTTAATATGTAGCGTTGTATGACGTGCAACTACGTCAACGATTTTAAGTGTGGACCTACACGGTATAGCCACCAAACATGGTTAAAACTAAAATGTTGATATCATGGATGTTCAGTCCTTGCATCCATAGCTCTGTTTATGAGTTTGAGTGGTTACATTTCTCCAGGCCCATCCCTCATCTTTTTCCAAAACAGAGGCGGGGTAGGCGCTTTGTTATTGTTTCAGCTTTAATTAATCTTGCAGCACAAGAAGAATGTTTGTGACTTTTTACCTGAAGGCTGCTTATTAGCTTTGATTGAATAGCGGCCTGGGGCTGTGTCTGAATAATGGTTTCCTCTACTACATTACCTCTGATAGATGGATGCTCCGGACAGGTCTCACCCCTATAGATCTCAGCTGACATAAATTGACACATCAGACAGAGGAGAGTTACAAAGACTATATACGTACACAGCTTCCAACTTGATATGGATCTTAATGTTTAAAACTCCAGTGTTCTAACCAATATATTTTCACTTTTACAATTAAATACTTTGTGCATTATGATATTGTTTCCCTGCAAAAAAATTAACAGAACTAGATTGGATGGAGGTATAGCTGAGAGAGAGAGAGAGAATATGAATGAAAGGCAAATCTATCAGAAACACACCTCCCTTAAATACCCCCCCCTCCCCCCTCGTTCCCTTTCTCTCCCCAGCTCTCACCCCTCCATCCCTCCCTCCCCCTCTGTTATATTTTATTCTCCAATGCGAATGTAATAAATATATGCAAATGTGTGCTGTGGAACATGACGACTCTAAATCAGCCGCGGATGTTCTTTGAGCGCCGCCGAGATTGAGGCTGAGAGCTGACCCTAGGTTAATCATTTTTCACTTCCCTATCGCATTCAATTCTGCTGCTGCTGCCTGCGTATGTGTGTGTGTGTGTAACTGTGTTTGTGACTGTGTGTCTGTGAGGGGGGAGGGGGCATTTGTGTGTGTGTGTGGGGTGGGGGGGGTGCGTGGGTGTGTATGAGTGAGTGAAAGTGTATGTGTGTGGGAGTGCACATGAACTTGTGTGCATGAAAGTGTTTGCTTGTTTGTTTACCTAAATAAAATGATATGCGTGTGTTTGTGTGTCAGCGTGTGTGTGTGTGTGTGTGTGTGTGTGTGCAAGCACATGGGTGTGTGTGTCGTAATCATGCAAAGGGCCAATGCAGATAAAAAGTATAGTATGTAATAATGCAAAGCTATTCTTCGAGACATAGTTCTAATGTTATTATCTACCCAGCTAACAACAAACGTTCCCACAACTTTATAAAACGTTCCCTCTCATTAGGTAATTATCTAAAGTTTTCACAGGAATATTCCAGTGATGTGCAAGGACTGTCTCCAAGAGACCATTCCCTTAATGTCAAACAGAACTTACCCAGAATGTGGTTACCATTTTCTTAGAATATTCCAAATGAATGTTCTAGACACGTCTCAGGGGAACATCGCAAGAACATTCATGTGTCCAGCTTTCTGAGGGTTAGGAGAATATTCCATCAACGTCACACCAACCACACACAGTACATGGTTTCCTTGTTCTCAGAATAAAATATATTAATGTTGTAGACACGTTTCATGGGAACGTTGCAAGAACATTCATGTGTTCAGTGTTTTGAGGGTTAGGAGAATATTTCATCAGCGTCACACCAAACCAGGGGTTGGAACCAAAATTATTTTCCAATCGTTTCATTCTGAACAGAACCACTATTTTTTTTGTTCCATTCCACTGTTCCGACCAGCAAAAGAAAGTTCTGAACCGTTTCGAACCCAAACAAAGTACAGATTTATATTGTTCCTTTTTTAACCTGTGAAAGAATGACGTTAATGCTTAGGGAGTGAACGTTATTTATAATAAGGGTTACATGGAGAAAATCGGACCCCTCTGAAATGAAAATGGATGGCCCTCCCTTCAGCAAAATATATTCGACCTAAATCCTCCCTGAACGCTTGAAAAAAACAAGTGACCCTCGCCTACACCCAAAACAATAAGTAAAACAAAATGGATAGCAGAGAACATGTCTACCATTTACCCTCACTTCTTGGACAGACAAGAGCCTTAGATATGCAGTTTTAGAAACTGTTCTTCATCCATGGCAATGCAGGATTTTTGATAGAGCAGTGAAAGTGCACAGGGCTGTGGGCCAGAAGGTTGTGGGTTCGCAGACCACCGTGGGCAAGAGTAGGGGTGGAAAGATCTCCGTTATAGTAAAGTCATTGCATAAATCTATCATCGTATATGCAGGTCCGATCTTCTTCTTTTTTTTTATTCATGCAATTCTACGTCATTTTAAATATTAGCAGTCTTTTTTGATACCACACAAATTACCGAAATTACAGGCTAAGAATGGACAGAGAGATAGGCCTATGTGTTCATCTTATCATATTTCTCCAATGCCAAATCAGTGTCTTGTTTGCAACGAAACTGTCCCTGTTTGCAAATAATTACATTTGAGACGTCATTAGGAATCTGGGCATGGTACTTTCAAAAGTTAGGCCTACCTATCCACCTCAGACAGAGTAGGCCTACTGTACGCTTTAACTGCTGGCTTACTCTTCTTCCGTGGCTTAACCCGAGGTCACAAGTGTTTCCCTTAAAGCTGTCTGGGTTTAAACATATTCTATTGTACAGAAAGTTAATACCTTAATCAATTGATAGTGACAGAATTTCATTACTTCCCAAGCAAAGTAAATTTTTTGTCTCAGCTATAGAAGGTTGTAGCTCAGCCTCTGAATGTCAAAGACACGAAACAATGATATTCCCATATGCATCGGAGTCACATCTTTCCTCTGTATTTTACAGCTTGTTTCCAGCATAAAGCATCGCGGACCAAAGAGCTGTTATACTGTAGATCACTTTATATAATCAGATCAGTTTTATTTTGTTCAGAATCTTATGCTAATAAGGGGTAGGCCTGTGCTTTTTGCCATTTTCTTTAATAAAAGGTAGGTCATTACCAGGTTATGATGAGGTCTTAACTATGATCAATAGGCTACATAATATAGCACATAATATATTGGTCCAAATTATGACCAGCTGGTCATATGGCGATAAGAAAAATAAGCCATATTCTGGTCGGTAAAAAGACGAAAAAAATAAGTCATTTTTCAACCAGTTTGCGACCAGAATAAGACGTCATAAAAATACGTATTTTCAACCTAGTTTTACCCACTGGTATGGTGGACAGAAAAATTCTGTACATAATATTCTAGTCAGTAGAAATACCTTAAAAAACCAGTTTGCGACCAAAATAAGACGTCATAAAAAGACATCATACTGACATCTTTTCAACCAGGTTTTGCCCACTGGGTACCCCTTCAATTTGAGTCTTGGTTTTAACTGAACAGCCCTTCTCTGACAAAGAGGTATGCTATTTAAAGAGTGCATGGTGGGTGAAGGTATTGACCGACAATAGCTTTGGATATAGCAGCCTATAGCCTAATTACGTCTGTCAAACAGCCTGCCACTTATTTCTTAAATAGGAAGAAATAGGCTCCAACACAAAGCCCTCTTGTTGTTAGAAAAGTCTAATTAAAATGAAGAGGGTTAAATTGAATTCTGCCTACTCGAATTTGCCTACTTTCAGCACCATGAGCTGTCCATTTCTGATTGATTGTGCCGTGATTGCTGCTTCAAGTTTCAGCACCACAATGTAAGTTACTCGAATCTGGCTTTTTGTGAGGTCAATAACTCTGATAAATACATAATGGTCAAGAAACATATTGTTTTTAATAAAATCAAATATAGTAGTAGCAGGCTATCAAAGTTGACCTTGACCCTCATCTTCTTCGTCTCCTTCTCAAACTGAACAGAACATAGGCTATAGGCTAGTCTGCACGCAAGATAGTCAATTTTTTGGACTAGGCCTAATCAAAAAAGATTTTCGGAAGAAGCCTTTGACTCTCCTCCTGAACTGCCACCATAGGCCTACACAGCACAGCCATTGGTTGTATTTACACCATCCCAGCAGCTTTCTTAGAAATATAACTTTGCTCTGTGCTTCTCCAAGCATGCACTTCATAGTGTATAGCCTATGGATCATTAGATTGACCACACTAAATAGCCTATAGGCGCACTTGATATTGCGTGTAGCAGAGAATTAGAGATGAGGGGCGGCATTGGGCACACATTGATATACTGTACATGTTCATTTAGGGCTCTATTCAATCAGATCCGCTTTAGCCAGCATCCACAGAACGGTTGTTTTGGCGGTGTCGGAAGTGGAACTGCGTTAAATCTGTCAAATCCACAAGCGACTCAAGGCATTATACCTAAAGCAGACATTGCCATTGACTGCATGGAGTCGCATTAAGATAAATCCCATGCAGCCTTGTTTACAAGTTCAAACACTGGAATGTGAGATATAATCTACAGCTCGATTAGGCTGATAGGAATCCTCAGGATTTTGTTTAATGATTTTCAATTTGAGCACAATTATTTCTATATACAGTGCCTTCACAAAGTATTCATACCCCTTGATTTATTCCACATTCTGTTGTTACAGCCTGAATTCAAAATGGATGAAATCGTTTTTTTTTCTCACCAATCTAGACACAATATCCCATAATGACAGTGAAAACATGTTTTTAGATTTCTTTTTAGATTTATTGAAAACGAAACACAGAAATAACACCCCTGAATCAATACATGTTAGAATCCCCTTTGGCAGTGATTACAGCTGTGAGTCTTTCTGGGTAAGTCTCTATGAGCTTTGCGCACCTGGATTGTACAATATTTGCATATTATTATTTTTTAAATTCTTCAAGCTCTGTCAAGCTGGTTGTTGATCATTGCTAGACAGCCATTTTCAAGTCTTGCCATAGATTTTCAAAGTCAAAACTGAAGCCTAAACTGTAACTAGGCCACTCAAGAATATTCAATGTCGTCTAGGATTTTGCTTGTGCTTTGATCTATTCTGTTTCTTTTTATCCTTAAAAACTCCCTAGTCCTTGCCGATGACAAGCAAACCCATAACATGAAAATAGCCACCACCAGGCTTGAAAATATGAAGAGTGGTACTCAGTGATGTGTTGTGCTGGATTTGCCCCAAACATAATGCTTTGTATTCAGGACATAAAGTTAATTTCTTTACCACATTTTTTGCAGTTTTACTTTAGTTCCTTGTTGCAAACGGATGCATGTTTTGGAATATTTGTATTCTGTACAGGCTTTCTTCTTTTCAATACTTTTCACATTTATGTTAGTATTGTGGAGTAACTATAATGGTGTTGATCCACCCTCAGTTTTCTCCTATCACAGCCAATAAACTCTGTAACTGTTTTAAAGTCACCATTCACCTCATGGTTAAATCCCTGAGCGGTTTCTTTCCTCTCCGACAACTGAGTTACGAAGGACGCTTGTATCTTTGTAGTGATTGGGTGTATTGATACACCATCCAAAGTGTAAATAGTAACTTCACCATGCTCAAAGGGATATTAAATGTCTGCTTTTTTTAATCCATCTACCAATAGGTGCCCTTCTTTGCGAGGCATTGGAAAACCTCCCTAGTCTTTGTGGTTAAATCTCTGTTTGAAATTCACTGCTCTACTGATGAGGTAGTCATTCAAAAATCATGTTAAACAATATTATTGCACACAGAGTGAGTCCATGCAACTTATTATGTGACTTGTTAAGCACATTTTACTCCTGAACTTATTTAGGCTTGCCATAAAAAAAGGGGTTTAATACTTATTGACTCAAGATATTTCAGCTTTACATTTTTTTTATTAATTTGTAAACATTTCTAAAAACATAATACCACTTTGACACTATGGGGTATGGTGACACATAATCTCAATTGAATCTATTTTAAATTCAGGCTGTAACACAGCAAAAGTGGGAAAAGTCAAGTGGTGTGAATACTTTCTGAAGGCATCCTCAGCAATCTACACACAATATCCCATAATGACAAAGCATAAACAGGTTTTTAGAAATGTTTGCAAATGTATTACAAATAAAAAACATAAATACCTTATTTACATAAGTATTCAGACCCTTTGCTATGAGACTCGAAATTGAGATCAGGTGCATCCTGTTTCCATTGATCATCCTTGAGATTGATTGGAGTCAACCTGTGGTAAATTCAATTGATTGGACATGATTTGGAAAGGCACACACCTGTCTATATAAGGTACCACAGTTGACAGTGCATGTTAGAGCAAAAACCAAGCCATGAGGTCGAAGGAATTGTCCGAAGAGCTCAGAGACAGGATTGTGTCGAGGCACAGATCTGGGGAAGGCTACCAAAAAATTTCTGCAGCATTGAAGATCCAAGAACACAGTGGCCTCCATCATTCTTAAATGGAAGTTTGGAACCACCAAGACTCTTCCTAGAGCTGGCCGCCCGGCCAAATTTAGCAATCGGGGGAGAAGGGCCTTGGTCAGGGAGGTGACCAAGAACCCGATGGTCACTCTGACAGAGCTCTAAAGTTCCTCTGTGGAGATGGGAAAACCTTCCAGAAGGACAACCATCTCTGCAGCATTCCACCAATCAGGCCTTTATGGTAGAGTGGCCAGATGGAAGCCACTCCTCAGTAAAAGGCACATGCCAGCCCGCTTAGAGTTTGCCAAAAGGCACCTAAAGACTCTCAGACCATGAGAAACAAGATTCTCTGGTCTGATGAATCCAAGATTGAACTCTTTGGCCTGAATGCCAAGAGTCACGTCTGGAGGAAACCTGGCACCATCCCCACGGTGAAGCATGGTGGTGGCAGCATCATGCTGTGGGGATGTTTTTCAGCGGCAGGGACTGGTATACTAGTCAGGATCGAAGCAAAGATGAACGGAGCAAAGTACAGAGAGATCCTTGGTGAAAACCCGCTCCAGAGCGCTCAGGACCTCAGACTGGGTCGACGGTTCACCTTCCAACAGGACAGTGACCCTAAGCACTGAATGTCCTTGAGTGGCCCAGCCAGAGCCCGGACTTGAACCCGATCGAACATCTCTGGAGAGACCTGAAAATAGATGTGCAGCGATGCTCCCCATCCAACCTAACAGAGCTTGAGAGGATCTGCAGAGAAGAATGGGAGAAAATCCCCAAATACAGGTGTGCCAAGCTTGTAGCATCATACCCAAGAAGACTCGAGGCTGTAATCGCTGCCAAATGTGCTTCAACAAAGCACTGAGTAAAGGGTCTGAATACTTATGTAAATGTGATATTTCCGTTTTTTTTAGAAGAAAAAAATGTGTTTTTGCTTTTTCATTATGGGATGTTGTGTGTAGATTGATGAGGGAAAAAAACAATGTAGTAAATGTTAGAATAAGGCTGTAACCTAACAAAGTGGAAAAAGTCAAGGGTCTGAATACTTTCCGAAGGCACTGTAGAACTTACCAAAGACTTTGTTACCGTGTTCTCAGAACTTAAGATATCAATGTTCTAAACACGTTTCATGGGAAGGTTGAAAGAACATTCATGTGTCCATTTTTCTGAGGGTTAGGACAATATTCCATCAACGTCCCACAAAACATACACAGGACATGGTTGCCATGTTCTCAGAACATAAGATATTAATGTTCAAGACATGTTTCATGGGAACGTTGCAAAAACATTTAAATGTAAAAATAAATAAATGTTTGTAACTTTTGCAGAGCTAATCAAGGCACTGATTGGTGAACCACTAATCCATTCAAAACTCTGTCTGTTGGCAAGGTTAGGGACACACACACAGTGCTTTTAACGTACATATGTGACACACAATTACATTGTGCATGTTCATTTATTCAGCAATTGTTATTCAACATGTCCTCGTCGTTCACAATACTCCAATCTTCCTGCTACACCACCATGTCCGTGTCAGTTGTTAGTTAAGCTGACTATTCTCTCATCATTGATTTTATTTACTAATTTCAGCAATTGATGGGCTTTCTGTATAGTTGTCTAATGTTGGTGGGGCATATTAACATGTTTTAATGATACTCCTGAATCACTATGATCAATAAACTATTTTCTTGAGTGTACTTTTATCAGAGTTGACATTTACGTCAAAGTTCACCCTATTCCTTACATCAATCAAGTTGTTTCAGATCTGTGCCTTGGGAGGAGGGGTTAGGGTTTCTTCAGGATAGCCTAGCTATATTGGCTCAATAAGCACACGCTCCAGAGATACCCCTTATTGAGACAGTGGTTATGGGGTTTGACATTGGTGCTGGTGGCTTGGGTTTGAACATTCTCCTAACCCTCAGAAAACAAGACACTTTAATGTTTTTGCAACATCCCATGAAATGTGTATAGAGCTTTAATATCGTATATGATGTGACATTGATGGAATATTTTCCTAAGCCTCAGAAAACTACAAATGAATGTTCTACGCAACTTCCTAAAAACGCGTCGAGAACATTGTTGTATATTCTGAGAACATTGTAACCATGTTCTAGATAATATTAAGCAACCTTACGGGTAACATTACAAAAATGTTCTCTCTCCCTAGAATTGTTAGCTGTGTGGTTTTCTCTTCAATTGGCAAACAGATTTTCCCTGCAGAAAGGATGGTGATAGTGGTAAGAAGGCCAGCCTAGCTGGTGTTTGCTAGTACATTTCCATTCAACAGCACCAGTATACAGTATACAATGTAATCCTACTATGTTCTATCGAACTCTGAAATACACAGATTTCATTTCTAATCAAACATAATTTAGTCTCTATCTCGGCCCCTCCTCGCCCCCCCTTGCCCTTCTCCATGGGATCTCCCTCCCCCTTCCAACCCAGGATTGTCGCCAAGGCAACCAGAAGCTCATTTCTGAAGTGTCAGTTTACATTATTGTCTTCACGCTCTCTATTGATAACCTCCACGCCTCTCTCTCTTACTCTCTTTCTCTCTTTCCTTCTCTCTGTTCTGTCTATCACTCGCTCTCGCCTCCTCTCTTCCTTGTATTCTGTCTCTCACATTCAAACACTGTTGTCGCTCTATCTTCTATCTCACTTCATTTCTCACTCTGCCTCTCTCTCCTTCTATCTCACTTCATTTCTCTCTCCGATTCTCTCTCTCTAGCAAACTTGCATGTGCATACACACACACACACACCCTGTCTCTTCACGTGTGTGTACACGTGTGTGTGTGTGTGTGTGTGTGTGTGTGTGTGTGTGTGTGTCTGAATGTTTTCAGAAAAAGAGGTAAAGTGAGAATGATTGAGTGAAGACAAAATTAACATTCCCTAAAAGGCGCCGGCACGATCTCACTGTAAAAGAGAAAAGATTTGCACAGATAGAAGTGTGAAAGACAGGCCATATGGTAGAACATGGGAACGACTATCTACACGTTTAAAGCTCACTGTATGTATAATGTACACTAGATTACCAAAAGTATGTGGACACCTGCTTGTCGTACATCTTATTCCAAAATCATGGGCATTAATATGGAGTTGGTCCCCTTTTTGCTGCTATAACAGCCTCAACCCTTCTGGGAAGGCTTTCCACTGGATGTTGGAACATTGCTGCGGGGACTTGCTTCCATTCAGCCACAAGAGCATTAGTGAGGTCGGGCACTGACGTTGGGCGATTAGGCCTGGCTTGCAGTCGGCGTTCCAATTCATCCCAAAGGTGTTCGATGGGGTTGAGGTCAGGGCTTTGTGCAGGCCAGTCAAGTTCTTCCACACCGATCTCGACAAAACATTTCTGTATGGACCTTTGCTTTGTGCACAGGGGCATTGCCATGCTGAAACTGGAAGGGCCTTCCCCAAACTGTTGCCACAAAGTAGGAAGCACAGAATCGTCTAGGATGTCATTGTATGGTATAGCGTTAAGATTTCCTTTCACTGGAACTAAGGGGCCTAGCCCGAACCATGAAAAACAGCCCCAGACCATTATTCCTCCTCCACCAAACTTTACAGTTGGCACTATGCATTGGGGCAGGTAGCGCTCTCCTGGCATCCGCCAAACCCAGATTTGTCGATCAGACTGCCAGATGGTGAAGCGTAATTCATCACTCCAGAGAACGCGTTTCCGCTGCTCCAGAGTCCAATAGCGGCGAGCTTTACAACACACCAGTCGACGTTTGGCATTGCACATGGTGATCTTAGGCTTGTGTGCAGCTGCTTAGCCATGGCAACCCATTTCATGAAGCTCCTGACGAACAGTTCTTGTGCTGACGTTGCTTCCAGAAGCAGTTGGAACTCGGTAGTGAGTGTTGCAACCGAGGACAGATTATGTTTACACACTATGCGCTTCAGCACTCGGCGGTCCCATTCTGTGAGCTTGTGTGGCCTACCTATTCGCGGCTGAGCCGTTGTTGCTCCTAGACGTTTACACTTCATAATAACAGCACTTACAGTTGACCGGGGCAGCTCTAGCAAGGCACAAATTTGACAAACTGACTTGTTGGAAAGGTGGCATCCTATGACGGTGCCACTTTGAAAGTCACTGAGCTCTTCAGTAAGGCCATTCTACTGCCAATGTTTGTCTATGGCGATTGCATGGCTGTGCGCTCGATTTTATACACCTGTCAGCAACGGGTGTGGCTGAAATAGCTGAATCCACTAATTTGAAGGGGTGTCTACATGCTTTTGTATATATAGTGTAACAACAACACTATCCCTTCTAAAATAGTGTTTCTAACAGTCCATTCCTCTGTGTGTTTGTGTGTGTGCAGGCCCATATGAAGATCTTTGCTGCATACGGCTCTACTAAGGATATCACAGTGTACTCCTCCTTAGGTCTGCCGCCTTCACACATCTACATAGTGGGACGGCCCACCAAGAAGATGTCCAGCCAGTGTCAGGTACCAAACTAGCTCTTAGAAAGTGCACTTAACTTCCAACTTCAACTTATGAATATATAGAATGCACAAATGTATTCCTATAGATGGATAGTTTAGTAGATTAGTGATTGATCTGATCTCTCCTCAATTCCTACCCACTCTCTTTTTCTATTTTTTTTTATTTCTCTCGCTCTCTCTCTGTGTCTCTCTCAGTCTTTCGCATACTTTTGTATATATAGTGTACTACCCAACTAGTACATAACATTCTGAGAACCATATGTTTCTTAGAGCTTGGTGAGAGTCTGGTTGTCCCATTGTTATTTTGCATACAACCTTCTCACAAAGTTCTGGGAATGGTGCAGGATACCCAGCTAGCACTGAGAACCGTATGTTTCTTAGGTGGGAATTTCAGTACTTCAGCATAACGTTTCCTACATGTTTCCACATGTTTCTATTTAAAATAATGTTCTCAAATTGTTCCGAGAATGTTAAGGATCAACGTTCTTCTATGGGAATTTCAGTACTTCAGCATAACATTTTCTACAGGTTTCCTCATGGTTCTATTTAATGCTTTACACTATATAGATAGGGCTACATTGAAATGTTTCTTACAGAAAGAATATGGAAAGCAGATGCATAAACATGTTAGCATTGATGTCCGCACCTGCGTGGAAATCTAATGAACATAATGCAAAAATCCCCATTTAAAATATGTCTGTTTAAGCTAGACATATATTGCATTCGGAAAGTATTCAGACCCCTTGACCTTTTCCACATTTTGTTACGTTACAGCCTTATTCTAAAATTGATTTAATTGTTTTTTTTCCCCTCATCAATCTACACACAATACCCCATAATGACAAAGCAAAAACAGGTTTTTAGAAATGTTAGCAAATGTTTAAAATTAAAAAAACTGAAATATCACCTATATAAGTATTCAGACCCTTTACTTAGTACTTTGCTGAAGCACCTTTGACAGCGATTACAGCCTTGAGTCTTCTTGAGTATGACGCTACAAGCTTGGCACACCTGTATTTGGGGAGTTTCTCCCATTCTTCTCTGCAGATCCTCTCAATCTCTGTCAGGTTGGATGGGGAGCGTCGCTGCACAGCTATTGTCAGGTCTCTCCAGAGATGTTCGATCGGGTTCAAGTCTGGGCTCTGGCTGGGCCACTGAAGGACATTCAGAGACTTGTCCCAAAGTCACTTCTGTGTTGTCCTGGCTGTGTGTTTAGGATCGTTGTCCTGTTGGAAGGTGAACCTGTGCCCCAGTCTGAGGTCCTGAACGCTCTAGAGCAGGTTTTCATCAAGGATCTCTCTGTACTTTGCTCTGCTCATCTTTCTCTCGATCCTGACTAGTCTCCCAGTTCCTGCCGCTGAAAAACATCCCCACAGCATGATGCTGCCACCACCGTGATTCACCGTAGGGATGGTGCCAGGTTTCCTCCAGACGTGACGCTTGGCATTCAGGCCAAAGAGTTCAATCTTGGATTCATCAGACCAGAGAATCTTGTTTCTCATGGTTTGAGAGCGCTTTAGGTGCCTTTTGGCAAACTCCAAGCGGGCTGTCATGTGCGTTTTACTGAGGAGTGGCTTCCATCTGGCCACTCTACCATAAATGCCTGATTGGTGGAGTGGTGCAGAGATGGTTGTCCTTCTGGAAGGTTCTCCCATCTCCACAGAGGAACTCGGTTCTTGGTCACCACCCCGACCAAGGCACTTCTCCCCCGATTGCTCAGTTTGGCCGGGCGGCCAGGAAGAGTCTAGGAAGAGTCTTGGTGGTTCCAAACTTCTTCCATTTAAGAATGATGGAGGCCACTGTGTTTTTGGGGACCTCGACACAATCCTGTCTCGGAGCTCTACAATTCCCTTTGACCTCATGGCTTGGTTTTTGCTCTGACATGCACTGTCAGCTGTGGGACCTTATATAGACAGGTGTATACCTTTCCAAATCATGTCCAATCAAATCAATTTACCACAGGTGGACTCCAATCAAGTTGTAGAACCATCTCAAGGATGATCAATGGAAACAGGATGCACCTGAGCTCAATTTTGAGTCTCATAGCAAATGGTCTGAATACTAAGATTTTTTATTCTTTATACATTTGCAAAAATTTCTAATATCCTGTTTTCGCTTTGTCATTATGGGGTATTGTGTGTAGATTGATGAGGAAAAACATTTATTTAATCCATTTTATATTAAGGCTGTAACATAACAAAATGTGGAAAAAGGGAAGGGGGCTGCGTCTCAATCCACCGCATCCGCCGATGTCGGCCTTCTGCATCTGTGGTGGAAGGTGTCAGAGCTACACCGGTGTTTGTCAGACCAGGAGACATCCCGAAAATCTGTCTTCTCACAAAAACATCTGTAGCATCTGAACCATTTGGCCTACAAACTAATATGACCCCTCTATGGGAGAATGGTGAACACGATGGTCTGAAGTCTCGTCTAAAGTTAGCCCGGTACCAGTTAAAAAAATTAATGGAAGTATATATGGAAGTAGTTTAGTGCCCCAAAAAGGGGTTAAATATGCGTCATTTCAACAACAACAAAATCCTGATCTTTCTTATATCTCTCAGGTATAGGACAGACACTTCAAAACAAACTTTATTTTGATTTTTTTTGGGCTATCTGTTTTGCAATGTATGAATATGTTATTCAATGTGTTTCTATGGGCTAATAGCAGTAAGGCCACATTTGTATACTTACAGGGGTCCTACATTTCAAAATCAAATAGGAAAATGATCCATGGTATGACCATCTTAAAACAATTCCACTTGCATGGAAGTGAACCGGGTAAAAAAAAGAGCTAGCTTGCTACCTCTGTTAAAATTAGCTAGCTACAGAGCTACCACATCTTGCTCATGTCTTCTATCTAAATAATACTGATAAAATGAACTAAATGTAAACATGTCTGCCAGCTGTTAGTAGCTAACTGCTGATGCTGTCATAGATAGCACAAGCATATGGGAAAGAGTAGTTTTTAAGGTGTTTGTGGAAGCTGCGTGTTGCGGTAATTCAGTCGTTATGTGGCTCTGGGGGAGCTTTCTAAACGGCCTGCCGAGTGCTGGCTAAACTGAAATGCGACGCTTTGCCCATGGTTCCGATCGTAGATTGGAAGAGCCATGCTTTCTTGGGAGGGGTGGATTTTGCTCCATGGGAAGGTTTTTTAAATTATAATTTAGGATCAATGTTCACAGTTGCTTCTGGTTGAAGAGGCAGCAGATAATGTTAGCTTTCTATAGCTAGCTATCCTCTTCCTCCATTTCTGAATTAATTTGTGGCTATTTCTTTCTAGCTGGAAAAATAAGTGAGCTAGATTTTGTTTGTGTACTGCCGTATGTCGATAACATAGCTAAGTTTGTCACTGGTATGGGCTAGTAAATATCCTAAGCCTAGTCAGTTATACAGTGATAGTTGCAAGCTAAAACGTGTGAGAGAGGGAGAAGAGAATTCACTTTTTGTTTCATCCACTGCTGGCTTGCTAATGTTCACTCAAATTAGATTGCTATTCTATAAAGATTGTAATTGTGTCAATATGTTGTGAATATTGTAGAGAAATCCTCACAGCCATTTTCCATACTAACAAGTGATGTGCCACTTGGTGCGGACCAGCTTACCATGTACAGTAGGCTACAGGAATATGCTCCTCCACCGTGTGAGTCATAGGAATTACAATCTTGCGTTCGGGGCTTTCCGGCAGTCTTCGTGGTTTTTATATGCAGGGAGCATAAATTGTACAATTGTTTAAACTAACAAATCATTTTTCAAGTTCGAACCTATGTATACTAGTTAATATACAGCTACATATACCAACTACATAAATATCTGATAAGGTCCATTATCTGCTACCTGGACTTAAAAAGGGAACAGTTTGGAGATTATGGGAAAATTATTAGACTAAAGGTGAGGACACAACAGTTCACCTGACACAAGACTGAATCCAAACATTACACTGTCCATTTTATGTGCATTTTACATTTCCTGTACTTTTCGTCGCAATAAAATCTGAAACTACTTTGGATACATTCAGTAACATGATAAGAATATTCTTGAAATATTTGGGGTAGGTGCAACATAAGACAAAAAAATTACGAGGGTTTGAGTGAGAGGTCAAACTGGTGTCTCCAAGTGGCCACACACCTCTCCAAAGTGTGCACAGTTCCTAAGTAATTTCAATGCACTTTCATGACTCAAAGAAGAGTCTCCAACTATAGGGTGCTTTTTTGAGCTCTCCTAGCTGTGCTGTTGAGGTACTAGAGCAAGCACACTTGTAGTTGTTTTGTTTGGAACACAGCCCTGCATCCCCACCATCACACAATTACTGTTGTTTACGTAATCCAAAAATGGTCCATTATAAATCACAATCTGGATCAGGTGGGCATAATTTGAAACCTTGCTGTATAGCCAACATGACTAATAGAATTCAAATAAATTATAAAATACGATCTTAGTGTTAGGCTTTCACAAGGCAATTCAGAGAAGCAGATTGTAATTTTGGTGCGTTTACAATGGAGTCATGAGTGCTTTCAGGTCCGCGGAAAATTGTCTTCACAATACAACAAACATAGGCTCATTCTGTTCATCCATAGTATAATGCCATGTCATCTTGTAACTGTAAATCAAATATAGTGATCATAAACGTTGACACTATAATACATGAGTTTTATGATATGGATAGTGGTGGAAAAAGTACCCAATTGTCATACTTAAAAGAAAAGATACCTTAACAGAAAATTACTCAAGTAAAAGTGAAAGTCAGCCAGTGAAATACTAATTGAGTAAAAGTCTAAAAGTAGTTGGTTTTAAATATACTTAAGTATCAAAAGTAAAAGTATAAATCCTTTCAAATTCCTTATATTAAGCAAATATTTTTAATTTACGGATAGCCGGTGCACACTCCAACAATTGTGAGTCTGTGAGTCCACCAGATCAGAGGCAGTAGGGATTACCAGGGATGTTCTCTTAATTAGTGTGTGAATTTGACCATTTTCCTGTCCTGCTAAGCACTTTTGGGTGTCAGGAAAAATGTATGGAGTAAAAAGTACATTATTTTCTTTAGGAATATAGTGAAGTAAAAGTAAAAGTTGTCCAAAATATAAATAGTAAAGTAAAGTACAGATACCCATCAAAAATACTTAAGTAGTACTTTAACATATTTTTACTAAAGTACTTTACACCACTGGATATGTGAAGGGCACATTCGGACTCACGCAGTGGTGTAGTGGTGCCTAGAGAACTGGGTATACTCAAATTTGCGCCCTGTGTGAAAATGTATATGAGAAACAGTGACATACACGCTGAATGACATAAAATAATAAATCCCATATTGGTCTTTCACAGTCTGGCCAACCCAATCTGTACAGATAAACTGAGTAAAAAATTCACAGTTTTCAGATTTTCCCCATTCTTTTCAGGTTTTCGTTCTCACACTTTTAACAGAAAAAAATATATATATTTGTATGTTCTAAGTCCAGTGCTTAAACCACATCTGGAGACCACTTTTGAGGTCTGAGAAAAATCTAAGAAATTTAGTTTTTTAGAGTAGTTACCGTTTAATTCAAGTGTGCAGGCACCTAGGCACCTTGTTTGATTAGCGGTGTTTCTGTAGCACCTGAAATGCAGTTTGCAAAAGAAATGGCCACTGGATTGAGGCAAATAATCAAATAATCATTCTGACAGGTAGGCATACTTTGTAGCTAGTTAAGATTTAATAGAGAAGGTTTTACTTTTACCAGAAGACAATTAGGCCTGTAATTAGCATCCCTATATTTTTCCTGTTCCTTAATTGTTTTACTTCATATTATGAGGCGTGTCTTAACTTGCTTCAAAGTAGCCTATAGCCAAAATCCTACCATATTTTTTAAAAGACATACTCAGTATGCGTTCTCCTGTTGTATTGGTTTTCTTTTAACTTTCTTTCATTGTCTAGCAGCCAAAGGCATTATCCTAATCATATTAGCAACCAATGATAGTTGTTGTATTTTTAAACCCCCTCTCTTTCTAAAGGATATTTCCATCTCTGTCCATGAAACTGCTTGCATGTGTGTTGCACATTTTAGAACAGTGCCAGGAAAATAACCTCTCCCTCAACGTCAACAAAACGATGGAGATGATCGTGGACTTCTGGAAACATCAGACGGAGCATGCCTCTATCCACATCGATGGGACCGCAGCGGAGAAGGTGGAAAGCTTCAAGTTCCTCGGCGTACACATCACTGACAATCTGAAAAGGTCCACCCACACAGACAGTGTGGTGAAGAAGGCGTTACATTTGCCTCTTCAACCTCAGGAGGCTGAATAAATGTGTCTTGGCACCTAAGACCCTCAGAAACTTTTACAGATGCACAATTGAGAGCATCCTGTCAGGCTGTATCACCGCCTGGTACGGCAACTGCACCGCCCGTAACCGCAGGGCTCTCCAAAGGGTGGCGCGGTCTGCCCAACGCATCACCGGGGTCACACTGCCTGCCCTCCAGGACACCTACAGCACCCAATGTCATTGGAAGGCCAAAAAGATCATCAAGGACATCAACCACCCCGCTACCATCCAGAAGGCGAGGTCAGTACAGGTGCATCAAAGCTGGGACTGAAAAGACTGAAAAACAGCTTCAATTTCAAGGTCATCTGACTGTTAAATAGACATCACTATGCCGACTACCATCCGGTTACTCAACCCTGCACCCTAGAGACTCCTGCCCTATGTACATAGACATGGAATCACTGGTCACTTTAATAATGTTTACGTACTGCATTACTCATTTCATATTTATATACTGTATTCTATTCTACTGTATTTTAGACAATGCCACTCCGACATTGCTCGTCCGAATATTTATATATTTCTTAATTCCATTATTTTACTTTAGATTTTTGTGTATTGTTGTGAATTGTTAGATACTACTGCACTGTTGGAGCTAGGAACGGAAGCATTTCGCTACACCTGCAATAACATCTGCTAAATATGTGTATGTGAACAATAACATTTTATTTGATTAGATTTGTTTTTCCGCAAATTGCATTTTGAAACATTCACACATAGGCCTACTGCCGTGTGTACATTGCTGCGCCTAAAATGTGAAGAAATCAGTGGTGATTTTAGCATGTCAATTTGGTGGGGCAAACAAACAAAAATGTTTTAGATGCATGCCAGCAAAGCCACTACACAACCAGTGGCGACCCGTCATTCAGGGCAGGTGGGGTAGAGCCCCACCTGTTTTGAGCCCCACCTGTTTAGCAACAAAAAAAAATTGAATAAATAAATATGTTGCCTGTTTTGCATGTTATTTTAGCATCAATACGTGTCACATATCAGTTTGCAAACAATTTAAAAAAAATCTGCATACAAACATGGCTCAGTGTTCTGTCACTCATGGGGACACTACCTCGCCGCAAAATCTACGGGGAGAGTTCGAAAATTCAAGCCCCTTGGGTGCTGCCATACAGTTACATTAGAAGTTCCCATCCAAGAAGGCTCAAGGTCATTGGCCACAGATAAAATTATGTCAAATCACGTTATATCTACAGTAGCTTTGATTGGACTGATCATGTTAACATCATACTTTCAAAATCTTAGCTAGCAAGCTAGCAGTCATCATCATGAATCAAGTCGACAATCTACTGGCAAATCCTTTTCAATCCTTGTCATATGAAGAGAAATTATTAAGAGAAATTCTAGATAAAACGTATCGGTGCTCATCGGCCATTGGACATAAACATTACACACCAAGTTGGAAATCGCAAATTCAACAATGAGTGGTTTGGAAGGAATCAGTGGCTAACTGCAAGCAATGCAAAGCAATTAGAGTGGATGTGTGGTCCAAGTCTGGGTTCCAAGCTTAAAAGGATAAACATTCAACATTGGCCATGCTGTCAATCCAGCATGACTTCTGCCGCTTTCAAAACAACTGGAAACTCGGAACTGGGAAATCTCAGACTTCAGTGAGTTCAAGACAACTGGAAACTTGGAAAAAAAACGTTTTGAACGGTCATCCAAGTCAGAAATCCAAGTCGGGAACTCGGGCCTCTTTCTAGAGCTCTGACCTGAAGATCACTAACGTCATGATTCAACCTTGTTTTCTTCCGAGTTCCCAGTTGTCTTTAAAGCACCCATAAATCCAGAGAATGCCAGATGTGATGACAAAGTTTGATAAAAAAAATTTGCCCACGAAGGACCGCCGCGCCACCTTCCTATTCAAGTGAGCACAGCACAACAAGGTGAGTCCAAAAATGTATTGTATGCTGCTGCATAAATGATGTAATATGCCAGGAAGATATGTATACTGTAGCTAAGAAAGTAATACTAAGTGTATGTTGTGTAGTAAGCTGTTCGTAGCCCATGTGGCCACTACAGGATAAATAAAGGGGTCATATAAGCAGACAATGAAAGCTCTTACAATATTCGATGATGACATTTCTCTACAACAGGCTATAGGCTACATGTGCACCACCAAGTCAGAACAGTAGGCTAAATTATGAGGGGAAAAGGGACCAAATTATTAGTGAGATTATTATTTAAATTTTTTAGCTAAACAGGAGGGGCTCTGCCCCACCTGCCCTGAATGACGTGTTGCCACTGGAAGAAATAATAGTTTATCAACATTTTAAGCTAAACGTTCCGATCTGTTCCATCAGCCCTATTAATTGATACTGTGTATACCTCCACTACACTACTTTGATACGTATCAGTGGGGATTAAGAAGTGAGTATACACAATGCCCACTGAAAATTAAGTGGGTATATGGCGTACACCTGCGTATACCCTGCACTACACCACTGGATTCATGGGTGTTTGGCTTGCTTGTATGACATCAAAGAGGTATTTATTATAATCCTCAACGTCTCATCTTTCAAAATACACTGAGTCTTCTTCATTTACAGCATTTCCCTTACTCAGATAACAAAACATTTGCAATAGTTGCCCAAAAGTTATTGTCGTGCACCTTGTGGTCAAGTTCAGAACGGCTGTCGGTCAAAACCCATACAGAGCTGTGAAGCAGAGACCCTGAGCTCTGACATCATGTATAGCATGTTACTGTACAGCCACTGCATTCCAATTTAGGCACTTATCAGTGTCCAAATCTGCCATTTCCAACCCCTAAACGGGTACGAGTGTAAAGGGCTACAATTGTGTTCTCAAAACATTAAGAAAACTTTCCATAAAAACCACAAGAAAACATTAGTAACGTTCAAAGAACGTTCTAAGAATGTTATTTAAAAACATATACACTTAGTATACCAGACATTAGGAACACCTTGCTAATATTGAGTTGCACCCCCCACTTTTGCCCTCAGAACAACCTAAATTCGTCGGGGAATGGATGCTACAAGGTGTCGAAAGCGTTCCACAGGGATGCTGGTCCATGTTGACTCCAATGCTTCCCAGAGTTGTGTCAAGTTGGCTGGATGTCCTTTGGGTGGTGGACCATTCTTGATATACACGGGAAACTGTTGAGCGTGAATAACCCTGCAGCGTTGCAGTTCTTGACAAAAAAACAGTGTGCCTGGCACCTACTACCAGACCCCGATCAAAGGCACTTAAATATTTTGCCTTGCCCGTTCACCCTCTGAATGGCACACATACACAATCCATGTCTAAATTATCCCAAGGCTTACAAATCCTTCTTTAACCTGTCTCCTCCTCTTCATCTACACTGATTTGAAGTGGATTTAACAAGTGACATCAATAAGGGATCATAGCTTTCACCTGGATTCACCTGGTCAGTCTATGTCATGGAAACAGCAGGTGTTCTAAATGTTTTGTATACTCAGTGTACATTATGTTCTCAATGTCAACAAAACTCTCTCTATCCTCTATCTTGTGAAATGTGTTCAGGTGTGTTCTTAACGAGTGCTTGTTTCCTTTGAAATGGGGTCTTTTTGAATAGACTTAAATGAACAGCTTTGTATGAGTTTTTAAAAAAACATGGCATGCTAGCACCATCCTGGTGTTGCAGTAGACTAATTCCATGGATAAAGAAAAGAGAACAAAAGATCATAGGTTTGAATCTCACTGACACTGTGCTACAATTAAAAATAAATGTGTTTGCATGATTAATGCCTAAGAAAATGTATATCAGTGTGTCCTATCTGTGTTGGGAGTTCAAAACAGTTAACCCAAACTAAGCTAGCAGTGTTGTTAAAAGTCTTATTGAAACATTTTCTCAGAACGGTATTTAATTACCTTCAAATAACCTATATTTTTGTTCTCAGAACGTTAATAAAACCTCCCAGGAAAACATTCAGGGAACCATAGTAAAACGTTGTCAGAACCTCCCTGCAACCTAAAAATTAAAGTTTCCAGAACAGGCAAAGTGTTCACTTCCATTCTCAGAACGTTTAAAGAACTTTACGTTTTACCGGTCAGAAAACGTATGGCTTCGTTCCCAGAACCAATGGAAAACCAAAAAAGTAAGTTTCCACAACTTCCAAGGAACCAAATATGCTAGATTGGTATGTTCTATGTAATCTACAGAACTCTGAAATACAATATTCCACAGGTTATCTCTGATACCATTACCAGGGATAGTCAACTGGCAGCCGCGGGCCAAATTCAGCCCGTGGATGATTATATTTGGCCCCCCAAAGCTTTCTGAGCCAGTATTTTAGTTTTTGGACATAAAATACTAAAATCAATAGGATTCACCTCAACATGACTTTAATTTAGGAAATCAATTCCCAAGTATTTCCACTCATAAATAGAGAGACAGACATACAGTGGGGAAAAAAAGTATTTAGTCAGCCACCAATTGTGCAAGTTCTCCCACTTAAAAAGATGAGAGAGGCCTGTAGTTTTCATCATAGGTACACGTCAACTATGACAGACAAATTGAGAATTTTTTTTCCAGAAAATCACATTGTAGGATTTTTTATGAATTTATTTGCAAATTATGGTGGAAAATAAGTATTAATTATAGTCCCACTAAGCCCAAACCAGATGGGATGGCGTATCGCTGCAGAATACTGTGGTAGCCATGCTGGTTAAGTGTGCCTTGAATTCTAAATAGATCACAGACAGTGTCACCAGCAAAGCACCCCCACACCATAACACCTCCTCCTCCATGCTTTACAGAGGGAAATACACATGCGGAGATCATCCGTTCACCCACACCGCGTCTCAAAAAGACAAGGCGGTTGGAACCAAAAATCTCCAAAATCTCCAAATATATTTTGATTTGTTTAACACTTTTTTGGTTACTACATGATTAACATGATACTACATGTTATTTCATAGTTTTGATGTCTTCACTATTATTCTACAATATAGAAAATAGTAAAAATAAAGAAAACCCTTGAATGAGTAGGTGTTCTAAAACTTTTGACCGATTTAGTGTGTGTATGTACAGTGGGGAGAACAAGTATTTGATACACTGCCGATTTTGCAGGTTTTCCTACTTAGAAAGCATGTAGAGGTCTGTAATTTTTATCATAGTTACACTTAAACTGTGAGAGACGGAATCTAATTGTATGATTTTTAAGTAATTAATTTGCATTTTATTGCATGACATAAGTATTTTATCACCTACCAACCAGTAAGAATTCCGGCTCTCACAGACCTGTTAGTTTTTGTTTAAGAAGCCCTCCTGTTCTCCACTCATTACTTGTATTAACTGCACCTGTTTGAACTCGTTACCTGTATAAAAGACACCTGTCCACACACTCAATCAAACAGACTCCAACCTCTCCACAATGGCCAAGACCAGAGAGCTGTGTAAGGACATCAGGGATAAAGTTATAGACCTGCACAAGGCTGGGATGGGCTACAGGACAATAGGCAAGCAGCTTGTTGAGAAGGCAACAACTGTTTGCACAATTATTAGAAAATGGAAGAAGTTCAAGATGACGGTCAATCACCCTCGGTCTGGGGCTCCATGCAAGATCTCACCTCGTGAGGCATCAATGATCATGAGGAAGGTGAGGGATCAGCCCAGAACTACACGGCAGGACCTGGTCAATGACCTGAAGAGAGCTGGGACCAAGAATATAAACGCAACATCTAAAGTGTTGGTCCCATATTTCATGAGCTGAAATAAAAGATCCCAGAAATGTTTCATATCCCAAAAAAGCTTATTTCTCTCAAATTCTGTGCACACATTTTTTACATCCCTGTTAGTGAGCATTTCTCCTTTGTCAAAATAATCATTCCACCTGACAGGTGTGGCATAACAAGAAGCTGATTAAACAGCATTATTATTACACAGGTGCACCTTATGCTGGGGACAATAAAAAGCCACTCTAAAATGTGAGGTTTTGTCATACAACACAATGCCACAGATGTCTCTAGTTTTGAGGGAGCGTGCAATTGGCAACGTCATTTTAGAGAATTTGGGTGTATGTCCAACCGGCCTCACAACCGCAGACCATGTGTAATCACGCCAGCCTAGGACCTCCACATCCGGCTTCTTTACATGCGGGATCGTCTGAGACCAGCCACCCGGACAGCTGATGAAACTGTGGGTTTGCACAACCAAAAATGTCTGCACAAACTGTCAGAACCCGTCTCATGGAAGCTGATCTGCGTTCTTGCCGTCCACACCAGGGTCTTGAACCAACTGCATTTCGGTGGCGTAACTGACTTCAGTGGGCAAATGCTCACCTTCAATGGCCACTGGCACGCTGGAGAAGTGTGCTCTTCACGGATGAATCGCAGTTTCAACTGGCAGACAGCTTGTATGGCGTCGTGTGGGCGAGC
Organism: Coregonus clupeaformis; assembly: GCF_020615455.1. Classification (NCBI taxonomy): domain Eukaryota; kingdom Metazoa; phylum Chordata; class Actinopteri; order Salmoniformes; family Salmonidae; genus Coregonus; species Coregonus clupeaformis. Next base: position 47,771,198 of record NC_059206.1, read on the forward strand.
AGTTTGCTGATGTCAACGTTGTGAACAGAGTTCCCCATGGTGGCAGTGAGGTTATGGTATGGGCAGGCATAATCTACGCACAACGAAGACAATTGCATTTTATCGATGGCAATTTCAATGCACAGAGATACCATGATGAGATCCTGAGGCCCATTGTTGTGCCATTCATCTGCCGCCATCACCTCATGTTTCAGCGTGATAATGCACGGCCCCATGTCGCAAGAATCTGTACACAATTCCTGGAAGCTGAAAACGTCCCAGTTCTTCCATGGCCTGCATTGTCACCAGACATGTCACCCATTGTGCATGTTTGGGATGCTCTGGATCGAAGTGTATAACAGCGTGTTCCAATTCCCCCGAATATAAAGCAACTTCATACAGCCATTCAAGAGGAGTGGGACATTCCACAGGCCACAATTAACAGCCTGATCAACACTATGCAACGTAGATGTGTCGCGCTGCATGAGGCAAAAGGTGGTCACACCAGATACTGACTGGTTCTCTGATACATGCATGTTGCGTTTATTTTTGTTTAGTGTATGAAACAAAATTGTTCTGGAGTGCACAGAGAGCATGATTATGCTCTTACCAGAGTAATACAAGAGAAACAAATTCTCTGTGCAGTATTAATGATACAAAATTCCTGAATACAGTGCCTTGCAAAAGTATTCATCCCCCTTGGAGTTTTTCCTATTTTGTTGCATTACAACATGCAATTTAAATGGATTTTTATTTGGATTTCATGTAATGGACATACACAAAATAGTCCAAATTGGTGAAATGAAATGAAAAAAATAACTTGCTTCAAAAAAAATTCATAAATAAATAACGGAAAAGTGGTGTGCGCATATGTACAGTGGGGAGAACAAGTATTTGATACACTGCCGATTTTGCAGGTTTTCCTACTTACAAAGCATGTAGAGGTCTGTAATTTTTATCATAGGTACACTTCAACTGTGAGAGACGGAATCTAATTGTATGATATTTAAGTAATTAATTTGCATTTTATTGCATGACATAAGTATTTGATACATCAGAAAAGCAGAACTTAATATTTGGTACAGAAATCTTTGTTTGCAATTACAGAGATCATACGTTTCCTGTAGGTCTTGACCAGGTTATCACACACTGCAGCAGGGATTTTGGCCCAGTCCTCCATACAGACCTTCTCCAGATCCTTCAGGTTTCGGGGCTGTCACTGGGCAATACGGACTTTCAGCTCCCTCCAAAGATTTTCTATTGGGTTCAGGTCTGGAGACTGGCTAGGCCACTCCAGGACCTTGAGATGCTTCTTACGGAGCCACTCCTTAGTTGCCCTGGCTGTGTGTTTTGGGTCGTTGTCATGCTGGAAGATCCAGCCACGACCCATCTTCAAGCTCTTACTGAGGGAAGGAGGTTGTTGGCCAAGATCTCGCGATACATGGCCCCATCCATCCTCCCCTCAATACGGTGCAGTCGTCCTGTCCCCTTTGCAGAAAAGCATCCCCAAAGAATGACGTTTCCACCTCCATGCTTCACGGTTGGGATGGTGTTCTTGGGGTTGTACTCATCCTTCTTCTTCCTCCAAACACGGCGAGTGGAGTTTAGACCAAAAAGCTCTATTTTTGTCTCATCAGACCACATGACCTTCTCCCATTCCTCCTCTGGATCATCCAGATTGTCATTGGGAAACTTCAGACGGGCCTGGACATGCGCTGGCTTGAGCAGGGGGACCTTGCGTACGCTGCAGGATTTTAATCCATGACGGCGTAGTGTGTTACTAATGGTCTTCTTTGAGACTGTGGTCCCAGCTCTCTTCAGGTCATTGACCAGGTCCTGCTGTGTAGTTCTGGGCTGATCCCTCACCTTCACCTCACGAGGTGAGAACTTGCATGGAGCCCCAGACCGAGGGTGATTGACCGTCATCTTGAACTTCTTCCATTTTCTAATAATTGCGCCAACAGTTGTTACCTTCTCACCAAGCTGCTTGCCTATTGTCCTGTAGCCCATCCCAGCCTTGTGCAGGTCTACAATTTTATCCCTGATGTCCTTACACAGCTCTCTGGTCTTGGCCATTGTGGAGAGGTTGGAGTCTGTTTGATTGAGTGTGTGGACAGGTGTCTTTTATACAGGTAACGAGTTCAAACAGGGGCAGTTAATACAGGTAATGAGTGGAGAACAGGAGGGCTTCTTAAAGAAAAACTAACAGGTCTGTGAGAGCCGGAATTCTTACTGGTTGGTAGGTGATCAAATACTTATGTCATGGAATAAAATGCAAATTAATTACTTAAAAATCATACAATGTGATTTTCTGGATTTTTGTTTTAGATTCCATCTCTCACAGTTGAAGTGTACCTATGATAAAAATTACAGACCTCTACATGCTTTGTAAGTAGGAAAACCTGCAAAATCGGCAGTGTATCAAATACTTGTTCTCCCCACTGTATTCACCCCCTTTGCTATGAAGCCCCTAAATAAGATCTGGTGCAACCAATTACCTTCAGAAGTCACATAATTAGTTAAATAAAGTCCACCTGTGTGCAATCTAAGTGTCACATTATCTGTCACATGATCTCAGTATATATACACCTGTTCTGAAAGACCCAGAGTCTGTAACACCACTAACCAAGGGGCACCACCAAGCAAGCGGCACCATGAAGACCAAGGAGCTCTCCAAATAGGTCAGTGACAAAGTTGTGGAGAAGTACAGATCAGGGTTGGGTTATAAAAAAATATCAAACTTTGAACATCCCACAGAGCACCATTAAATCCATTATTAAAAAATGGAAAGAATATGGCACCACAACGAACCTGCCAAGAGAGGGCTGCCCACCAAAACTCACGGACCAGGCAAGGAGGGCATTAATCAGAGAGGCAACAAAGAGACCAAAGATAACCCTGAAGGAGCTGCAAAGCTCCACAGCGGAGATTGGAGTATCTGTCCATAGGACAACTGATACACAAGTGTTCCTGCAACGTTCCCATTAAACATGTTTAGAACATTAATATCTTATATTCTGAGAACATAGCAACCATGTTCTGTGTATGTTTAGTGTGACGTTGATGCAATATTTTCCAAACCCACAGAACTGGACACATTAATGTTCTTGCAATGGTCCCATGAAACGTGTCTAGAACATTAATATCTTATGATCTGAGAACATGGCAACCATGTTCTGTGTATGTTTGGTGGGACGTAGATGGAATATTCTCCTTGCCTTCAGAAAACTGGACACAAATGTTCTTGCAATATAATATCTTATATTCTGAGAACATGGTAACCACATTCTGGGTAAGTTCTAATTGACATGAAGGGAATGGTCTCTTGGAAACATTCCATGCACTCTTAGGGTAAGAGTTGAATACCCCTGCAGTAGAGTATGTGCTAGCCATACTTCTGAGTGTGTGTGAGGTGAGAACACACCATAGATGTTTGCCAATTAACCACAGAACAGTGGCGTGCTGGAGCGGCGTGCTGTGATGGAGCACCAGATGTGGCTGCAGCACAGCCTGTGGAAATGTGTTAGATTTACCACCTATGGAGCCGCGTTGTTGCTTTCCATATCTCAGACATTTTTACCATATTTTGTTAATTCGTTATTATGTGCCCTTAGCGAGACACTGAAGTGAGCAAATAAGTCAGTGACTAAGTAGAAAAATCTGATTTCAACATATATTTTAGAGCAAATTGTACAATCCGGCTAGACCATCTAGGCATTCGAGATTACATGTACAGTATGCCTTCCAAATTTTAAAAGCAAATATAATGAATTCGGATTCACAAGTTGGGGCTAACCAAAGCCAACCCTCCTTCCTATAATAATAATATTGCTAATAATAATACATGTTATTTATATAGCGCTTTTCAAGGACCCGAAAAGCCCAGCCCTGAACCTCCCCTCTCCCCCACCCCAACCCTCGGTGGACTGGCTGGAAGGTGAATATTTGAAGGAGGGATAGCCCATAAATATGAGCAAAGGGAGTTTTAATTAAATAAGCACTTCTTAAGAGTCCTCCTGGGCCCAATGCTTTTGTTTAAGCATGATTGATTGACTGCTATCTCTCCTGACCAGGACCATTAGTTTCGCCACTCCCCCCTCCCTTCTTTTCTCTCTCCATCCTTGATTTTGCTACCTCTCCCTCAGTCTCCCTGTACCTCTCCCTCAGTCTCCCTGTACCTCTCCCTCAGTCTCCCTGTACCTGAGCCTCTCTCTTTCTTTACTGTCCCTCGCTCTCTCTTTCACTCTCTCTTTCGCTCTCTCTGTCTCTCTCTTTCTCTCTCCTTGGGGACTAATATTTATCCTAACTGCTGACAAGATAATGAGCCCATGGTAAGCCCAGCCCTGGGGCTAGCAGAGGGCTGAGGGGCAGGGCACTCCTTCCTTCTGTGTGTGTGTGTGTGTGTGTGTGTGTGTGTAACGGTGCTGCTGTGACATATGTCACCCACTCTCAACTAACAGTAATCACGGTGTGTTGTCATTGATCACTGAAAAGCCTGCTTTAACAGGCAATATGTTCATATTCGTACCTTGGGCCAAAGCTCTAGTCTGTCATGCTCTGTTCTCTCCTTCCCAGTTCCCAACCCCTATCTCCCTCCTCCCTCCTCTCCCTTCCACCCTCCTATGTATTTTTTTGTATCTCTCCCCCCTCCCTCCCTCCCTCATGGTCTGCTGAGTTCTAGCTGTGAGATGTTGAGCTGCGGGAGAGCTCAGTCTAACTGGGGGCAGCTGAGCCATGGAGTCTACGCTCACACAGACAGACAGACACAGTAAGAGTAAGGGGATAGAGAGTAGACATTTGAGGGGTTTGTGGTGTTACCGTTTCTCTCTAATCATGTTAAATTCCTACAGTATGTATGCAGCCTGTCCCATCCTAGTCGTCCTCCTCCCTCTACTGGAAGCTCTGGCCATACAGTGCAGCATGGGGTTCACAAGGGCAGCACACAGGCATGGACTGTGTGTGTGTGCGTGCTTGCTGGGGGAGCCAGGCAGGCTGGCAGTCCCATTATAAATGCAGCGCTGGGGAGCAGGCCAGGGATTCACAGTAATTAGATGACAAAACGGTGTCGGCTGGAGATGAGAGAGAGGGGGTCACACACACACACACACACATACACATACATACACACACACACACACACTTCCTCCACCGCAGGGCAATCTGTAAGTGTCAATCACCAGACTACCACAGGGAAAAGGGAGGGAGGGAGGGAGGGAGGGAGGGAGGGAGGGAGGGAGGGAGGGAGGGAGGGAGGGAGGGAGGGCAAGCGAGGGGAAGAGGGAGCCAGAGAAAAAGAAAGAGAAAGCAAGAGGGGGACAGAAAGGGGAAAGGGGAGAGAGCAGGGGTGAAAGAAAGAGAGGCAAAGAGGGGGAGAGGGAGGGTAGTAGGGAGTAAAAGAAAAGGGTGAGAGAGAGAGAGAGAGGTAGAGGTAGAGGGACAAATGAGGAGAAGACAGAAGGCAACCAAATATAGATATGTGGCGAAATCAGATATGAAAACAGAGCTGATGCTTGTAGCATTAAAGAATCAGGTCTAGTAATGTATAATACTTGTTTATTGTAGCATCACAATACAACATATAAGCCATGCAGCATTACATCATCATAATCATCATCGTTGTCGTTATCATCATTCATCCCAAAGTTATAATTAGCTTTTCAAGATACCCAAGGACACCCAAAATAGATGAAAATAACAATTATAAGTTAAGAATTATCAATCATACCTCAGGACATTAAGAAATTATGCTACTACTACCACTACTACTACACACAGTACTACATAGAGCCATGACTAAATGGAACTCTATTCCACATCAAGTAACTCATAAAAGCAGTAAAATTAGATTGACAAAACAGATAAATATACACCTTATGGAACAGCGGGGACTGTGAAGCAACACAAACATAGGCACAGACACACAATAACAAACACTATACACACATGAACACATGGATTTTGTGTTGTAGATATGTGGTAGTAGAGTAGGTGTGGGAGTAATGTGTTGTGAAATCTGTTGTGAATGTATTGTAATGTTTTAAAATTGTATAACTGCCTTAATTTTACTGGACCCCATAATAAATACAAATACAAAAATACTACTACTACTACTACTACTACCACTACCACTATTATTACTACTACTACTACCACTACCACTACTATTATTTCCTTTATAGTTGTAAATACATGTGGATAGCGTTATGGTCACGTATGTGTTGGTGATGACGAAAGGTGAAGTGTGAGTTCCATTCCATCAGGTGACGGGAGAGGATCCTCAATGTCTGCATCTTCAATGTCTGCCTACACATACAAACATGCATGTTATTGAGGATATACAGTGGGGAGAACAATTATTTGATATACTGCCGATTTTGCAGGTTTTCCTACTTACAAAGCATGTAGAGGTCCGTAATTTTTATCATAGATACACTTCAACTGTGAGAGACGGAATCTAAAAAAATCCAGAAAATCACATTGTATGATTTTTAAGTAATTAATTTACATTTTATTGCATGACATAAGTATTTGATCACCTACCAACCAGTACGAATTCCGGCTCTCACAGACCAGTTAGTTTTTCTTTAAGAAGCCCTCCTGTTCTCCACTCATTACCTGTATTAACTGCACCTGTTTGAACTCGTTACTTGTATAAAAGACACCTGTCCACACACTCAATCAAACAGACTCCAACCTCTCCACAATGGCCAAGACCAGAGAGCTGTGTAAGGACATCAGGGATAAAATTGTAGACCTGCACAAGGCTGGGATGGGCTACAGGACAATAGGCAAGCAGCTTGGTGAGAAGGCAACAACTGTTGGCGCAATTATTAGAAAATTGAAGAAGTTCAAGATGACGGTCAATCACCCTCGGTCTGGGGCTCCATGCAAGATCTCACCTCATGGGGCATCAATGATCATGAGGAAGGTGAGGGATCAGCCCAGAACTACACGGCAGGACCTGGTCAATGACCTTAAGAGAGCTGGGACCACAGTCTCAAAGAAAACCATTAGTAACACACTACGCCATCATAGATTAAAATCCTGCAGCGCACGCAATGTCCCCCTGCTCAAGCCAGCGCATGTCCAGGCCCGTCTGAAATTTGCCAATGACCATCTGGATGATCCAGAGGAGGAATGGGAGAAGGTCATGTGGTCTGATGAGACAAAAATAGAGCTTTTTGGTCTAAACTCCACTCGCCGTGTTTGGAGGAAGAAGAAGGATGAGTACAACCCCAAGAACACCATCCCAACCGTGAAGCATGGAGGTGGAAACATCATTCTTTGGGGATGCTTTTCTGCAAAGGGGACAGGACGACTGCACCGTATTGAGGGGAGGATGGATGGGGCCATGTATCGCGAGATCTTGGCCAACAACCTCCTTCCCTCAGTAAGAGCATTGAAGATGGGTCGTGGCTGGGTCTTCCAGCATGACAACGACCCGAAACACACAGCCAGGGCAACTAAGGAGTGGCTCCGTAAGAAGCATCTCAAGGTCCTGGAGTGGCCTAGCCAGTCTCCAGACCTGAACCCAATAGAAAATCTTTGGAGGGAGCTGAAAGTCCGTATTGCCCAGCGACAGCCCCGAAACCTGAAGGATCTGGAGAAGGTCTGTATGGAGGAGTGGGCCAAAATCCCTGCTGTAGTGTGTGCAAACCTGGTCAAGACCTACAGGAAACGTATGATCTCTGTAATTGCAAACAAAGGTTTCTGTACCAAATATTAAGTTCTGCTTTTCTGATGTATCAAATACTTTTGACATGCAATAACATGCAAATTAATTACTTAAAAATCATACAATGTGATTTTCTGGATTTTTGTTTTAGATTCCGTCTCTCACAGTTGAAGTGTACCTATGATAAAAATTACAGACCTCTACATGCTTTGTAAGTAGGAAAACCTGCAAAATCGGCAGGGTATCAAATACTTGTTCTCCCCACTGTATTAATATGAAAGACATATTTAAGTGATTATCACTTTTATACAACAGGTTACCAACATATTCAAATAATGATTGACATATTTTCATATAACATTTTGATGAATTTATTCATACTATTTCATCCTTCCACAAGATATAGTCCCGACACAAATCTAGGGTTGCTACCCAAGCCGGCTGGTCTTTCGTTCTATCGGTTCGGTTGCTAGAGACGCGACCCATTCGTCGTTCTAAATGTTCCATTGCCATACTGACTGGCAATACTTGCTAGCTAGCCAACTACGGCTAAATTACAGTCACGTCAAAAAGGGCAGCCAGATTAACAGCAAAGTAGCTTCATTTGCATTTGTTTAAGCTGTTTTCTAGTGACATTTATTTGGATACATCCATAACAATGAGCTAATGAGTCGCGATTTCACCTGGCATAGAAAATGTGCTCACTCGTCAGGACACTGTTGTTCAGAGGAGCTAGCCAACAACACAGCTAACACAATCACTTCAAACTGAAGCTGGAAAGACTGCAAACTAGCTGCACTTAATTTCGTTGTACCTTTTATCAATTGACATTTCTGTGTATATATCCATAAAAATGCCAGCTGATTCGTGATTTAGACTGGCTGAGAAACACTGCCTGTCTGTCTCATCCCCCGATGCGTTCATTACTATGGGACAGCTGGAGATCGAATTTGAATATTGAAACAATGTTGCAAATGTCGGAGAGGCAGACAGCAAGGTTTAGACAAATCTCCGCTGTTGAAAACTAAATGTTAGTCTAAAAGAAATGTGAGATAATGTCTAGATGCTTTTTATAGTGGAGATCAAGTTTATAAAGTGCCTGGCTGGGCTGATGAGACAGTGGATTGCGCAGTCAGATGGAACAGAGTACAGTGAGGGAAAAAAGTATTTGATCCCCTACTGATTTTGTTTGCCCACTTACAAAGAAATGATCAGTCTATAATTTTAATGGTAGGTTTATTTGAACAGTGAGAGACAGAATAACAACAAAAAAATCCAGAAAAACGCATGTCAAAAATGTTATAAATTGATTTGCATTTTAATGAGGGAAATAAGTATTTGACCCCCTCTCAATCAGAAAGATTTCTGGCTCCCAGGTGTCTCTTAAAGGGAGTGCTCCTAATCTGTTACCTGTATAAAAGACACCTGTCCACAGAAGCAATCAATCAATCAGATTCCAAACTCTCCACCATGGCAAAGACCAAAGAGCTCTCCAAGGATGTCAGGGACAAGATTGTAGACCTACACAAGGCTGGAATGGGCTAAAAGACCATCGCCAAGCAGCTTGGTGAGAAGGTGACAACAGTTGGTGCGATTATTCGCAAATGGAATAAACAAAAAACTGTCAATCTCCCTCGGCCTGGGGCTCCATGCAAGATCTCACCTCGTGGAGTTGCAATGATCATGAGAACGGTGAGGAATCAGCCCAGAACTACACGGGAGAATCTTGTCAATGATCTCAAGGCAGCTGGGACCATAGTCACCAAGAAAACAATTGGTAACACACTACGCCGTGAAGGACTGAAATCCTGCAGCGCCCGCAAGGTCCCCCTGCTCAAGAAAGCACATATACATGCCCGTCTGAAGTTTGCCAATGAACATCTGAATGATTCAGAGGAGAACTGGGTGAAAGTGTTGTGGTCAGATGAGACCAAAATGGAGCTCTTTGGCATCAACTCAACTCGCCGTGTTTGGAGGAGGAGGAATGCTGCCTATGACCCCAAGAACACCATCCCCACCGTCAAACATGGAGGTGGAAACATTATGCTTTGGGGGTGTTTTTCTGCTAAGGGGACAGGACAACTTCACCGCATCAAAGGGACGATGGACAGGGCCATGTACTGTCAAATCTTGGGTGAGAACCTCCTTCCCTCAGCCAGGGCATTGAAAATGGGTCATGGATGGGTATTCCAGCATGACAATGACCCAAAACACACGGCCAAGGCAACAAAGGAGTGGCTCAAGAAGAAGCACATTAAGGTCCTGGAGTGGCCTAGCCAGTCTCCAGACCTTAATCCCATAGAAAATCTGTGGAGGGAGCTGAAGGTTCGAGTTGCCAAACGTCAGCCTCGAAACCTTAATGACTTGGAGAAGATCTGCAAAGAGGAGTGGGACAAAATCCCTCCTGAGATGTGTGCAAACCTGGTGGCCAACTACAAGAAACTTCTGACCTCTGTGATTGCCAACAAGGGTTTTGCCACCAAGTACTAAGTCATGTTTTGCAGAGGGGTCAAATACTTATTTCCCTCATTAAAATGCTAATCAATTCATAACATTTTTGACATGTTTTTCTGGATTTTTGTTGTTGTTATTCTGTCTCTCACTGTTCAAATAAACCTACCATTAAAATTATAGACTGATCATTTCTTTGTCAGTGGGCAAACGTACAAAATCAGCAGGGGATCAAATACTTTTTTCCCTCACTGTAAGTAGTCATTTTAACGTCATAGATTTAGTCGATGGTAACTTGTGGAATAGACACCGGCTGGAATGCGGTTTTAACCAATCATCATTCAGGATTAGACCCACCCGTTGTATAAATTAAGGACACATTACAGCCCATGTTTAGATATTTGCTTGTTTTGTGAGTTGTAGGATTGATTCTTTTTTTTTTTCCTCAATTGTTTTCTCGTTATAAGGGTTTATTTAAATTAGTTGGCCTTTTATATTTATTGTCTATGATTGTTTTGTACACACCACACACGCACTCACTCACACACGCACGCACACCTTAAAACAGAAGTAGGCTAGGACTTACATTAGCTCATCCCTTATGATGAAGTGCCTTCACAATTGTCTTTACAGGATCTGTTTTCTTTTCACAATAGCAATGACCGTATCTTGTCACTTTTTTATAATAAGGCAAACAAGGCCAGCTACAAAACATTCTATACATAATTTGAAGTGGCTGGTTCTCGGTCCTCTCTTCAGCCTCCTGTTGTTTAGCATCTGACAACACATATAAAGGGAGAAAATTAACAGACAGACAGACGGTCTGACAGACAGACAGATATAAAATAAATAGATATATGATAGATAGATATTTGATAGATATGATTGATAGGTAAGTAGACAGACAGATATATATCTGATAGACAGACAGACAGTCAGACATATATGCTAGATAGATAGATAGATAGATACAGTTGAAGTCGGAAGTTTACATACACTTAGGTTGGAGACATTAAAACTCGTTTTTCAACCACTCCACAAATTTCTTGTTAACAAACTATAGTTTTGGCAAGTTGATTAGGACATCTACTTTGTGCATGACACAAGTAATTTTTCCAACAATTGTTTACAGATTATAATTCACTATATCACAATTGAAGTGGGTCAGATGTTTACATACACTAAGTTGTCATACACTAAGTGTACCTGTGGATGTATTTCAAGGACTACCTTCAAACTCAGTGCCTCTTTACTTGACATCATGGGAAAATTTTAAGAAATCAGCTAAGACCTCAGAAAATGTTTTTGTAGACCTCCACAAGTCTGGTTCATCCTTGGGAGCAATTTCCAAACGCCTGAAGGTACCACATTCATCTGTACAAACAATAGTACGCAAGTATAAACACCATGGGACCACGCAGCCATCATACTGTTCAGGAAGGAGACGCATTCTGTCTCCTAGAGATGAATGTACTTTGGTGTGAAAAGTGCAAATCAATCCCAGAACAACAGCAAAGGACCTTGTGGAGATGCTGGAGGAAACAGGTACAAAAGTCCACAGTAAAACGAGTACTATATCGACATAACCTGAAAGGCCACTCAGCAAGGAAGAAGCCACTGCTCCAAAACCGCCATGAAAAAGCCAGACTACGGTTCGCAACTGCACATGGGGACAAAGATTGTACTTTTTGGAGAAATGTCCTCTGGTCTGATGAAACAAAAATATAACTTTGGAGCAAAAGTGGGGTGGCTTGCAAGCCGAAGAACACAATCCAAACTGTGAAGCACGGGGGTGGCAGCATCATGCTGTGGGGATGGTTTGCTGCAAGAGGGACTGGTGCACTTCACAAAATAGATGGCATCATGAGGAAGGAAAATTATGTGGATATATTGAAGCAACATCTCAAGACATCAGTCAGGAAGTTAATGCTTGGTCGCAAATGGGTCTTCCAAATGGACAATGACCCCAAGCACACTTCCAAAGTTGTGGCAAAATGGCTTAAGGACAACAAAGTCAAGGTATTGGAGTGGCCATCACAAAGCCCTGACCTCAAACCTATGGAAAATGTGTGGGCAGTACTGAAAAAGCATGTGCGAGCAAGGAGGCCTACAAACCTGACTCAATTACACCAGCTCTGTCAGGAGGAATGGGCCAAAATTCACCCAACTTATTGTGGGAAGCTTGTGGAAGGCTACCCGAAACGTTTGACCCAAGTTAAACAATTTAAAGGCAATGCTACCAAATACTAATGGAGTGTATGTAAACTTCTGACCCACTGGGAATGTGTTGAAAGAAATAAAAGCTTAAATAAATCATTCTCTCTACTATTATTCTGACATTTCACATTCTTAAAATAAAGTGATGATCCTAACTGACTTAAGACAGGGCATTTTTACTAGGATTAAATGTCAGGAATTGTGAAAAACTGAGTTTAAATGTATTTGGCTAAGGTGTATGTAAACTTCCGACTTCAACTGTAGATAGGAGTACCAGAAACACACACACTGTAGACGTACTTTGCTGCAGGCGGTCAATGAACGGGTTTGCTAACAGGACACCCAGCAGGGCGAACAGCAGTAACACACTCAGGGTCTTCATTCTTTACTACAGCACAGAGAACACACCATTTTCATTCATTAACAACAAAACAGTGAATATTCAGTTTTCAGATTCAGGCACCTGCCACATATACACACTGTCGGTCAAAAGTTTTAGAACACCTACTCATTCAAGGGTTTTTCTTTATTTTTACTATTTTCTACATTGTAGAATAATAGTGAAGACATCAAAACTATGAAATAACAGATATGGAATCATGTAGTAACCAAAAAAGTGTTAAACAAATCAAAATATATTTTATATTTGGGATTCTTCAAATAGCCACCCTTTGCCTTGATGACAGCTTTGCACACTCTTGGCATTCTCTTAACCAGCATCACCTGGAATGCTTTTCCAACAGTCTTGAAGGAGTTCCCACATATGCTGAGCACTTGTTGGCTGCTTTTCCTTCACTCTGCGGTCCGACTCATCCCAAACCATCTCAATTTGGTTGAGGTCGGTGGATTGTGGAGGCCAGGTCATCTGATGCAGCATTCCATCATTCTCCTTCTTAGTAAAATAGCCCTTACACAGCCTGGAGGTGTGTTGGGTCATTGTCCTGTTGAAAAACAAATGATTGTCCCACTAAGCCCAAACCAGATGGGATGGCGTATCACTGCAGAATGCTGTGGTAGCCATGCTGGTTAAGTGTGCCTTGAATTCTAAATAGATCGCAGACAGTGTCACCAGCAAAGCACCCCAACACCATAACACCTCCTCCTCCATGCTTTACGGTGGGAAATACACATGCAGAGATCATCCATCCACCCACACGCGTCTCACAAAGACAAGGCGGTTGGAACCAAAAATCTCAAATTGGGACTCCAGACCAAAGGACAAATTTCCACCTGTCTAATGTCCATTGCTCGTGTTTCTTGGCCCAAGCAAGTCTCTTCTTCTTATTGGTGTCCTTTTAGTAGTGGTTTCTTTGCAACAATTCGACCATGAAGGCCTGATTCACACAGTCTCCTCTGAACAGTTGATGTTGAGGTGTGTCTGTTACTTGAACTCTGTGAAGCATTTACAGTGCCTTGTAAAAGTATTCATCCCCATTGGCATTTTTCCTATATTGTTGCATTACAACCTGTAATTTAAATGGATTTTTATTTGGATTTCATGTAATGGACATACACAAAATAGTCCAAATTGGTGAAGTGAAATGAAAAAAATTACATATTTCCAAAAATTCTAAAAACTAAATAACAGAAAAGTGGTGCGTGCATATGTATTCACCCCCTTTGCTATGAAGCCCCTAAATAAGATATGGTGCAACCAATTACCTTCAGAAGTCACATAATTACTTAGATTGCACACAGGTGGACTTTATTTAAGTGTCACATGATCTGTCACATGATCTCAGTATATATACACCTGTTCTGAAAGGCCCCAGAGTCTGCAACACCACTAAGCAAGGGGCACCACCAAGCAAGCGGCACCATGAAGACCAAGGAGCTCTCCAAACAGGTCAGGGACAAAGTTGTGGAGAAGTACAGATCAGGATTGGGTTATAAAAAAATATCAGAAACTTTGAACATCCCATGGAGCACCATTAAATCCATTATTACAAAATGGAAAGAATATGGCACCACAACAAACCTGCCAAGAGAGGGCCGCCCACCAAAACTCACAGACCAGGCAAGGAGGGCATTAATCAGAGAGGCAACAAAGAGACCAAACATAACCCTGAAGGAGCTGCAAAGCTCCACAGTGGAGATTGGAGTATCTGTCCATAGGACCACTTCAAGCCGTACACTGCACAGAGCTGGGCTTTGCGGAAGAGTGGCCAGAACAAAATCCATTGCGTAAAGAAAAAAATAAGCAAACACGTTTGAGGTTCACCAAAAGGCATGTGGGAGACTCCCCAAACATATGGAAGAAGGTACTCTGGTCAGATGAGACTAAAATTGAGCTTTTATGCCATCAAGAAAAACGCAATGTCTGGCACAAACCCAACACCTCTCATCACCCCGAGAACACCATCCCCACAGTGAAGCATGGTGGTGGCAGCATCATGCTGTGGGGATGTTTTTCATCTGCAGGGACTGGGAAACTGGTCAGAATTGAAGGAATGATGGATGGCGCTAAATACAGGGAAATTCTTGAGGGAAACCTGTTTCAGTCTTCCAGAGATTTGAAACTGGGACGGAGGTTCACCTTCCAGCAGGACAATGACCCTAAGCATACTGCTAAAGCAACACTTGAGTGGTTTAAGGGGAAACATTTAAATGTCTTGGAATGGCCTAGTCAAAGCCCAGACCTCATTCCAATTGAGAATCTGTGGTATGACTTAAAGATTGCTGTACACCAGCGGAACCCACCCAACTTGAAGGAGCTGGAGCAGTTTTGCCTTGAAGAATGGGCAAAAATCCCAGTAGCTAGATGTGCCAAGCTTATAGAGACATGCAAAAGGTGGCTCTACAAAGTATTGACTTAGGGGGGGTGAATAGTTATGCACGCTCAAGTTTTCAGTTTTTTTGTCTTATTTCTTGTTTGTTTCACCCCAAAAAATATTTTGCATCTTCAAAGTGGTAGGCATGTTGTGTAAATAAAATGATACAACCCCCCCCAAAATCCATTTTAATTCCAGGTTGTAAGGCAACAAAATAGGAAAAATGCCAAGGGTGGTGAATACTTTTGCAAGCCACTGTATTAACTCTACAGTTAACTCTAATGAACTTATCGTCTGCAGCAGAGGTAACTCTGGGTCTTCCAGTCCTGTGGCGGTCCTCATGAGAGTCAGTTTCATCATAGCGCTTGATGGTTTTTGCGACTGCACTTGAGGAAACTTTCAAAATTCTTGACATTTTCTGGATTGACTGACCTTCTTAAAGTAATGATGGTCTGTCGTTTCTCTTTACTTATTTGAGCTGTTCTTGCCATAATATGGACTTTGTCTTTTACCAAATAGGGCTATCTTCTGTATACCCCCCTACCTTGTCACAAAACAACTGATTAATTGAAATGCATTCCAGGTGACTACCTCATGAAGCTGGTTGAGAGAATGCCAAGAGTGTGCAAAGCTGTCATCAAGGCAAAGGGTGGCTATTTGAAGAATTTCAAATATAAAATAAATTTTTTGATTTGTTTAACACTTTATTGGTTATTACATGATTCCATATGTGTTATTTCATAGTTTTGATGTCTTCACTATTATTCTACAATGTAGAAAATAGTAAAAATAAAGAAAAACCTTGAATGAGTAGGTGTTCTAAAACTTTTGACCGGTCGTGTACATACCTGTCAGGTAGAGTAGACTATAGTTCAATTAAAGGCAAACTTACCTCAGAGTTTGAGGACTGAGGTTTTGGTTGATAGCTGTCTAGGATGGAGTTTCTGGATCTTTCCGGAGACGAAGTTGGTTGTCCTCTGCTTTCTATAGTGGTGTTTCATCTTCCCTCTGCAGCCAACTGCCACACTCCTTACACACCACTTACACACACCTCACTCTCTCATATACTTATTCAAATATGTACTCAGGCTAATCATGTTGCATGCATCTTGTTATTTTTATTAAAGTTGAAGAGAAATACAGAACACTGCCATGCATTTGTTACAGAATGTCTCCTATTGACATCTATGAATGATTAACATGAAAGTCAAAAGTTGAACCGACCCTTTAGGACCACACACCTGACCCAAACTAAATAACATGACTTGTTATTCTTGTCTTAAAGGCACAGTGCCGTGAATAAAATGATTTTCCTGTGTTTTATATATTTCCATAAAATGAGGTTGGAATAATACTGTGAAATTGTGAAAATTATGATAATGCCCTTTTAGTGTAATAGCTGTTTGAAAAGACTGTCTGGAATTTCAGCGGGATGGAGTTTTGGCCTGCCTGGTGACATCACCAGGCGGTAAATGAGTTAATAGTTCCAAAAACTCTGCCAATAACAGCAAGCTTTCCGTTTTCCACTCCCGGACCACTCCAAGACAGTCCTACCAAAATTCTTGCTATTTTCTAAAGAAGCTATTTTTTTTTTATTTTTTTTACAATTTTAATTGAAATCAATCACAGTAAGGTACTTAATTGTTACCCAGAAATAATTTGATATTGAGATAAAAATGGCTGCATTGGACCTTTTTTCTAACCTTAACCTTAAATTAAACCATATGACAACCAAAGATTGACAGTAATGTCAATTAAAATGTTATGACATTTCAAATGTAGACCAAAATATTTTATGAAAAGAGCAAAATGTAAATAATGTGAAAGAAATCACAAGATCAGGTTTTGGTTATACTTGCTCAACCAGTGGAGGCTCATTAAACTTTAAAAAAGTTATCATGTTGTAGCCGGAGGACAGCTAGTTTCCGTCCTCCTCTGGGTACATTGACTTCAATAGAAAACCTAGGAGGCTCATGGTTATCACCCCGTTCCATAGACTTACACAGTAATTATGACAACTTCCGGAGGACCTATCAGAGCTCTTGCAGTATGAACTGACATGTTGACCACCCAATCAAAGGATCAGATAATTAATCTAGTACTGAAAGCTTAAGCTACAGCTGGCTAGCACTGCAGTGAAAAAAATGTGGTGAGTAGTTGACTCAAAGAGAAAGACAATAGTTTAACAGTTTGGAACAAATCAAGGAGAAACAAGAGAGAGAGCGGGAGAGAATGAGAGCTAACTATATTGTTGTATTTTTTTTTCACTTTCACTTACTTAGCTACTGAATGCAGCTAGCTAGCTTAGCCTACTCAAATACCCGGCTCAAACAGAGAGGGACGCCATGTTAGCTGCATTCACTAGCTAAACCTTTCCAAGTTGTATTCATTTATTGTCATCAGGGCCCGCTGGTGTAACTGCTAAACTGCTTGCTGTACTCTGTACTGCATGATTGTAGCGGGTTTACTAATGCGTTAGTTCTAGAAGCTATGTTGACTATAACAGAAGCAAACGGAATGGGGATAAACATACCTGAATTTGTCCAATAGAAACTCTCGTTTGCAATTGTTGGACTAATGATTACAGCCTAGATCAGCTAGTTGCAGGCAAGAGTGTGCAAGGCGGTATTGAATGTGTCACTGTCTGTCACCTTGATTACTCACATTTCTCTCTCGACCTGTGCACCTACGCTGTAAACTTTCATTCATAGGCTAGGTTGTAACAACCTCATGATGGGTATAGAGAACATTTGAGTATCATGTAGTAACCTAAACCTATCGATGTTACATTGAGCTGGATGAATGGAATATGAATGAGAGCCATCTAATATGCTGAAATAGAAATAAGGCCATGCTCATTAAAAAAAATAGTCCTCCCTCATCTTAAACGGCACTGTGCTCAACATATCTAAATACCAAAAAATATTTAAAGAAACAGCCGATCAGGTGAGTCTTCGCCTCAATAACATAGGAAAAACAAACAGAAACAGTTCCTGGTAGAGATCCCACCCCTCAGGCCAGGCACTGCTTAACTATCAACCTCCTCCCAATCTCCTCCCAGATCACTGTTGGCATGGAATAAGCCTACCAAATGGAAAATGTAAATGCTGATAGAGGAATGGGTCCACAATTTTCAATACCAATTAGACGTGAAAATAAGTCAGCAGGAATGTGCAAAGTCTTTTAGTCTATTGGCTATTCAGTATCCACACAGAGTGTAGAACCTGTATCAGATGCTTGTGGCTTGGGGCTGCGTCTGAAATGGCACCCCTACGGTATATAGTGCACTACTTTTGACCAGAACCCCATAGGATCTGATCCAAAGTAGTGCACTATACTCTCTGACAAAATATAACCATATTTATGTACTGTAACACACACACACACACACACACACACAGGAGCTCAGGACAGGGACATAACATACACTGCATTCCTCAAGAGGATATGATCCACTGTCTTGCCTCATCTAGTCACCCACACTCACGTACACACAGCATTCGTATCTAAATAGTACATATTTTGTTTTTAATCAGTATCTTTCTTTAGTCCTGGTTAATTTGTTTGCCATGAAGAAGAAAGTGGATTATTGAAATGAACTATGAAACAAAGGAATGTAAAGGCTTCACAAGCTCACAAGTTTACCCTCTACTGCACCACAACTGAAAGTGTGTGTGTGTGTGTTTGTGTAACTGAATGTAATTAAAGCCCACAAAAGGCCTGTTTTCTGAAAAAAGGTGAATTTATAAAATCTCACTCAGGTAATTGAACATGCACGCACCTTTTGAAAATATTTTAATTGGAAACGTATTAAATTCTACTCACTACTATTCTACCTTCCACATACAGTAATCCACAAAAAACAGTCTACAAATGTGGATCAAGTCATACAGACAGTGACAGACAGACACCTTCTTTACGTGACATTCAAGCAAATTCTAAATCCAAATGAGGCAGGCAGCTAGGTGCCACATTAATGGCAAAACACATGCTTGTGTGTGTGTGTGTGTGTATGTATAGGATCTGATCCAAAGTAGTGCACTATACTCCCTATGTACTGTATTTGGACAGTGAAGCTACATTTGTTTAATTTGGCTCTATACTCCAGAATTGTGGATTTAAGAGAACATTTTTCATACGAGGCAACAGTACAGAATGTCACTTTTAATTTAAGGGTATTTTCATACATATCTGTTTTAACGCTTAGAAATGAAAGCACTTAATGTATCATGACATATGTAGGAAGACATGTGCTGAAAGATTGGGGACAAATACAGTGGGGGAAAAAAGTATTTAGTCAGCCACCAATTGTGCAAGTTCTCCCACTTAAAAAGATGAGAGAGGCCTGTAATTTTCATCATAGGTACACGTCAACTATGACAGACAAATTGAGAATTTTTTTCAAATTATGGTGGAAAATAAGTATTTGGTCACCTACAAACAAGCAAGATTTCTGGCTCTCACAGACCTGTAACTTCTTCTTTAAGAGGCTCCTCTGTCCTCCACTCGTTACCTGTATTAATGGCACCTGTATGAACTTGCTATCAGTATAAAAGACACCTGTCCACAACCTCAAACAGTCACACTCCAAACTCCACTATGGCCAAGACCAAAGAGCTGTCAAAGGACACAAGAAACAAAATTGTAGACCTGCACCAGGCTGGGAAGACTGAATCTGCAATAGGTAAGCAGCTTGGTTTGAAGAAATCAACTGTGGGAGCAATTATTAGGAAATGGAAGACATACAAGACCACTGATAATCTCCCTCGATCTGGGGCTCCACGCAAGATCTCACCCCGTGGGGTCAAAATGATCACAAGAACGGTGAGCAAAAATCCCAGAACCACACGGGGGGACCTAGTGAATGACCTGCAGAGAGCTGGGACCAAAGTAACAAAGCCTACCATCAGTAACACACTACGCCGCCAGGGACTCAAATCCTGCAGTGCCAGACGTGTCCCCCTGCTTAAGCCAGTACATGTCCAGGCCCGTCTGAAGTTTGCTAGAGTGCATTTGGATGATCCAGAAGAGGATTGGGAGAATGTCATATGGTCAGATGAAACCAAAATATAACTTTTTGGTAAAAACTCAACTCGTCGTGTTTGGAGGACAAAGAATGCTGAGTTGCATCCAAAGAACACCATACCTACTGTGAAGCATGGGGGTGGAAACATCATGCTTTGGGGCTGTTTTTTCTGCAAAGGGACCAGGACGACTGATCCGTGTAAAGGAAAGAATGAATGAGGCCATGTATCGTGAGATTTTGAGTGAAAACCTCCTTCCATCAGCAAGGGCATTGAAGATGAAACGTGGCTGGGTCTTTCAGCATGACAATGATCCCAAACACATCGCCCGGGCAACGAAGGAGTGGCTTCGTAAGAAGCATTTCAAGGTCCTGGAGTGGCCTAGCCAGTCTCCAGATCTCAACCCCATAGAAAATCTTTGGAGGGAGTTGAAAGTCCGTGTTGCCCAGCGACAGCCCCAAAACATCACTGCTCTAGAGGAGATCTGCATGGAGGAATGGGCCAAAATACCAGCAACAGTGTGTGAATACCTTGTGAAGACTTACAGAAAACATTTGACCTGTGTCATTGTCAACAAAGGGTATATAACAAAGTATTGAGAAACTTTTGTTATTGACCAAATACTTATTTTCCACCATAATTTGCAAATAAATTCATTAAAAATCCTACAATGTGATTTTCTGGATTTTTTTTTCTCATTTTGTCTGTCATAGTTGACGTGTACCTATGATGAAAATTACAGGCCTCTCTCATCTTTTTAAGTGGGAGAACTTGCACAATTGGTGGCTGACTAAATACTTGTTTTCCCCACTGTAGGATACAAATGTGATTTTTTTTCCAAACACCAATTTACACCACTTCTGTAGAATGGCCCATATAGGGAATAGTGTGCCAAAATACTACAGTACCACCTATTGACATCAACGCATGATTAAGCGAAACTGGAAGTTAGGATTTGCCCCAGAGTGATGTACCATGGGAGGAGGCTGATACTGTAGGGGGCCCTGAGGGGTGGACCTCTACCCGGATCTCTACCAGTTTCTGTTTATTTTTCTGTGCTTGTGAGGAAACCTGATCTACTGTTTGTCTTCAAGTATTTAATTGTTAGGTGAAAAGCTGAAAACACTGTCCTGTTCTTACATAGTGTTTTCAGAAAGTATTCATACCCCTTGACTTTTTCCACATTTTGTGTTACAAAGTGGGATAAAATTTTTTTTCTCAACGATCTACACAAAATACTCTGTAATGTCAAAGTGGAAGAAAAATAAAAAATTAAAACGTTTTATTAATGGAAAATAAAACACTATATATTTTGATTAGATATGTATTCAACCCCCTGAGTCAATACATGTTAGAATCACCTTTAGCGTCGATTACAGCTGTGAGTCTTTCTGGGTAAGTCTCTAAGAGCTTTGCAAACCTGGATTGTACAATATTTGCCCATTATTCTTTCAAAAATTATTCAAGCTCTGTCAAGTTGTTGATCATTGCTAGAGAGCCATTTTCAAGTCTTGCCATAGATTTTCAAATTGATTTAAGTCAAAACTGTAACTAGGCCACTCAGGAACATTCAAAGTCATCTTGGTAAGTAACTCCAGTATATATTTGGCCTTGCATTTTAGGTTATTGTCCTGCTGAAAGGTGGATTTTTCTCCCAGTGTTTGGAAAGCAGACTGAACCAGGTTTTCCTCTTGGACTTTGCCTGTGCTTAGCTCCATTCCTTTTATTTTTATCCTAAAAAACTCCCTAGTCCTTGCTGATGACAAGCATACCCATAATGCAGCCACCACGCTTGAAAAAATGAAGAGTGCTACTCAGTGATGTGTTGTGTTGGATTTGCCCCAAATATAAAAAGTTTTGTATTCAGGACACAGTTAATTTCTTTGCCACATTTTTTGCAGTATTACTTTAATGCCTTATTGCAAACAGGATGCATGTTTTGGAATATTTGTATTATGTACAGGCTTCATTCATTTATGTTAGTATCGTGGAGTAACTACAATGTTGTTGATCCATCCTCAGTTTTCTTTCACAGCCATTTAACTCTGTAACTGGTTTAAAATCACTATTGGCCTTATAGTGAAATCTCTGAGTGGTTTCCTTCCTCTCTGTCAACTGAGTTAGGAAGGATGCCTGTATCTTTCTGAAGGCACTGTACCTTTTATGAAATAATCAAATGACCATGTACTGTATATTGATTCCCAAGGCAGCGATTTTAACTAGTGTGTGTTTCTGCATGTATCTCTCTGGTAGATCAGCATGGTTAGACTGTCAGGTAAGCAGGCTTGTGTGTGTCTGTTCTACTGAGTGGGCACAATGTGGAGCTCTGTTGGCATATCTCCAACAAGCAGTGTGTGTGTGTCTGTATAGGGACATGAGTCCAGACAATGGGTGAGCAGAGATTCCCTGTGTTAGTGCACAGAGCCGACACACACTCAGCACGCTGACAAAACATAACCCTCTTTATGTACTGTAACACACACACACACACACACACACACAGGAGCTCAGGACAGGGACATAATACACTGCATTCCTCAAGAGGATATGATCCTGACAGACCACTGTCTTGCCTCATCTATTCACCCACACACACAGCATTCGTTTCTAAATAGTACATATTTTGTTTTTAAATCAGTATTTTTCTTTAGTCCTGGTTAATTTGTTTGCCATTACGAAAGTGGATTATTGAAATGAACTATGAAACAAAATAATTTAAAAGCTTCACAAGCTCACCCTCTACTGCACAATAACTGAAAGTTTGTGTGTGTGTAACTGAATGGAATTCTATGCCCACAAAAGGCCTGTTTTCTGAAAACATTTGAATTTATAAAATCTCACTCAGGTAATTGAACATGCACGCACCTTTTGAAATGTATTTTAATTGGAAAATTATTAAACTCTACTCACTACTATTCTACATTCCACATACAGTAATCCACAAAAAACAGTCTACAATGTGGATCAAGTCAGACAGACAGCGACAGACAGACACCACCTTTACGTGACATTCAAGCAAATTCTAAATCCAGGCAGCTAGGTGCCACATTAATGGCAAAACACATGCTTGTGTGTGTGTGTAACCTGACAGCCCGCCACACGGCAGGGGTCTCAGTGAGTATGAACTCTGTGTACACCACAGCTGCCGACAGCAGACGGACCAACAGCTTCCTGCTAATAAAAGGGAATAAATAAATACCGCTTAAGACGGCGTGTTTACCTCGCCAGTCAACATTTATCGATGCTCTCCGATCGAAAGCTGCAAATGAGCTCCAATGTCACTGACGAGGAGACAGAGTGTGAGTGTGTGTATGGGTATACGTGTGTCACCCCAAAACCACACAAGGGTCATTCGAGACTCAATACTGCATTAGCCTACTGAACTGATTCCCAGGCATTAGCTCTGGGAGAGCTAACACATCACTAAAACATTGTTCACCAAACCCTCTTGGTTATACATTGGCTATACTGGTCACTCCCTAGCAGCGAACAGAACACACTATCAACAAGGTTTTCGGATTAGCATTTGTTTATTTGTCACTATCATATTAAACATATTGCTGTGAGTAAAGTCAAATCAATCACCTGATAGTTATCAGTAAGTCTAAATACCTAATAGTTTCTCTAGAAAGCACTCTCAAGATAATGTATGCCTTACTGTTTAGATAAAACAAGCAGTTTTAGAGACAGAAACAACTGTAGCAAGAACACTGTGTGTGTGTGCGTGTGCATGGGGGGGGTTAGAGTCGAACAGGTTCCGAAGGTCGAGAGAAACGACAGAGAGAGGAGGATGAGGGATGGGTGGTGGGTTTGGATGAGAGTGGGGCCAGAGAGGGGAGGAGAGAGAGAGCGAAAAAGAGAGTGAAAATGAAGATAGAGGGGGAGGAGGGGTATAGAGATGGAGAGAGACTGCCTGCATACACTGTCAAGACAGTTAATATAAGGTTTGGAGATAAGGTCCTGCAGACAAACATTGACCAAATCAGCCATTTCAGTGTGCGAGCCTGAACTGCCAGTCACACTGACAGACAACGCAACAATCAGCACTCACTCTCTGATAAGAGCTCTACTGGGCGCGTGCAGCAAACAGCCAATCTACTGCGTGCCTGGCAAGGAGGGCGATCGAGAGAGGGAGGAGGGAGAGAGCAGACAGCAAGAGAGAGATGGGCAATACATCTACAGAGAAGATGTGGACAAAGAATGAACAGCACAGTGAAGGAGAGAAGAATACCAGAGAAAGAGAGGACGTTAGAGAATGAAAAGGCAAAGAAAAGCTTTCCAACAACCCCCCCCACACACACACAGAAAGAGATAAAATAGGTGATATCAGTGGTGTGATATCAGCTCTTAAAAATAGTGCCTCTCCCTGGTCTCTCTGTCACCTGGGAACAGGATATACATTAGTGATCCTATAGTTTTGACCCCTTCATGCTTTAATGCTCAGTCTGCTTTGCCTTACACAATAGCGTCATTTTATTGCCTCAATTGATTAATGGTGCGTGCGTTTGTATATGCGTGTGCGGAAGGGTGGGATAACACTCCCTATCCATTGATAGTCTCCTACAGTATGCCAGAGAAATCCACACATAAAATAATCACATATTGAATGCCAGAGTGGATGCCTGAGGGAAGCCAAGCTAACTAACCACTGGGCTGTGTTCTGGGACCTTGGAACCACATTGGCCCCTTCTGGTCGGAGCCGGAACTACAGCCGAGACCACCACAGCGGGTTGGGAAACACTCCTAGTCATTTACCTTTGTCAGACGCACTTAGACTCAGTCGAGCAAAACAGTGGGCAATAGCTACCGCTGCCTGGAAGAACTGTGTTCCCTTCGAGTCAGAGTGAGTGAGTGAATGAGTGAGAGAGAACGAGAGAGAGAGGGGTGCCTCGGTGGCTCAATCACACACCTAATATACAATTTTTCTGGCTACTGATAACAGTATGAGAAATCAACACTGATGTTACTACCATCATGGGTGTGTGTGTGTGTGGTGAGAGAGAAAACAAGAGAAAGAAAGAAGAGAATGTGTGTGTGTGTGCACACACGTGTATACAGTGGTAGGTGAAAGGGTTAAGTCCACTCCCTGGCTGCATGCAGCTTTCCCTCACTGTGTCAAGCCCCATTAAACCAACTACACCACAGCAATATGGTGCTATCAATTACACACACCAGACCATCAATGAAGACAGAGGCTGGGAGAGGGGGAAGAGGAGTAGAGGAGAGAGGGATAGAGAGGCAGGAACACATAAAACAGGACAAACGGCCACATAAAAGACCAGCAGCCTGGCTCGCACACAAGTACACACCAGTTGAGGCTGCTGAGGGGAGGATGGCTCATAATAATGGCTGGAACGGAGGAAATGGAATTGCATCAAACACATGGAAACCATGTTTGATACCATTCCACCTATTCCGCTCCAGTCATTACCATGAGCCATCCTCCCCAATTAAGGTGCCATCAATCTCCTGTGGTATACACGCACATCCCTCTCGCTGCTGCACTCTAGACAGCTGACGATAAGGCTCTGCTGGACTTATCTGATGGCAAACACACACACACAGGGCTGTGCTCCAGTGGGGAATACGACAGGCTGCGGGGAGAAGCAGCAGAGTTGAGATCACTCGGAGAGATGTGGCTCCAACACTACAGGGACAAGACAGATCTGGAGCCATCACTCTGGCACACAGATTTTTACACACGCCTCTCTGAGGTTTATTTGATATACAGATACAATAAAATGATGCATGCATACGATAAAAAACTAAGGGGGGGAAAAGGTAAGTCTGGCTGCCAGTCTGAGATTTTACAGTCAAGTCACTCAGGCTGCTAGATACACACCAAACAAATAAAGTGTAATTTCAGAAAAACATTTTTATTAACTACAAGGAAATCATAGGTTGAAATACATTCTGTAAGATATTAATAAGATAAACAGTAGCCTGTAATAAAATAGCTGAGAAACAAACAGGATAGATCCAGTAACATCACAAGAGGCAGATTATGTGGAAGTGACAAGATGCAGGAATGAGTTGTAATCTATTATAACTCAGTGAATTCAGGAGGTTATTTGAAATAGTTGTAAAACTCATTGGGGAAAAATGTCCCTTACACAGGCATGGATCATTCAAAAAAGGCACACATTTTTCTTTGTTTTGAAATCATAGGAAAATAATCATTAATTTCATTTCGATTCATCTCTTGAATTGAGACCCTGATAGTACATGTGACTAACATAGGTGTCAACGCTGAAACTGTTAATCTCTCCAACCACAAACAGTACACATTACTGTGCAAACAAATCAACAGAACAGTGTATCCTAAATGGCACCCTGTTCCCTTTATAGTGCACTATTTTTGGTCAAAAAGCGTGCACTATATAGGGCATAATTTGCCATTCAGGACAGACTAAAACCTACCATATTCTGGCTATTGGTTGTGAATGAGGTCAATAAGATAGCTGATTTAGAGTAGAGGTACGGTGCAATGTTCTGAACGTTGCAAACAGGAGTGTCTTGTACCCGGCTAACAAACTATTTTTTATCTGAGCCTTCAGTAACATTGCAACCCACTGAACACGGCCCTGGGGTAAGCCAGCCTTAGTTTTGGATGGCCCCAGCACAAACCCAGTCAGTCATATCTACGGAGCATGTATAAAACCACCATAGACACAGAACACAGTGGGAACCACAGCAGCCAAATTAGGCAGAATGTGAGCGCCACCAACTGGTGACTTCCATTATCAACCCAAATCTGAAACGGTACAACACGGCCAAGACAGGCTGTCCTATTCTTAATGCTGTAGCTCAATGACACCTACTCTGGCTCCCTCTACTGTTACATCATATTCAGAATCCATTAAAACAGAAAACTACCAGAACTAACATGGCTGTGTAACATTCTGTACATTTGAGTTTCAAGACATCATAATAAGAGTTGGGGGAACCAAAATACAGTAGCAACAGAACTAATGGAATCCATCCACAAGAATAGCAGTGGTTGAAAGAACAGATAGTTCCACAACAAACACATGGAGAGCATCTCAATAGTATAGAGTGGCATCCTCATCTCCTTTCCTTTCCCTGCACTGATCTGGAAGTGGACAGGTGAAAGCAAAATCCCCTGGTAGGTTTCTGCCATATTGCTTTCACTTATCCCTAGTTTTCAGATCAGTGCAGATTAAGGAGAGACGAGGAGAGGAAGCTGCTCCATCAGGTATTGTCCGCTGTAGCTTGTCTTTTACATGACCTGGACCCAGCTATAGCGAACAAACATCAGTCATACAAAAATAGATATTTCTGCCTTTCACATAGATGTTATGAAGGCAACTGATTAACAACGGATGAATAGAGGCAGCGTTACTGATTTTTTTGTAGTAGGGAGAAACCCCAACTCATGTCCACCAAAACACCATCTGTGAAAGAGTGTCATTCTGACATCGAGGTTTACATTATAGAAACAGAATTACTAGAATGGGGGTAACCCAATTCAAGTCAATTACTAATTATATTTATATGGTTTACATCAAACAGTTGCATTGACACGATCTGCCAAGGCTATAACGGGTTTCCTTCCATACAGAGGAAAGCACCTTTACAGTCAATGCAACTGGCTAGAACCATCTCATAAACACTGGGGAATGCCATCCAATACCTTAACACGGGTCATATTCATTAATTCACACCGTAGCAAAACATTTTGCAACGGAAAATGAAAAGGAGTGTTTTTCAGGTAGACCCTCCCTGTTTAAATCAGTTTTCTTCCATTTGGTGCCTTGTGAATATGACCCTAGTGTAGGGTCTATATATTGACCTATAACCATGGTACATCAATAGCCCATTTGATGCATTCTGCTTCACATCTTTGGCTCAATGTACCCTCTACTAGTGAATCGACACTCAATGACAGCATAAAATTCACGTGGAAATAACTTAACTTGGGTAGCA
The DNA here is from genome assembly GCF_020615455.1 of Coregonus clupeaformis. Classification (NCBI taxonomy): domain Eukaryota; kingdom Metazoa; phylum Chordata; class Actinopteri; order Salmoniformes; family Salmonidae; genus Coregonus; species Coregonus clupeaformis. The sequence continues at coordinate 47,799,262 of NC_059206.1, forward strand.
AATATTCTTCTTGGGTAGCAAATATTTTTCTCCCAATAGTGAAAGTTGTGCCATTTTACAACTGTTTATATCAAAAATATCAATGGTATATAAACTCATTTACTTCAACATTCTGGTATAATCTAGTTATTGTAATATACATGTTTCATTGTAACAGTTATTGTAATATACATATTTTATCCAATTAAACATGCTATTAATTATAATATAAAGTCTAAATTACCATCTTAAATTATACATGGGAAATACAACTATGATAGAAACGTTATTTTATTACTAAATTAATATCAATAATGTCCAAATCTATTCTTCCTATTCAAAATACAGTTTATGGGTATATTCACTAAATATATTTATGTATATATCAATATGCAAATGTGTGCATGTTTTTGTATGCATGTGCGTGCGTGTCTGTGTGAGTATGTGCCTAAATATCATGATTGACGTTCATTCACAGCTTTTCTAAATAAAAAGTATTTCAGCGCATCCGAAAATATAATCACTCCAAGAGATAAGATAGCTAGGTGGTGTGCACTACGGAGAAAACTGCAGGCATTTTTGGAAAGTTTCCTTCCTTAATACAAGTTACATATTGTCTTCGAAAGCTAATGGGTCTTGCTGGCTTTCATTGGAACATAACTTCATCAATTACTTTTTAATAAAATAACTCCTGCAAGAACTATGAACTAAAGAGGTGTTTCGACACAACCTATTTAAATACTGTAACTAGTATAAATATAACAGCGGCACCTCTTATGGGACCAGGCTATAGGAGAACATGGAACTGGGCTTGATAGTGAATCTTTGAATGACAATCACATTCCAACCGCGACAACAAGCCTGTTAAACTCAATATCAGTCAGTTCCTAAAGAACAAGGCAGTAAAAACAAGAATACAATTACATATGAACATTAAAAGACTTCCCATTGACTTATTACAACAGCGAGTATTGAATTTTCCTGTACAAAAACTTTTTTCATCGTTTTCTGTAAAAGATGAACTACCTAAAGTAAACCCATCTAAACAACATCATACTGAGATAATACAAGTAAACTTTATACCCCTTACAAACCCTAAAGCCAGATAGAAAACATCACCTTGTGTGTGTGTGTGTGTGTGTTGTGCTCCTTCTGGTGTATGTTTAGATCTTGCTGTGTCGTTTCCCTCTGGCTTTATTTGGAGTCTGGACCGGTCTGCTCTTCCTTCTCAATGCCCGCTGGTCAATCACTGGTGGCTGCTCCTCTTCCTCCTCAGCCGAACCCTTCTCTACAGCCTCCTCTTCCTCCTCTGTAGTTGTAGCTTTCTCCTCCTCTTCCTCTGTGACCTCCGGCTGCTCCCTGTCCTGCTCCTCGGGCTCGATGACCACTCTGCTGAGTCTCGTAGATTTACGTTTAGGCTCCGCCAGGCCACTGCCACTACCTCTCCTCCAAAGGGCCTGAACCTTGCCACCCTCGTCTGAGCTCTCACTTCCCTCCTCCAACTCCTCTTTATCATCCGCTGTACTGGTAGCATTCTCCATCTCCTCTATCCCTTTATTTTGGTCCTCCTCGACCAGGACCTCTTCCTTCGCCGCCTCCTCCTCCTCCTCTCCTTCCTCCGGAGGCTGGTAGGACAGGTCTGCTACCCCCACCTGGACCACAGTTTCCTGGCTACTGCTGTCCACCGCAATGGCCTCCTCCATGGATTTCTCCTCTACCTCTGGTTCCTCCACTGCTTTCTCCGTAGCCTCCTCATTTTCTCCCTTTACCTCCTCTCCTTCTTCCATGGGTGTAGCTGCGGCCTCCTCTAGAGGCGCAGCAGGTTCCCTCCCTGCCTCCTCACTCACCTCCCCAGAGATGGAGGGATCTGCTTGGGCTGGCTCTGCAGGCGAGGGGGCCTCCTCTGGAGCATAGGCTGGTTCTTCTACTAATGGTAGAGAAACCTCCTCCTCCAGTTCCTCCTCCACCACAGCTTCAGCCAACCCCTCTGACGCCACAGGAGCTGCTACTACGGTGTCCTGCATAGGACAAAAAGAGAGAAAAACATGCAGTTGTGAAAAACATATAGCCCAATTCCCTTTCTAACACATACTGTAGAAAGAAACACGTCCACAGTACAAATCCACTGCTTTCTCCGCCTCCTCCTTTTCTCCCTCTACCTCCTCTCCTTCTTCCATGGGTGTAGCTGCGGCCTCCTCTGAAGGTGCTGGAGGTTCCCCCCCTGCCTTCTCACTCACATCCCCAGAGATGGAGGGCTCTGCTGAGGATGGCTCTGCAGGCGAGGGGGCCTCCTCTGAAACAGAGGCTGGTTCTTCTACTAACGGGAGAGGAACCTCCTCCAGTTCCTCCTCCACCACAGCTTCAGCTTCTACTATGTCCTGCAGAGGACAAAAGGACAGACAAATTTGCATTTGTTAAACATACTACCCAATTCCCTTTCTAACGCACACTATAGAAAGAAACATGTCCACAGTACAGAAATGAACATTCCATCTCATCTGTGATCCCCTTGCTCCAATAATGGCCCCATCCCACACATTCCAACTGTCATACAAGGTTAATCCTCCTGAGTAATTGAACCACATACTTCAGCCTCGATGGACTCTTCCTCCTTCGCCGCCGCCTCCTCCTCCTCCTCGTCGTCCTTCATTTCCACGTCTTCCTCTGTCGTTCTGTTCTCTTGCACAGCCTCTCCCCCCTCCTCCTTTTCCTCCTCCTCCACCTCCTCTCTCTGGTCATCAGTCAGTTCTCCGTTCATCTCCTCCACCTCCTGAGGAGTGAAGAGCCCCAACCAATGGTTAACGGCTACTTTTGTTAATTAATCGCAGCCCTGCGAAAATCAAATTGCATAATACAAAAATCATCATAAAAATCTGTGTTTAAGCTAGAGTTTTTTTGCGTCTCGATCCAACGCATCCGTCAATATCGGCCTTCCGCATCCGTTACAGCTGTGTTTGTCAGACCATGAGACATCCCGAAAATCAGTCTCCTCGCGAAAACGTCTGTAGCGTCCGAACGGTTTGGCCTACAAACTACTATGACCACCCTATGGAAAGGTGAAACTCTCACGAACATGTCAGTGGTTTTGCACAAGCGTTACGGGACTCGTCTGAAATCAATACCGCCGATCTGCCAACTTCTGTTTTGCTCTAGAATGTCCACAAGCCTCACAAGCCTCCCCTTTAAAACAATTATGGAAGTATATATGGAAGTAGTTTAGTGCCTAAAAAAAGTGTTAAATACGTGTCATATAAAAAAGAAATCTGATCTTTCTTACATCTCTCAGATATAGGCCAGGCACATCAAAACGAACTTCCTTTTGATTTTTCTGTTTTTCTCATGTATGAATCTGTTATTCAAAGTGTTTCTATGGGCTAATAGAGTTAAAGCCAAAATCAATGTTGTCTGTAATGGCACCCTATTCACTATATAGTGCACTGTTTTTGACCAGGCGCCATAGGGAATAGAGTGCCATTTCTGACGCATCCAGTGTGACATAAGCTATGATAGTGACTGCTTATTCTCTAACAGTAACATAACACAATGATGACAAGCAAAACAGAACAGCCAAATGAACTGTTGTTTTCTAATGCTGTATTCCTACTGATCACCTCCCCCATCCTCTCACCTGAGCTTTGGTGTCCTCCTCCTCTACAGAGGCCACAGCAGCCTCTGCCTCTCCTGCTCTTCCTTCATCCTCATCTACAGCCGTAGTGGTGGGCTCTGCCTTTGCATCCTCCAATCTAAACGCACAATAGACCAGGGGTATTATGATTTAGAGCCAAAGGGAAGCATTCATACTTGAAAACCATGTAAAGGTTGGGTTACAACCTGAAAGAAAGGACACATTTCAGTGTTGAAAATACTATGGGTAGGAGTCTATTGATTGACAGTTGTCTGAGGAGTAAAAAACAGTCACTGAATTTACGTGAATTAAGGAGCACTACTGCCCTGGAAAAAAGACTGTATACATTGAATTATACACATTTCATTAATACTTTGATATAGGTTTCTATTTCACTGAGACTCCTTCTCTAACCTGTTCATCTTCAGAGGCTGGCTCTCCTCTGTGGAGTCTTCCGTCTCTTCTCTGCCATGCTTTTTATGTCCGCTACTCCTGATACGCGTTGACACTGGTGTGCCATCCAGGGCTAGAGAAAGAGTAGCCATTTTCATTCCAATGTGTATTCAAATTTTTTTTTTGCCAATTTCTGTATTCAGAAAATCCAACATTTTCTCATTCATTAATTTCAGGACTCCATGGAGATCCTAAAGACTTCTGAGCTACTTACCTTCTATTAACTTGAGAGGCTTATTTGCCACCAAAAGATCCTCCTAGAAAACAAGAACAAGAAATCAAGACCAAATCAACTCTTCATTACTTGATTATATTGACCCTACAGTTAAGAACTGAGGGTTGAAGATATTCTTAAATTATAAACAACAAATACATCCAAAGAGCTGTTCGAGGAGACGAGAGATTGAGGAGGAGACCCAAGAAAAGAAAGCATAGCAAAGGAGGAGCTAAAAAAGGAAAGAAAGAAACAACAAGAGACCAAGTTGGATAGAGAGAGAGACCGGGAGAGCTAGAGACGTACGGTGATGTCCAGAAAGTTGTCCTCCTCCTCCTCCTCCATGTTGATGTCTGTGTGGTCCAGAGAGGCAGCTCGTTGGTCTCCGTTAGACGCCACCGCGTGGAGCACCACTTTATGGGAATCAGCAGAACAATCATAAGTCAATTAGCTACTGGTCATGTGAGTCTGACCACTGTCTGTCTGATGTCACCAAGTCCCCAGCCCACATTATAGAGGATCTAATCTGGGTCTCATGCTATCATCCTGCTATGGTCCCGATGGATCAGCTGGGTTGTATTCAGGGAGGTCGCAGATAGAAATGTAATGAATAGAGCTGTCGTCGCGATTCCCTATTCTACATGACAATCATATCAGTTCTACATAACACATTTCTATCTGAAGGTACTGTAACGTTACATCTTGCTGAACAGGCCGTTGGTGTTAGAGCATGGTGTTGAAAGTGCATCCCTGTATACCTCATGCTACTGTGCCAGTACCTTTCAGTGCTAGGGCTTTGATCTTGCTGGCCACATTCTCTCTCTGGTAGAGTCCTCCCACTCCCTCTACCACCCACAGCAGATCCTGGTCAGCTGGGTACCGACACAGGTACTGGCCACACACTGCAGGTCAGGGAGAGATGATACACTTTGATTGACTGATTTATTCATTTATTTTGGAGATGGAAAGTTGTACAGTTCTAGAGTACAGTAGAGAGGAGTAGAGAGATAGGGTACTACTACAAACCTTTATACATAATGTTACGGATACAGGTATCCTGTGTCCTGTGTTTTCCTCTCCTTCTGCCCTAATCACAGGTGTCCTGTATGTTCCTGATTGGTGGTCGTTGAGATGTCTGCTGATTGCTAAGGTGGACCAATCAGTGAACATTCCTCTGCATGGCACCACCTGTTGCTGGTTTTTCAATCACACATCCCATTGTTTAAAAACCAGTCAGTTATGTTTGTTGTGAGAGAGAAAGACTGTTTCCATATGTGAGTATGGATACTGTGGTATCCTGTGTATTGTGTACTCACTAAGTTTGGCTACTCTGTTTGGTAATTTTGTTAGAGACTATTTCCGTATGTGAGTATGGATACTGTGGTATCCTGTGTATTGTGTACTCACTAATTTGCTGATTACTCTGTTTGGTAACTTTGTGTGTTTCTGGGAAAAGGGGAGTTTAAGCAAGTTGCCCTTGGGCGTACATTACCCGTAGGAAGAAATCTGTCTAAAAACACTAGTTAGACCTGAGCGGACCACCCACTGTACTTTTGTATGACTAGCAGTAGCTTAGCGGTTCTTGAGGCAGGCAAGATCAGTTTAGGGGTGTTTTACACTATTGTTTCATTTCTTGGGTCCTGCTCAGCCCTTTTTCCCAAAACCTTTACCGTGTGTTCAGCAATAAACCTTTTATGTTTGACGGTAGTTTATGGCTGTCGTGTAGTTTTTCGTTCTCACTGTTCCATGTCACACTTATAATTTGCATGAATTATGTTACGGGTCTCATGTCCATCACCCTAGACGTTTAAAGCCACGGGGTTCGTAACACATAATTAGAGCACAAGAGTACTACTAACCTTTATACATGGTTAGAGAAAGAGAGTCCTACTCCTACTACTAACCTTTATACATGGTTAGAGAAAGAGAGTACTACTCCTACTACTAACCTTTATACATGGTTAGAGAGAGAGGGTACTTCAGGCCGAGCTGGTTGTCTTTGAAAGAGTCCACAAAGTCCTCCAGCATCTGCAGGCCATGACCTTTTCCACGGTGACACTTCCTGACAAAGATGGAGTTCATGACAGGAAGCTGGTAGCGCTGGGTCACAAAATTATTACATAAGCTGTCTGGAGAGTGAGAGGAAGAGAGATTTACTGTTAGTTAATGTCAGTAAGGTATGCTGTAATTGATTGATACATGATTGATTGTCATAAAACGCAGGATAATCAAACAAGATACATGGCAAGAGATCAAAACTGAAGTCTGAATTCATACACTGCTGGAACATTTCCCCGATTAGAGAACATTACAAAGTCAAACAAAAGTGGAAAAACGATCTGCCTGTCTCAATGTGGATCTAATGAAAAAACTTTGAACAAATTAAATTAATTCCGGCTCATCGGTTGTACTAGGATGACCTGCTCTGCTCTACAGTGGTCCTGTGTCTTCACTGAGCAAAACTGAAAACAGTTTAAACACAGGGAATGATACTTTGTACCAGAAATACTGAACATTAAAACTATGTGCTACTATATTTTTGGTATACTATAAAAAGTCTACCTCTTGGCCATTATAGAAATCATCTTCAGGAGGTTGAGGGTAATGGATAGCCTTGTGTAAGTTGGGGTACTGCCCAGTCTTCACTAACTAGCTAACTTCACCGCAGTTTGGGTTTAAACAAAAGATGACAGTTTGACCAGACAGAGACAGCTCACCTTTGGGTTTGACTGAGTAGAACCCGACGGCGTTTCCATCCTTCCAGAGGAGCTTGGCGAAGTCGTGCTGGCCGTGGCACAGGAAGGGCACCTCAGGTTTGTCCATCTCACCCACGCGGTACACGATACGGTTCAGAATGTACAGGACGATCCGCTCACCAAGACTCCTCACCTGGGGGACACACAGACAGAATGTCTGTAGCCATGAAGTGCTTTGAAAGGCAGGTCATGGCTCACATCAACACCATTATCCCAGAAACCCTAGACCCACTCCAATTTGCATACCGCCCCAACAGATCCACAGATGATGCAATCTCTATTGCACTCCACACTGCCCTTTCCCACCTGGACAAGAGGAACACCTATGTGAGAATGCTATTAATTGACTACAGCTCAGCATTCAACACCATAGTGCCCTCAAAGCTCATCACTAAGCTAAGGAATCTGGGACTAAACACCTCCCTCTGCAACTGGATCCTGGACTTCCTGACGGGCCGCCCCCAGGTGGTAAGGGTAGGTATCAACACATCTGCCACACTGATCCTCAACACGGGGGCCCCTCAGGGGTGCGTGCTCAGTCCCCTCCTGTACTCCCTGTTCACCCATGACTGCATGGCCAGGCACGACTCCAACACCATCATTAAGTTTGCAGATGACAACAGTGGTAGGCCTGATCACCGACAACGATGAGACAGCCTATAGGGAGAAGGTCAGAGACCTGGCCATGTGGTGCCAGGATAACAACCTCTCCCTCAACGTGACCAAGACAAAGGAGATGATTGTGGACTACAGGGAAAAAAAAAGAGGACTGAGCACGACCCCATTCTCATCGACGGGGCTGTGGTGGAACAGGTTGAGATTTGGCATGGGTCCTCAGATCCTCAAAAAATTCTACAGCTGCACCATCGAGAGCATCCTGACTGGTTGCATCACCGCCTGGTATGGCAACTGCTTGGCCTCCGACCGTAAGGCACTACAGAGGGTAGTGCGTACGGCCCAGTACATCACTGGGGCCAAGCTTCCTGCCATCCAGGACCTCTATACCAGGCGGTGTCAGAGGAAGGCCCTCAATTGTCAAAGACTCCAGCCACCCTAGTCATAGACTGTTCTCTCTGCTACCGCACGGCAAGCGGTACCGGAGTGCCAAGTCTAGGTCCAAAAGACTTCTCAACAGCTTCTACCCCCAAGCCATAAGACTCCTAAACAGCTAATCATGGTTACCCGGGCTATTTGCACTGCCCCCCCTCCCCCACCCCATCATTTTACGCTGCTGCTACTCTGTTAATTATTTATGCATAGTCACTTTAACTCTACCCACATGTACATATTACTTCAACTACCTCAACTAGCCGGTGTCCCCGCACATTGACTCTGCACCGGTACCCCCCTGTATATATAGCCTCCCTACTGTTATTTTATTTTACTTCTGCTCTTTTTTTCCTCAACACTTTTTGTCTACTTTTTTTATTAAAAATAAATGCACTGTTGTTTAAGGGCTGTAAGTAAGCATTTCACTGTAATGTCTGCACCTGTTGTATTCGGCGCATGTGGCCAATAACATTTTATTTTATTTTATTTGACTTAACAAAATGTTAAAGGTAACACACACACACACACACACACCACCTCTCCCCAGGAGTTTTCACCGGCAACACTCAACGCACAAACACATACTTTCCTCACTGCTCAATCTACAGTTGAAGTCGGACGTTTACATACACTTAGGTTGGAGTCATTAAAACTCGTTTTTCAACCACTCCACACATTTCTTGTTAACAAACTATAGTTTTGGCAAGTCGGTTAGGACATCTACTTTGTGCATGACAAGTAATTTTACCAACAATTGTTTACAGACAGATTATTTCACTGTATCACAATTCCAGTGGGTCAGAAGTTTACATACACTAAGTTGACTGTGCCTTTAAACAGCTTGGAAAATTCCAGAAAATGATGTCATGGCTTTAGAAGCTTCTGATAGGCTAATTGACATAATTGGGTGTACCTGTGCATGTATTTCAAGGCCTACCTTCAAACTCAGTGCCTCTTTGCTTGACATCATGGGAAAATCAAAAGAAATCAGCCAAGACCTCAGAAAAAAAATGGTAGACCTCCACAAGTCTGGTTCATCCTTGGGAGAAATGTCCAAACGCTTTAAGGTACCACGTTCATCTGTACAAACAATAGTACGCAAGTTTAAACACCATGGGACCACGCAGCCGTCATACCGCTCATGAAGGAGACGCGTTCTGTCTCCTAGAGATGAACGTACTTTGGTGCGAAAAGTGCAAATCAATCCCAGAACAGCAGCAAAGGACCTTGTGAAGATGCTGGAGGAAACAGGTACAAAAGTATCTATATCCACAGTAAAACGAGTCCTATATCGACATAACCTGAAAGGTCGCTCAGCAAGGAAGAAGCCACTGCTCCAAAACCGCCATAAAAAAGCCAGACTACGGTTTGCAACTGCACATGGGGACAAAGATTGTACTTTTTGGAGAAATGTCCTCTGGTCTGATGAAACAAAAAAAAATGTTTTGCCATAATGACCATCGTTATGTTTGGAGGAAAAAGGGGGGGCTTGCAAGCCGAAAAACCCCATCCCAACCGTGAAGCACGGGGGTGGCAGCATCATGCTGTGGGGGTGCTTTGCTGCAGGAGGGACTGGTGCACTTCACAAAATAGATGGTATCATGGGGAAGGAAAATTAGATGGATATATTGAAGCAACATCTCAAGACATCAGTCAGGAAGTTAAAGCTTGGTTGCAAATGGGTTTTCCAAATGGACAATGACCCCAAGCATACTTCCAAAGTTGTGGCAAAATGGCTTAAGGACAACAAAGTCAAGGTATTGGAGTGGCCATCACAAAGCCCTGACTTCAATCCTATAGTAAATGTGTGGCCAGAAAAAGCGTATGCGAGCAAGGAGGCCTGCAAACCTGACTCAGTTACACCAGCTCTGTCAGGAGGAATGGGCCAAAATTCACCCAACTTATTGTGGGAAGCTTGTTGAAGGCTACCCGAAACGTTTGACCCAAGTTAAACAATTTAAAGGCAATGCTACCAAATACTAATTGAGTGTATGTAAACTTCTGACCCACTGGGAATGTGATGAAAGAAATAAAAGCTGAAATAAATCTCTCTCTACTATTATTCTGACATTTCACATTCTTAAAATAAAAGTGGTGATCTTAACTGACCTAAAACAGGGAATATTTACTAGGATTAAATGTCAGGAATTGTGAAAAACTGAGTTTAAATGTATTTGGCTAAGGTGTATGTAAACTTCCGACTTCAACTGTACATACACTGTAGTAGGACACACGATTCAGAAGGGACTTGGTTCAGTACGTGGCATCGTCGTCTTTCACCTCCCACTAAAATGTTTAAGTGACAGTTTTTATTGCTTCATATCTCTGCCAACCCCTTGTAAACATAGAAATAACATTTAACTGTGGGGTTTGAATCAAGGCCCTGAACAGTGCACTGCTCCTAGTTTCAAACTTGTGTGTGTATCTTAGGGTTATGATAGCATCGTCTATCGAGGATGATTGACAGCCATTGTCGATGGTGACGACATCGTGATGTGACAGACAATAGCCAAGCCTATTTAAACTTGACTGGCAACTTGCAGTAAAGAGCGGAGTTCGGCAGTGCACAAATATGTTATAAACTATTTACAGAATGCACAAGAACAATGTAGACGGAGCCGAGAGTTTCACCAAAGCAGCACAAAATGTCCAGTCAGAATTTTTGGGGGTTTTCACTCTCGACTATCAGATGATCTGGGCCTAATAGCCAAAGCCTATGTCTAATTGTTATTAAAGCCCATCTTTCTATTTTCTCTCCATTTGATATGAATATTACTTGACCTATTAAGCTTCTCTTTCAGTTTTATGCACCCTGGATTTCTCCCGCCGTGCTATTTCATGATTAAACAATTAAATTAATCGAACTGAGTTTTAGTAGGCTCAGAAAGTTTTCAGTTGTTTTTGAATAACCTTAAAAAACAAGGTAGGCCTAAGGTAATAATGAGAGAGATTTTCTATCTTGCTATTGTTTGTTCTAACTAGTAGTTCGAACAAACCTTACAGTTGAGCAAAGCTTAGGCTATTATAAAAAAAGAAATCCTCTGTGCCGTTACGAAACCAAACGGCCAAAAGCATAGACTAATCCTACTAATTGAAATACCATAAAAAGACAAGATAAAGTTATGAGTATTTCCCATATATTACAATAAAGTCTGTCAAATGTTTTTAGTTTAAAAAATTGGGCTGGCCACTCGGGGGGCGATAACATTAACTGGCGATTTTATAAGTACTGAATCACGCCAGAACCAAAGCTGATTTTGCCCAACCCTAGTGTGTGTGTGTGTGTGTGTGTGTGTGTGTGTGTGTGTGTGTGTGTGTGTGTACATGCACGCTGTGTGTTTCTCCATTGTTCCATGCTAATCAGAACCAGTTGCAGGGCAAAGCCAGGCAGAGAGCCATGAGTTTGTTCTGAATGCTGTCATTGTGCTCTGTCCTCTACACACACCATAAATGCAATACACATGCAGTGCTTGACATTCTGTTCAAAACAATGTCATTATGCATCTGATGGGGTAGATAAACATGCCCAGGCTAATGTGTGTGTGTGTGCTATCCATCGATTGTTTGGTCGATAGGCTGCTGGTCGACTGATATTTTGTTGTTGTTGAGCAGTAGCATGCATGTATATGCATTATTTTATTTTTTTAATGGCACACAAGACACGTGACTGTTTCGCGCCCATCTCAGTGAACTAATCCATTGTAGAGGCCGCGGGATGGCACAGTCCAAGAAGAATGGGAGTGTGGTCAAGATGCACAATGCAAGTCTCTCTCCAAAATGCTCTCTCTCAAGCCAATTTGTGCACATTCATTGTTTCATAACTTAAATTGTGTGAATTGTTTGCGTTTGATTGTTAGTGTCTATCAATTCCCTATTACATATATCACCAGTAGTACATTTCCCGTGAATTCCTATCATTTCTAATTTATAATGTTTGTTTGGTTACGGTAATGTCTGTTAATGCATTCAATATATTATCATTATTATTCCAGTCTTTTACCGTTCTCATTGTCAGAGTGGACCTGTTGTTTGCAGAGCGCACAACCTATGCTTATGAGAAACAAGTTTGGGTTTATTTCATTCCATTTACAGTGCATTCAGAAAGTATTCAGACCCCTTCCCTTTTTCCATATTTTGTTACGTTACAGCCTTATTCTAAAATTGATTAAATAAATAAAAATCATCAATCTACACACAACACCCCATAATGACAAGGCAAAAAAACAGGTTATTTGCATAAGAATTCAGACCCTTTACTATGAGACTCGAAATTGAGCTCAGGTGCATCCTGTTTCCATTGATCATCCTTGATGTTTCTACAACTTGATTGGAGTCCACCTGTGGTAAATTCAATTGATTGGACATGATTTGGAAAGTCACACACCTGTCTATATAAAGGTCCCACAGTTGACAGTGCATGTCAGAACAAAAACCAAGCCATGAGGGCGAAGGAATTGTCCGTAGTGCTCCGAAACAGGATTGTATCGAGGCACAGATCTGGGGAATGGTACCAACAAATTTCTGCAGCATTGAAGATCCCCAAGAACACAGTGGCCTCCATCATTCTTAAATGGAAGACGTTTGGGACCACCAAGACTCTTCCTAGATCTGCCCCCCCCCGGCCAAACTGAGCGAGAAGGGCCTTGGTAAGGGAGGTGACCAAGAACCCGATGGTCACTCAGGGAGGTGACCAAGAACCCGATGGTCACTCTGACAGAGCTCCAGAGTTCCTCTGTGGAGATGGGAGAACCTTCCAGAAGGACAACCATCTCTGCAGTACTCCACCAATCAGGCTTTTATGGTAGAGTGGCCAGATAGAAGCCACTCCTCAGTATAAGGCACATGACAGCACGCTTGGAGTTTGCCAAAAGACACCTAAAGATTCTCTAGTCTGATGAAACCAAGATTGAACTCTTTGGCCTGAATGCCAAGCGTCACGTCTGGAGGAAACCTGGCAGCATCCCTACAGTGAAGCATTGTGGTGGCAGCATCATGCTGTGGGTATGTCTTTCAGCGGCAGGGACTGTGATACTAGTCAGGATCGAGGGAAAGATGAACGCAGCAAAGTACTGAGAGATCCTTGATGAAATCCTGCTCCAGAGCACTCAGGACCTCAGACAGGCCTCCTGTAGCTCAGTTGGTAGAGCATGGCGCTTGCAACACCAGGGTTGTGGGTTTGATTCCCACGGGGGGCCAGTATGAAAGATTTATGCACTCACTAACTGTAAGTCACTCTGGATAAGAGCGTCTGCTAAATGACTAAAATGTAAGGTTCATCTTCCAACAGGACAACGACCCTAAGCACACAGCCAAGACAATGCAGGAGTGGCTTTGGGACAAGTCTCTGAATGACCTTGAGTGGCCCAGCCAGAGCCCGGTCTTGAACCCGATCAAACATCTCTGAAGAGACCTGAAAATAGCTGTGCATCGAGGCTCCCCATCCAACCTGACAGAGCTTGAGAGGATCTGCAGAGAAGAATGGGAGAAACTCCCCAAATACAGGTGTGCCAAGCTTGTAGCATCATACCCAAGAAGACTTGGAGGCTTTAATCGCTGCCAAAGTTGCTTCAACAAATTACTGAGTAAAGGATCTTAATACTATTTCATTTTTATTTTTACATTTCTAAAAACCTGTTTGGTTTGTCATTATGGGGTATTGTGTATAGATTGATGAGGGGAAAAACGATTTCATCAATTTTAGAATAAGGCTGTAATGTAAGAAAATGTGGAAAAAGTCAAGGGGTCTGAATACTTTCCGAATGCACTGTACGAGCTTTGTCAATTTAGTCATCGTCTTTTGTTTGAAGCGCTCCTGTCAATTAATTAAGGACACGCACCTGATTACGGATAGAAGTAGGCCTATAGGCTACCTGGCCTGCACACAAATGTAGGCATATAAATGTGCTTATTTGGGGATCTGATAGTATTTCTGATTGGCTTAACGCACCACCACTAATGAGCTGTGGAGCTTCTCAAAGTAATGTTTTCTTCACCTCAAACAGAAAGCAAACTAAGTCTGTTTTTACATCTATTAAGAATGACAATAGTTCCTCAATGTATTTGAAAAATCTTTCAAGTTCTCTCCCTTTTGATAACCACTCAGCGTGAAAGGGAAGAATGTCATGCTCTGATCCAGTGGAAACATCATAAAATAGGCCTACTTTATGATTTCTTATCCCTTGCGCAAATAGCCTACAGCTGTGTCTGTCCCACAGGAAACAGTTTTATACAATGTTGCAAGTTCGCTAGGGCAAGCTTCAGGCCCGGACCCAAGTTGATACAATGTTTCAAGTTTGTTGCAGACAGTCCACGTGTAGCCAATGCTGCAATGTTTTTATTTTGTTGGCTTTATGTAGGCTATTTTTCCATAGTTGGCAATGGCAATATAAGTTACTTTTTAGGTTTGTATCATTCATTTCATTTGGATAGAATTTTGATTAACCACATGTCAATGATTTTGAGATACGAAAATGTTATTATAAATTTAAATGAAACCGTTCCACTAAAATGTGCATATGAAAACCATACCTGGCACGCAGATCGGTAGAAATTGTAAGATAAATTGGCATTCCACATGAGAAAGGTTGCCGACTCCTCGTGTAGCCGATTACCGGCAACTTCAGGAGAGTAAAAGCAGAATCTGTAAAAGCCAGCAGGAGCGGGAGGAGGATGGTCAAGTCAGGTAAAGTTTTTTTTCTTCTGGTTATCTTGATCTCTGGCTCCCTCTTGAGTCATTTGTGTCTTATTTCATCAAACAATCTCAATACATAGGCCTATAGTTGATTTTATTAAAAACACATAGGGTGGGTCTATATAAGGAAAAATACACGCAAAAAAATGTGGTTGAAAGAACAGACGACTTTCGGTCGACCAACATTTTTTTGGGTCGGGGACAGCCCTAATCCTGTGTGTCCTCTCATATCGTGTCAGATTCAGAGCTTCTCCTCACACCAGACACAAACCCAATATCCTACCATATCCTACCTCCACAGAGTGTGTTTGTGTGTTTCAATGTGCTAGCTTCACGTTTCTCGATTTGTCAAATCAACAATCATCTTGTGTTGTATGTGTTGCAGTGTGTGTGTGTATGTACCTTGACCAGGCCAGTTCTGGAAGGGTTTGAGGTTCTGAGGACGTCCTCTACTGACCACCACTGTCCTGCCAGGAACAGAGCTACCGCTGGAGAGAGAGAGGGGGAGGGGAAAGGGAGTGACATTGAGAATTAGAGTTAGAGGAGTATGATCTATGGTTAGAATCCAAATGTATGTTGTACGAAATATAAGCCCCCAGACCCTACCCTAAACTCTAGTAGATCTGAAGGGATCTGATGTGTATATACTGGTAGTTTTAAATAAAATAGCTTACACCTACAGTATCTATGCGGTGGAAACTACCAGCTTACACTGTGACTGTGTCAACGGATAGGGACAGGGGGCTAGGGATGGGGTGGTGTTTGGGTGTAGTGTTGTGTGTACCTGTGAGCTGATCATCTGGGGCGAACAGGGCCAGAATCTTGTGCTTCAGGTCTCCTCCATAGATGGGAACAAAACCAACGTTACACAAACCGATACAGATCTGAGAGGGGGAGAGAGAGAAAGAGTGACATGGGGTTAGAGTTGACTAAACTAACAGTGTGTGTGTGTGTGTGTGTGTGTGTGTGTGTGTGTGTGTGTGTACCTTTCTGTGGCTGGGCAGGGTAAAGCTCTCGGTCTTGTTGGGGCTGACGTATCGTAGCCGGGTCATGTAGCCCTCTGCTGCCTGCTCCTCCTCCTCTTGCCTCACTGAACCCAACACGTCCACAGGGAACTCCATCCCTACAGGGCAAAGGCCAGGAGTCACAGGTCAGGGTCACTCATCATGCCAAATAAAATATACATGTCTGTGTCCACTGATGAACACACTGGGAATGGATTATTTTACACAAGCCAAACTTTGTACCTGTATTCTGTCTTCCCCTAGGCCCAACGTAAGACCACCTTCTCTTCATATCCAAAATAAACCCAAATCAATCAATCAAAATGGAGTCACACAATGTCCAAAGTGCTGAAATACTAACTCTGTGGCTCAGTCATCAGACAAGGCCTGCACAATAAAAGCCATGCTATTCTGATGTTACCATGACATCAACAATTGTTGTTTTATTTTATTTATCACATAATTCGTAAAACAGGTGTAGACTAACAGTGAAATGCTTACTTCAGTGACACACTTCCAATGCTGCCCTCCCTTGAAGGACGAAACCTCATATAAACCCACCTATAAAACACCTACAGTGGGGAGAACAAGTATTTGATACACTGCCGATTTTGCAGGTTTTCCTACTTACAAAGCATGTAGAGGTCTGTAATTTGTATCATAGGTATACTTCAACTGTGAGAGACGGAATCTAAAACAAAAATCCAGAAAATCACATTGTATGATTTTTAAGTAATTCATTTGCATTTTATTGCATGACATAAGTATTTGATCACCTACCAACCAGTAAGAATTCCGGCTCTCACAGACCTGGTCGTTTTTCTTTAAGAAGCCCTCCTGTTCTCCACTCATTACCTGTATTGACTGCACCTGTTTGAACTCGTTACCTGTATACAAGACACCTGTCCACACACTCAATCAAACAGACTCCAACCTCTCCACAATGGCCAAGACCAGAGAGCTGTGTAAGGACATCAGGGATAAAATTGTAGACCTGCACAAGGCTGGGATGGGCTACAGGACAATAGGCAAGCAGCTTGGTGAGAAGGCAACAACTGTTGGCGCAATTATTAGAAAATGGAAGAAGTTCAAGATGACGGTCAATCACCCTCAGTCTGGGGCTCCATGCAAGATCTCACCTCGTGGGGCATCAATGATCATGAGGAAGGTGAGGGATCAGCCCAGAACTACACGGCAGGACCTGGTCAATGACCTGAAGAGAGCTGGGACCACAGTCTCAAAGAAAACCATTAGTAACACACTACGCCGTCATGGATTAAAATCCTGCAGCGCACTCAAGGTCCCCCTGCTCAAGCTAGCGCATGTCCAGGCCTGTCTGAAGTTTGCCAATGACCATCTGGATGATCCAGAGGAGGAATGGGAGAAGGTCATGTGGTCTGATGAGACAAAAATAGAGCTTTTTGGTCTAAACTCCACTCGCCGTGTTTGGAGGAAGAAGAAGGATGAGTACAACCCCAAGAACACCATCCCAACCGTGAAGCATGGAGGTGGAAATTCTTTGTGGATGCTTTTCTGCAAAGGGGACAGGACGACTGCACCGTATTGAGAGGAGGATGGATGGGGCCATGTATCGCGAGATCTTGGCCAACAACCTCCTTCCCTCAGTAAGAGCATTGAAGATGGGTCGTGGCTGGGTCTTCCAGCATGACAATGACCCGAAACACACAGCCAGGGCAACTAAGGAGTGGCTCCATTAGAAGCAACTCAAGGTCCTGGAGTGGCCTAGCCAGTCTCCAGACCTGAACCCAATAGAAAATTTTTGGAGGGAGCTGAAAGTCCGTATTGCCCAGCGACAGCCCCGAAACCTGAAGGATCTGGAGAAGGTCTGTATGGAGGAGTGGGCAAAAATCCCTGCTGCAATGTGTGCAAACCTGGTCAAGACCTACAGGAAACGTATGATCTCTGTAATTGCAAACAAAGGTTTATGTACCAAATATTAAGTTCTGCTTTTCTGATGTATCAAATACTTATGTCATGCAATAAAATGCAAATGAATTACTTAAAAATCATACAATGTGATTTTCTGGATTTTTTTTTCCATCTCACAGTTGAAGTGTACCTATGATAAAAATTACAGACCTCTACATGCTTTGTAAGTAGGAAAACCTGCAAAAATCGGCAGTGTATCAAATACTTGTTCTCCCCACTGTATGTATAGAACCCTCAACGTGGACTACAATAGAAGCCTCAACATGGACTACAATAGAAGCCTAAACATGGACTACAATAGAACATGCTACTTCTATCTGGCCACTACACAACCAACCACATGCACACTGAAGAGGATGGAGGAAAAACACTGACATTTTGTCAGCTAATTTATCATACTATTTATAGTCTCTAGAAATGACAGTCACCACGGTCTTATTGCAGAAAGGTCCCTCACATGAGAATTATTAATATGAAGGAGATCTATGAAGGAGATCAAGACTATATGTTATAGGTGAATAGTCAGATATTGAATTAAGTGACAAACAAAAGAAAACCAAAACAGATCGTTCAAATAATCAGATATGGAAATGGAAAACAAATGGGTCCATTGTACTAAATGTTATGAGGCAATGTTATCCCTTATAGATAGGTTAGATATACTGTATGTTCTACGAGCAAGAAGAGAGAGGGTGTGTGTGCTTTCTATCAACGCTGTTTCACAGTTTTTCTATTAGACAGTATAAGAACCACGTCCACCAGAGGAGACTTTACACTAGGGCTCAGGGCCTGTTCCGTGAGCCGAAGCAGACACGCACTTCAGCACTAATGAAAACCAGTTCATATCTTCTGTGGCGCGGGCCTGTTGCACCCAGTTTTCACAGACAGACCTCTCTCACACACTGCTCACAGTTCTGTGTTACTGTCACGACTCAGAGACACACGCCTACACCAGAGACACACAGGCTTTCAAGGGGTGCAGACACACACAACCACACAAATTTACTGCACATTTGTGTACAGGCAAAACACTCGCTCTCGGACGCACGTACACTATCCTACACACAGGTTCCCCCTGTCCCAGACAGTTGGCAGCAGTCCCATTCGTCCTGAGATGTTCTGTGGCTGTCTGTCACCCCCGATCTCACACTACCAGGACGACACAGAGAAACAACCGAAAGAGAACTAAAGGACGAGTCAACAGCCAGACAACCAACGGGCTACTATAACCCCCATTCAGACACAGAGGATACACCACTAGTAGTAGGTCCCTATAAAATCGGTTGCATATTTTTTGCCGGATTCCGTTTCGTTTTTTCCACAAATCCCATTTTGTTGTTTTTCCAGGTTTCTGTTTCCCCCAGTTTTTTCAGGTTTTCGCTAAAAATAAAAATGCTGCTGCTTGATGATTGACATATCTACAGTGCCTTCTGAAAGTATTCACACCCCTTGACTTTTTCCACATTTTGTTGTGTTAGAGTCTGAATTTAAAATTGATTACATGTTGATTGTGTCACTGATCTACACACAATACCCCATAATGTCAAAGCGGAATTATGTTTTTAGAACTTTTTACAAATTTATAAAAAATAAAAAGCTGAAATGTCTTGAGTCAATAAGTATTCAACCCCTTTGTTATGGCAAGCCTCAATAATTTCAGGCGTAACAATTTGCTTAACAAGTCAGATAAGTTGAAGGGACTAACTCTGTGCAATAATGGTGTTTACCATGATTTTTGAATGACTACCCCATCTCTGTATACCACAGTAAGGTCCCTCAGTCGAGCAGTGAATTTCAAGCACAGATTCAACAAAGACCAGGGAGGTTTTCCAATGCCTAGCAAAGAAGGGGACCTATTGGTAGATGGGTAAAAAAAGGGACATTGAATATCCCTTTGAGCATTGTGAAGTTATTCATTACACTTTGGATGGTGTATCAATCCACCCAGTCACTACAAAGATACAGGCGTCCTTCCCAACTCAGTTGACGGAGAGGAAGGAAATCGCTCAAGGATTTCACCATGAGGCCAATGGTGATTTTAAACATTTTAGTCATTTAGCAGACGCTCTTATCCAGAGCGACTTACAGGTAGTGAGTGCATACATTTTCATACTGGCCCCCCGTGGGAAACGAACCCACAACCCTGGCGTTGCAAGCGCCATGCTCTACCAACTGAGCTACAGGGAACTACTACAAAGTATTTACTAATCTGCATTGCACTTTCACATACAAACTCACATCCACTTCGTTATTTTGTCCTGGTCATGCGTTTGCTTATATTCTTGGGACCACTGGCTGCTGTCTGATTAATTTTACATTTTAGTCATTTAGCAGACGCTCTTTTCCAGAGCGACTTACAGTTAGTGAGTGCATACATTTTCATACTGGCCCCCTGTGGGAATCGAACCCACAACCCTGGCGTTGCAAGCGCCATGCTCTACCAACTGAGCTACACAGGGCCAGTGTAAACCAGTTACAGAGTTAAATGGATGTGATAGGAGAAATCGGAGGATGGATCAACAACATTGTAGTTACTCCACAATACTAACCTAAATGAGTGAAAAGAAGGAAGCCTGACAGAATACAAATATTCCAAAATATGCATCCTGTTTGCAATAAAGCACTAAAGTGATACTGCAAAAAATGTAGCAAAGAAATTAACTTTTCGTCCCAAATACAAAGCATTATTTCGGGGCAAAATCAACATAACACATCACTGAGTACCATTCTACATATTTTCAAGCATGGTGGTGGCTACATCATGTTATGGGTATGCTTGTCATCAGCAAGGACTAGGTGTTTTTTTGGGGGGATAAAAATAAAAGGAATAGAGCTAAGCACAGGCAAAGTCCCAGAGGAAAACCTGGTTCAGTCTGGTTTCCAACAGACACTGGGAGGACAAATCCACCTTTCAGCAAGACAATAACCTAAAGCGTAAGGCCAAATATACACGGTAGAGACTTACCCAGAAACACTCACAGCTGCAATCGCTGCCAAAGGTGATTCTAACATGTATTGACTCAGGGGGTTGAATACTTATCTAATCAAAATATATGAGTGTTTTATTTTCCATTAATTAAAAATAAAGTTAGAACTTTTACAGAGTATTGTGTAGATTGTTGACAAAAAATGACAATTCAATCAATTTTAATTCCACTTTGTAACAACAAAATGTGGTAAAAGTCAAGGGGTGTGAATACTTTCTGAAGGCAAAGTATAAGCGACTATTTATCAGTTGTGCACTCATTCTCAGAATCGGTTTTTGTTTGGGGATGTCTGTAGACACTGTTTTAAAATGGCCTTTTGTCCGGCATCTCGCCAACAGACTGTCAGCAGCGTAACAAACTGACAGCAGCGTCTCTAGTTGCCCAATTGAGCCATCCCAAGCTGGGATAGTTTGTTTCATGTCTCAGGCACTCTGCATGTGCTGCGAGAGAGCGGAGTTAGCCATTTGGGAGAATGGTGAATGTGCTGCTAAGGCAAATCCGGGGGACGCAGGCGAACATAACAAAACACTGTTCATGATTCCACTCGTTCGCAAAGAGGCAGGCGCAATTAAAACTCAATCAGATCAAGAATATAAGCTTTCTGAGCTTTGATCAACGCTGGGTACAATAGTTCTAGATGTTGACCTGTAATAGATTTTCTTTGTGTACACATTTATCATTTTTCTCAAATTAGAAAAAATTACAGAGGTCCGGACCTTGGAGTCCTCATATGTAGTTACGTCCCTTATGACATGTTAGTTACTTTGGGTGAATGCGTTTCCCTATAGGCATCCCTCAACTTGCAGCTAGCTCTACAACTCTGTGCTCCCCCTCAGCCCTTTTCTTGACCAGAACTTTGGTTCCAACTGGTTTCAGCTGAACATGTTGGGGTTGGGCTGGCACGTGTCACTAATGCCTATAGCCTCGGGAGGGGGGGGCTCAGCGCCCCACCTATATGATCCAGGTTTGGGGTAAACGTATAGGTCTCCTCTCTCGTTCCCTCTCTCTCGCACGCACGGGCACACCAACCCTCTCCCAACCCCCACACACACTCTCTCTGAATAGCCCCCACACCCACATAACTTTACCATGGCATTCCAGAGCTTTGCTGTGTTTTCCGTTAGGCCAGGGTGGGGGTGTGGTGTTAACCTGCCCTGTTCCCTGCTGACAGTTTGTGCTGCTCCTGTGAACCCTTTCTGGTTGCTCCCATGTTACACACTACTGTCACACTGGGGAAATGGGAGTTAACAGATGGGTATAAGCAGGGGGATATAAGCTCTGCGTACCTACAGTGGGGAGAACAAGTATTTGATACACTGCCGATTTTGCAGGTTTCCCTACTTACAAAGCATGTAGAGGTTTGTCATTTTTATCATAGGTACACTTCAACTGTGAGAGACGGAATCTAAAACAAAAATCCAGAAAATCACATAATTTGCATTTTATTGCATGACATAAGTATTTGATCACCTACCAACCAGTAAGAATTCCGGCTCTCACAGACCTGTTTGTTTTTCTTTAAGAAGCCCTCCTGTTCTCCACTCATTACCTGTATTAACTGCACCTGTTTGAACTCGTTACCTGTATAAAAGATACCTGTCCACACACTCAATCAAACAGACTCCAACCTCTCCACAATGGCCAAGACCAGAGAGCTGTGTAAGGACATCAGGGATACAATTGTAGACCTGCACAAGGCTGGGATGGGCTACAGGACAATAGGCAAGCAGCTTGGTGAGAAGGCAACAACTGTTGACGCAATTATTAGAAAATGGAAGAAGTTCAAGATGACGGTCAATCACCCTCGGTCTGGGGCACCATGCAAGATCTCACCTCGTGGGGCATCAATGATCATGAGGAAGGTGAGGGATCAGCCCAGAACTACACGGCAGGACCTGGTCAATGACCTGAAGAGAGCTGGGACCACAGTCTCAAAGAAAACCATTAGTAACGCACTACGCCGTCATGGATTAAAATCCTGCAGCGCACGCAAGGTCCCCCTGCTCAAGCCAGCGCATGTCCAGGCCCGTCTGAAGTTTGCCAATGACCATCTGGATGATCCAGAGGAGGAATGGGAGAAGGTCATGTGGTCTGATGAGACAACAATAGAGCTTTTTGGTCTAAACTCCACTCACCGTGTTTGGGGGAAGAAGAAGGATGAGTACAACCCCAAGAACACCATCCCAACCGTGAAGCATGGAGGTGGAAACATCATTCTTTGGGGATGCATTTCTGCAAAGGGGACAGGACGACTGCACCGTATTGAGGGGAGGATGGATGGGGCCATGTATCGCGAGATCTTGGCCAACAACCTCCTTCCCTCAGTAAGAGCATTGAAGATGGGTCGTGGCTGGGTCTTCCAGCATGACAACGACCCGAAACACACAGCCAGAGCAACTAAGGAGTGGCTCCGTAAGAAGCATCTCAAGGTCCTGGAGTGGCCTAGCCAGTCTCCAGACCTGAACCCAATAGAAAATATTTGGAGGGAGCTGAAAGTCTGTATTGCCCAGCGACAGCCCCCGAAACCTGAAGGATCTGGAGAAGGTCTGTATGGAGGAGTGAGCCAAAATCCCTGCTGCAGTGTGTGCAAACCTGGTCAAGACCTACAGGAAACGTATGATCTCTGTAATTGCAAACAAAGGTTTCTGTACCAAATATTAAGTTCTGCTTTTCTGATGTATCAAATACTTATGTCATGCAATAAAATGCAAATGAATTACTTAAAAATCATACAATGTGATTTTCTGGATTTTTGTTTTAGATTCCGTCTCTCACAGTTGAAGTGTACCTATGATAAAAAATTACAGACCTCTACATGCTTTGTAAGTAGGAAAACCTGCAAAATCGGCAGTGTATCAAATACTTGTTCTCCCCACTGTATAGTAGGTTCTTCATTTCTGAATAGTTTGAGGAAAACCTACTGCTGTTATTGCTTGGAACTGGAGGCAAAAATTGAGAAGTCTGTGTGTAAGTGATCTTATGCATTGTGTCTATGTGCAGTGGAGACGTGAATTCACGTGAAACTCCAAATAATAGTGCATTGATTGTGCATCACAAAGGCCAAAAGAGCACCACACTAATTGCACTAAAACATCTCAGAAATTGAACATTACGAAGAACCAAATAGAAGAAAAAAAAAGCACAACGTATACCTATCCAATGCACACACAGTAAAAACCTGCTGTAGTTAACCCTTGGCTCGCGCTACGTTTGTGTGCGAGTCCGGCTGTGCACGTGTGTGTGTAGCATGTTACATAACACTGGTCTATAGGGGCAGAGCAGGAAACAGACCCAGTCAGGGCTTCAGAGTTTGCTCATAGGTACATATAGAATGTGTGATGTCACACAGCAGATGTAGCCCTATAGCCAACACACACAAAGTTAATAGTGTGTGCACTCTCAGACAGAGACAAATACCTATTTGGAAGTGTAAAATCATGAGCATTTTTGCTTGTTTTAACACACACGTTGTTTTGGTTGCTGTAACATAATGGATTGCTTTCTATACATACCCTCACACACACCCTCTCTGGGAGATTGATATACACTGCTCAAAAAAAATTAAGGGAACACTTAAACAACACAATGTAACTCCAAGTCAATCACACTTCTGTGAAATCAAACTGTCCACTTAGGAAGCAACACTGATTGACAATAAATGTCACATGCTGTTGTGCAAATGGAATAGACAACAGGTGGAAATTATAGGCAATTAGCAAGATACCCCCAATAAAGAAGTGGTTCTGCAGGTGGTGACCACAGACCACTTCTCAGTTCCTATGCTTCCTGGCTGATGTTTTGGTCACTTTTGAATGCTGGCGGTGCTTTCACTCTAGTGGTAGCATGAGACGGAGTCTACAACCCACACAAGTGGCTCAGGTAGTGCAGCTCATCCAGGATGGCACATCAATGCGAGCTGTGGCAAGAAGGTTTGCTGTGTCTGTCAGCGTAGTGTCCAGAGCATGGAGGCGCTACCAGGAGACAGGCCAGTACATCAGGAGACGTGGAGGAGGCCGTAGGAGGGCAACAACCCAGCAGCAGGACCGCTACCTCCGCCTTTGTGCAAGGAGGAGCAGGAGGAGCACTGCCAGAGCCCTGCAAAATGACCTCCAGCATGACCGGTTTGGCGGTGGGTCAGTCATGGTGTGGGGCGGCATTTCTTTGGGGGGCTCGCCAGAGGTAGCCTGACTGCCATTAGGTACCGAGATGAGATCCTCAGACCCCTTGTGAGACCATATGCTGGTGCGGTTGGCCCTGGGTTCCTCCTAATGCAAGACAATGCTAGACCTCATGTGGCTGGAGGGGGTGAATCCAATTGAGCACATCTGGGACATCATGTCTCGCTCCATCCACCAACGCCACGTTGCACCACAGACTGTCCAGGAGTTGGCGGATGCTTTAGTCCAGGTCTGGGAGGAGATCCCTCAGGAGACCATCCGCCACCTCATCAGGAGCATGCCCAGGCGTTGTAGGGAGGTCATACAGGCACGTGGAGGCACACACACTACTGAGCCTCATTTTGACTTGTTTTAAGGACATTACATCAAAGTTGGATCAGCCTGTAGTGTGGTTTTCCACTTTAATTTTGAGGGTGACTCCAAATCCAGACCTCCATGGGTTGATAAATTTGATTTCCATTGATAATTTTTGTGTGATTTTGTTGTCAGCACATTCAACTATGTAAAGAAAAAAGTACAGTGGGGAAAAAAAGTATTTAGTCAGCCACCAATTGTGCAAGTTCTCCCACTTAAAAAGATGAGAGGCCTGTAATTTTCATCATAGGTACACGTCAACTATGACAGACAAATTGAGAAAAAAAATCCCAGAAAATCACATTGTAGGATTTTTTATGAATTTATTTGCAAATTATGGTGGAAAATAAGTATTTGGTCACCTACAAACAAGCAAGATTTCTGGCTCTCACAGACCTGTAACTTCTTCTTTAAGAGGCTCCTCTGTCCTCCACTCGTTACCTGTATTAATGGCACCTGTTTGATCTTGTTATCAGTATAAAAGACACCTGTCCACAACCTCAAACAGTCACACTCCAAACTCCACTATGGCCAAGACCAAAGAGCTGTCAAAGGACACCAGAAACAACATTGTAGACCTGCACCAGGCTGGGAAGACTGAATCTGCAATAGGTAAGCAGCTTGGTTTGAAGAAATCAACTGTGGGAGCAATTTTGACCCGTGGGGTCAAAATGATCACAAGAACAGTGAGCAAAAATTCCAGAACCTAGTGAATGACCTGCAGAGAGCTGGGACCAAAGTAACAAAGCCTACCATCAGTAACACACTACGCCGCCAGGGACTCAAATCCTGCAGTACCAGATGTGTCCCCCTGCTTAAGCCAGTACATGTCCAGGCCCGTCTGAAGTTTGCTAGAGTGCATTTGGATGATCCAGAAGAGGATTGGGAGAATGTCATATGGTCAGATGAAACCAAAATAGAACTTTTTGGTAAAAACTCAACTCGTCGTGTTTGGAGGACAAAGAATGCTGAGTTGCATCCAAAGAACACCATACCTACTGTGAAGCATGGGGGTGGAAACATCATTCTTTGGGGCTGTTTTTCTGCAAAGGGACCAGGACGACTGATCCGTGTAAAGGAAAGAATGAATGGGGCCATGTATCGTGAGATTTTGAGTGAAAACCTCCTTCCATCAGCAAGGGCATTGAAGATGAAACGTGGCTGGGTCTTTCAGAATGACAATGATCCCAAACACACCGCCCGGGCGACGAAGGAGTGGCTTCGTAAGAAGCATTTCAAGGTCCTGGAGTGGCCTAGCCAGTCTCCAGATCTCAACCCCATAGAAAATCTTTGGAGGGAGTTGAAAGTCCGGGTTGCCCAGCGACAGCCCCAAAACATCACTGCTCTAGAGGAGATCTGCATGGAGGAATGGGCCAAAATACCAGCAACAGTGTGTGAAAACCTTGTGAAGACTTACAGAAAACGTTTGACCTGTGTCATTGCCAACAAAGGGTATATAACAAAGTATTGAGAAACTTTTGTTATTGACCAAATACTTATTTTCCACCATAATTTGCAAATAAATTCATAAAAATCCTACAATGTGATTTTCTGGATTTTTTTTCTCATTTTGTCTGTCATAGTTGACGTGTACCTATGATGAAAATTACAGGCCTCTCTCATCTTTTTAAGTGGGAGAACTTGCACAATTGGTGGCTGACTAAATACTTTTTTTCCCCACTGTATTTAATAAGATTATTTCATTCATTCAGTTCTAGGATGTGTTGTTTAAGTGTTCCCTTCATTTTTTTGAGCAGTGTATAACACACACACACACACACACGCACCTCTGAAGGTACAGTGAGGGAAAAAATATTTGATCCCCTGCTGATTTTGTACGTTTGCCCACTGACAAAGAAATTATCAGTCTATAATTTTAATGGTAGGTTTATTTGAACAGTGAGAGACAGAATAACAACAAAAAAAATCCAGAAAAACGCTTGTCAAAAATGTTATAAATTGATTTGCATTTTAATGAGGGAAATAAGTATTTGACCCCCTCTCAATCAGAAAGATTTCTGGCTCCCAGGTGTCTTTTATATAGGTAACGAGCTGAGATTAGGAGCACACTCTTAAAGGGAGTGCTCCTAATCTCAGTTTGTTACCTGTATAAAAGACACCTGTCCACAGAAGCAATCAATCAATCAGATTCCAAACTCTCCACCATGGCCAAGACCAAAGGATGTCAGGAACAATATTGTAACCCTACACAAGGCTGGAATGGGCTACAAGACCATCGCCAAGCAGCTTGGTGAGAAGGTGACAACAGTTGGTGCGATTATTCGCAAATGGAAGAAACACAAAATAACTGTCAATCTCCCTCGGCCTGGGGCTCCATGCAAGATCTCACCTCGTGGAGTTGCAATGATCATGAGAACGGTGAGGAATCAGCCCAGAACTACATGGGAGAATCTTGTCAATGATCTCAAGGCAGCTGGGACCATAGTCACCAAGAAAACAATTGGTAACACACTACGCCGTGAAGGACTGAAATCCTGCAGCGCCCGCAAGGTCCCCCTGCTCAAGAAAGCACATATTCAGGGCCATCTGAAGTTTACCAATGAACATCTGAATGATTCAGAGGAGAACTGGGTGAAAGTGTTGTGGTCAGATGAGACCAAAATCGAGCTCTTTGGCATCAACTCAACTCGCTGTGTTTGGAGGAGGAGGAATGCTGCCGATGACCCCAAGAACACCATCCCCACCGTCAAACATGGAGGTGGAAACATTATGCTTTTGGGGTGTTTTTCTGCTAAGGGGACAGGACAACTTCACCGCATCAAAGGGACGATGGACAGGGCCATGTACCGTCAAATCTTGGGTGAGAACCTCCTTCCCTCAGCCAGGGCATTGAAAATGGGTCGTGGATGGGTATTCCAGCATGACAATGACCCAAAACACACGGCCAAGGCAACAAAGGAGTGGCTCAAGAAGAAGCATATTAAGGTCCTGGAGTGGCCTATCCAGTCTCCAGACCTTAATCCCATAGAAAATCTGTGGAGGGAGCTGAAGGTTCGATTGCCAAACATCAGCCTCGAAACCTTAATGACTTGGAGAAGATCTGCAAAGAGGAGTGGGACAAAATCCCTCCTGAGATGTGTGCAAGAACTACAAGAAACGTCTGACCTCTGTGATTGCCAACAAGGGTTTTGCCACCAAGTACTAAGTCATGTTTTGCAGAGGGGTCAAATACTTATTTCCCTCATTAAAATGCTAATCAATTTATAACATTTTTGACATGTTTTTCTGGATTTTTTTGTTGTTATTCTGTCTCTCACTGTTCAAATAAACCTACCATTAAAAGTATAGACTGATCATGTCTTTGTCAGTGGGCAAACGTACAAAATCAGCAGGGGATCAAATACTTTTTTCCCTCACTGTAGGTAACATTCCTGATCCAGACATTCACTCGGTGTTAACGTTTCTAGGTAGCCTAGCCCTTTCTGGTGGCAATAATGTGAAACGTCAGAAGAGGTACTTATCTTCTAAACTATAGCCTTGGTGAAAGAGAACAATACACACGCACATCAACTTTACGATCTCTAGTTGGTTACAGGACAGGTTTGGCAGTGTTAAGACCGATTCAGCAAAAACTTGCCACTATGTTCGCCTAACGAAGTTCATCAAACAAACACTATGCGAAATGCAATTAGATCTAGTAACCCAGGTGAACGAACAATAACTTTGGATCAAATATTCTGCGAATCCTGTTCTCACAGCACGTCACCTAAAACTGAAAATTTTATTTCCAAATTCCTGACCATGCTCTTGAACGCCGCCACTAGTGAAAACACAGGCCCTATCCAAACATATCTGTCCAACACAGTCCTAAATGCAAAAACACCCCCTACGTCCATTTAAAAAGAGAGAATGGTAGCTGTTCTTGGTGAGCCATTCTGTAATCATGTCTAAAGTTATGCTTCCTCTCATCAGCAGGGCCGAAACAGCCGCCACACCGACCATCTCATCCCAGCGCGTTTCAGGACTCCAAACACTCCCGCAACAATCTACAAATATCTCCAATATAAAATACGTTGTGTTCGTGAAATAATCGGAAACTCACCTTAATCCTGCTGACGACACGTAGTCTGTTTATTTTACTTATTTTTGCACCAACTACACAGTTTATTTCTTGAATGTTTTGAAACCCACGAACGCCTCCGTTGCTAATAGCTTGTAGCCTGAGCGACAGTACGCACGTTCTCCATGATGCGCGCGTTCCGTTCTTTGGCTGCTGGGACAGAGAGAATGTGCAAGGTAAACATTCCAACTACATAACCAACAGGGGACCACAATACGACTGATGTCTCAAATATTTATTGAAGACATTTTTTATAGTTTAAGTTAGAACTTGATTTGCACTCTCTCTCTCTGATATCCTAAAAGCATTTATTTGAAGTAATCCTAGGCTAGGCTACATAGTAATATATTCACAACGTGTGTGTGATACTGGTGCTTTACAATTCCACACAGAGATGATGTGATTGATCGAAATACCAATTAGTGGAGAAACAAAGATCATAATTGGGCTGTCTGTGTAGACGCAGCCTTTGAACAGTAGATGGAGTCAAAGCATTGAGAAATGCTTCTCTTTTCAGCCCAGCAACAAGAGTAGGCATAGCAGACAGATCACGTCAGATCTTTTCACGTCAAAGCTCTTTTTCAGAGCTGATCTGATTGGTCAAATTACCAATTAGTGAAAAAAAAACATTTTGGGTGGGATGTTCAGGAGTATTTCTGTCTGTAATAAAGCCCCTTTGTGCAGAAAAACTCTTTCTGATTGGCTTGGCCTGGCTCGCAAGTGGGTGGACCTCTGCCCAGTCGTGAAATCTATAGATTTGGGCCAAATTTATTTATTTCAATTGACTGATTTCCTTCTATGAACTGTAACTCAGTAAAATCTTTGAAATTGTTGCATGTTGCATTTGCATTTTTGTTCAGTATGTTCACAATAAAGCCCCTATTTGCTGTATACTTTGGAAGTATTGGAATTAGGCCAAGAGTTTCTAAAGGAAATAGCAATGGCGAACTTGATCAAATGTCTCTGTGGGTGTTGGCAGAATGTTTTTCACTTTTAAAGTGACATTTGCTGTAGCCTATCTGACAGTTTCTGAAAAAAAAGAGCAAATTGTTGTGGAACTGTAAACAGATAGTTTGAATTCAATAACGTTTTGCATTAACTTTTTCCCGAACCTAAATATGCTGCACTGCCTACTAATTTTGAAAACGTATCTAGTATATCTACTCGGAAAAATTCTAAAATACGGTGGTAGCTAGTGTCAAATTGCGTCAATTCAAATCTGGTATAAGATAGACTAGTATTTTAATTAATGCAAACACTTGAATGGTAAATATGATGTTCGTATATACGGGCCCACTGAAACACCATGCAGGGCAGTCAGAGAACTAACTTTTTCAACCCAAGGTTCTTCTTTAATACTCTGACAGAGATAGTTCCTGCTCCAGGCTGGGCCTGTCAGAGTAGAGGCTGGGTGTGGTTTAAACTTACCCAACCTATCGATGGCGCACAGGTTGGTCCCAGCCCCTTGGCACTTCACTGTTGCCAGGTGTTAGTTGTTTCTGTTGCAGTACACATGTCCTTGAGCGGTTTAACAAAGAGGCAGTGTGTGTGTGTGTGTGTGTCACAAGTCTATCTCAGCCTCCCCCCTAACGGTTCCTCACATTAGTCACAGCTTGTTATGTTAAACAATCTATATCAGTACATCACAAACCTATTATGTTTAATCATTAATGTATTCTTTCTAAGCTAGGCATCACATCTAGTTGTAAGAGAATAGATCCCCACAATCCCCCTTTTCACACCCGCTGGGTCCTTTCTGCTCTTTCTTGGCTCTGTCCTGTCTGTTATTCTGCTCATGATGGATTGCATGTCTTTCTGAGGCTATTTCACAATTCAGTTATTTTCCCAACATACTCTCCGTGATCGGCCCATGGCAAAAGTGTCCTCTGGGCATCCCCTGAAACCCATTGCCCTCTAACGGCAGCCCAAACCTTACTATTCCTGTTTTGGGGTGGGTCATTCCTTCTACCGCTCTGGCCACGTCCTCTGTGTTCATGGCCTGTTTGCTAAATGGCATATTATTATTATTATTATTACTGTATACATCTAAGGTTGCTGGGGCCCCTTTCATTCCCTGCCAATAGATTAGGTAAGGCTATCAGTGGGTACTGGCCCCCTCCTACTCTCTCTCTCTCACTGCTTCTTCATGCTCTTCTCCCATGTCTATATAGTGCCCTCTGGGAGGTGAGTTTGCTCTACTTCCTTGTTTCCTTTCCTCGCTCAAGTCTCGTATGGTTCTCTCCATCTCCTGCAGCTGTTCCGCGCCTCTTCTTACTTCCTCTTCCAATATTTTCACTTCCTTATTTCTTTCTTCTCTCTCTCTGTCCTCCCTTTCCTGATTCTTCAATTCTGTTTGGGTCAAACCCCCATCAAGCATCAGGCTTCCCCTGTCGCCGTCACCCATCAGGCTCATACGACTTTCTTCTTCCTGTAATCTGGACATGTTCTCAACCCCGTCTCGTATAGCTCTTGCTGCTTCTAGCAGTGCCCCTACCTCCTGTCTCCGATCGCCCAGATCGCAAGCCCTCACCCATTTTTCTCCATCTTCCTCTTCTGGTCGCTTATGATATTCGACTTTCCCCACAATGTCAAGCGTTGGAGCCATCAGTTTTGGTACCTCGTATGGGGGTGGTGACGTAGGCAGTTCTGGGTATAATCTTGGTGGCGGTTCCGTAGGAAACCTGGATCCTTCCTTCTTGTCCTGCTTCTCCTTATTGTTCTGTTTTTCTTCCCACATTTTCTTAAGTTTTCCCAACATTGCTAGTCCTATTCTTTCCTTCAGCCTTGCTTTTTCCATTGCTTCCTTGATTTTACCCCTTCTGGGTTCTCCCTCTTTCTTCCATTCCCCCTCTGTTTTCTGGGTTTTCCGCTTCAACGTTTCCAGTATTCTCCCTGGTTCGCCTCCTACAGGCACTCCATCGGGGGATAGTATACAACCATCTTCTATCCATTCCTTATAGAGTTTCTCTCCTCGCCTGCTCCATTCCTTCCCGTCCTTTCCTCCATTAGTTTCAAGTGTGGATTTTAGAACCTTCTTTCCGCTTCTCCACTGGTAGTCATGTTTTTCGTTTTAATTTGTAATATTCGTCCGTTATTTAATTATTTAAAGTATGTCTATCTATTTATTTAAATTATTCCCAAATAATTAGTTAAAGTCGGTGCATATTTATATTTCAACGATAAACCAAATTATTTCAGTCTAATTATTTAACCAGTATTTTGCAGGGTCAAACATTAAACGTTAAATTACATAATAAACCAAATTGCTTCAACTTAATTATTTTAAACCAGTATTATGCTATGTCAAACATCAAACGTTAAATCAAATAACAAACCAAATTGCTTCAACATAATTATTTAAAACCAGTATTATGCTATGTCAAACATCAAACGTTACAGTTCAGTTATATCAGTTCAAACGTTTCAGTTTAGTCATACTAGTTATTCATTATTTTACCTTTATGTTCCCAATTTACTATTACTCCTTCCAACCTCACCTACTATTCCTATCTACCAAATACTCTGCCGAACCTAGCCGTACCCTCGTAGTTACGGACCTTGCCGGTCGCCAGTATTTATCTAAAATTTCCCGAACCTAGCCGTACCCTCGTAGTTACGGACCTCGCCGATAGCAATTACTAATTCAATTGTTCCCTATATCCTCCAACCTAGCCGTACCCTCGTAGTTACGGACCTCGCCGAGAGATTTCAGTATTTTCCCCGAACCTAGCCGTACCCTCGTCGTTACGGACCTCACCGGTGTAATTCTTCGAACCTAGCCGTACCCTCGTAGTTACGGACCTCGCCGATAGCAATTACTAATTCAATTGTTCCCTATATCCTCCAACCTAGCCGTACCCTCATAGTTACGGACCTCGCCGAGAGATTTCAGTATTTTCCCCGAACCTAGCCGTACCCTCGTAGTTACGGACCTCGCCGGTAGAACAATACTCTATGGTACCATGGTTTAACATCACATTCACCACAGGTTTGCATGTCACAATATGGTGCTTATCTACTCATAATAATTTGTATAATAATTCATAATTTAGTTCACTTACATCAAACAGGTGTTTCACAAAATTAATTTGGATAAAGCCAATGTGCAGAACTTTAGTTATATAACAATAGGTGTCTGCTTACCTGTTTTTAGTTGTCCGGACTCTTTGTGAAACACACCGTCCAACGACAGCGATGTCCAATCGGCCGGACAATTCCCAGCGAAGTCCCTCTACCAGATCACGTCGGGGTCACCAATTGTCAAATTGCGTCAATTCAAATCTGGTATAGGAACAAAAAGAGGTCAATACACGTCTTCTAAGATAGACTAGTATTTTAATTAATGCAAACACTTGAAAGCAAAATATAATATGTTAATCTGTTAAATTCTACTGTATGTTATAAACCTCACTCACTTTCTGATGCATAGAGCAAAATATTTGAAATAATAGCCTAATAGGCCCAATTTAATAAGAGAGGGTAATTTGTTGTAGGCTAAAGCTTCAGGAAAATGAACCCATCCTGACCAGAAAAGGTGGCGAGGAATTATTTACTTAAGTATTCAGACCCTTTACTCAGTACTTTGTTGGAGCACCTTTGGCAGCGATTACAGCCTCGAGTCTTCTTGGGTATGACGCTACAAGCTTGGCACACCTGTATTTGGGGAGTTTCTCCCATTCTTCTCTGCAGATCCTCTCAAGCTCTGTCAGGTTGGATGGGGAGCGTTGCTGCACAGCTATTTTCAGGTCTCTAAAATTCAAGATTATGTTTAATACTGTTTATGCATTGAATGGTAGTTTTATGCAATGGAATAGGGTTCTCAGTGCTCTCTCATCTGTGTCTGTGGGACTGAGTTGGGCCTCTGAAACTTGGCGCTGGCAATTGATTTATGATGGCTTGGCGATGAAGGTGATATAACCAACAGCCACATTCCATTCTATGATTAGTGGTGCATGTGAGGATGCATGCGTCTGTCATCCAAGGCATTCACGTCAAAACTGTCACTTGTCTCCGTGCTACGCTGTTTGTTGCTGATTGGCTACCTGCCAAACCTGACGGTGTTTACTTTTTAATCAATCAATCTTCATTTAACACATTTTACCAACATCTTAGTTATTTTTGTATATATATTTTTTCCTCACTCGACTGTTTTCATTCAACTTTTTCTCCCCGGACGCTTTATCTGGACATGGTTCTACAGGACCTCCACCAGCTGAAGCTAACCTAATTGAGGAGAACAAGAACAATCCAACATTTCTATTTTATACTATCGCAAAGCTAACTAAAAAGCATCATTCCCCAAGAGAGGATGCCTTACACTTCAGCAATGATGAATTCATGAACTTCTTAGACGAAAAGATCCTGATCATTAGAAAGCAAATTACGGACTCCTCTTTGAATCTGCGTATTTCTCCAAAGCTCAGCTGTCCTAAGTCTACACAAAACTGCCAGGACCTAGGCTGGGCCACTCAAGGACATTCAGAGACTTGTCCCGAAGCCACTCCTGTGATGTCTTGGCTGTGTGCTTAGGGTCATTGTCCTGTTAGAAGGTGAACCTTCGCCCCTTTCTGAGGTCCTGAGTGCTCTGGAGCAGGTTTTCGTCAAGGATCTCTCTGTACTTTGCTCCGTTCATCTTTCCCTCGATCCTGACTAGTCTCCCAGTACCTGCATTCAGGCCAAAGAGTTCAATCTTGGTTTCCTCAGACCAGAGAATCTTGTTTCTCATGGTCTGAGAGTCTTTTGGTGCCTTTTGGCAAACTCCAAGTGGGCTGTCATGTGCCTTTTACTGAGTAGTGGCTTCTACCATAAAGGCCTGATTGGTGGAGTGCTGTAGAGATGGTGGTCCTTCTGGAAGGTTCTCCCATCTCCACAGAGGAACTCTGGAGCTCTATCAGAGTGACCATCGGGTTCTTGGTCACCTCACTGACCAAGGCACTACTCCCCCGATTGCTTAGTTTGGCCGGGCGGCCAGCTCTAGGAAGAGTCTTGGTGGTTCCAAACTTCTTCCATTTAAGAATGATGGAGGCCACTGTGTTCTTGGGAACCTTCAATGCTGCAGAATGTTTTTAGTACCCTTCCCCAGATCTGTGCCTCGACACAATCCTGTCTCAAAGCTCTACGGACAATTCATTCGACCTCATGGCTTGGTTTTTGTTCTGACATGCACTGTCAATTGTGGGACCTTATATAGACAGGTGTGTGCCTTTCCAAATCATGTCCAATCAATTGAATTTACCACAGGTTGAGTCCAATCAAGTTGTAGAAACATCTCAAGGATGATCAATGGAAACAGGATGCACCTGAGCTCAATTTCGAGTCTCATAGCAAAGTGTCTGAATACTTATGTAAATAAGGTATTTCTGTTTTGTATTTTTAATACATTTGGCAAAAATTCTAAAAACCTGTTTTCACTTTGTCATTATGGAGTATTGTGTGTAGATTGATTAGGGAAAACATTTATTTAAACAATTTTAGAATAAGGCTGTAACGTAACAAAATGTGGGAAAAGTGAAGGGGTCTGAATATTTTCCGAAAATGTAAATGGTTCTGACCACAGAGTGAAATACTTGAATAGTTTATCTATTTACTACTGTAAAGTGGGTCCAATTAAATGAGGGATGGGATGTTGTAGGCCTATAGGCTACTTTGTGAGTATGAAACCATCACAGTCAGAAAAGGTGAGGAATTTATTCTGCAATGATAATTGAAATGAAATAGGAAATAGCCCAGCTAGCACATAACGTTCTGAGGACCATGCGTTTCTAAGAGCTTTGTGAGAGCGTGATTGTCCTATGGTTATTTTGCATTCAACCTTCCCACAACTTTCTGGGAATGGTGCAGGATAGATGCTTGGCTTTGGAACATTCCCAGCACGTTTAAGGAACAATTTTCTTGTTATTTCATTACTTTAACCAAATGTTTCCTCAAAGTTCAATCATGGTTACATTTAATTTACATTTTGGTAATGTTCTAGGAACATTCTCCAACTGGTTTGACATTGGAAATGTTCTCAAATAGTTCAGAGAACGTTAAGAAATAACATTATTTTGTGGGAATTTCAGTACTTCAGCGTAACAGTTCCTACAGGTTTCCTCATGGTTCTATTTAAGTCATGTTCCAAGAATGTGGTGGCACAGTGGACAAATTCCATGGATAGAGAACAGAAGATTATAGGGTCAAATGTCACTGATGCCGTGTCACAATAAAAAATAAATATGTTTGCATAATTAATGCCTAAGGAAATGAATTTACATGTGTCCTATCTGTGCTTGGAGTTCAAAAAAGTTCATCAAAATAAGATAGCAGTCTTATTGAAAGTTTTAAGGAAATTATTCAGACACCTCAAAATAACCTATAAATTGTGTTCTCAGAGCGTTAATAAAAACCTCCCAGGAAAACCTTCAAGGAACCAGAGTAAAACATTCTCAGAACCTCCCTGCATCCTAAAAATAAACTCCAGAACAGGCGAAATTCTTAAAAACATTCAGTTTTACCGGTCAGGAAACTTAGGGCTTCGTTCCCAGAACCAATGGGAAACCAAAAACGTACGTTCCCACAACTTCCAAGGAACCAAATGTTCTACCTGGGATATGCCTATTTCTAACTCGCTGATGGGCAACTGGCGGCCTGCAGGCCGGCCCATCTTTTGTAGGCCTGCAGATGAATTTCACATTTAAAAAATAATAATAACTCAGTCGGGGTCTCAACTTACTGTTGAGATTTAGAATAATAGAATGAATACACAAGGTGCAATTTCGAAATTTGGTTGTGCATCACAGCAGTCATTCAAATAGCCCATGTCAGCTAAATGTTTTTAGATTGGTAAGTTAGTCTAGCGGCCAGCTATCTAAACTTGTAGTAAGCATGGTTGAATTTCCAACAGGGGTGGGGCCCATTGATCATCAGTTATCATATTAAAAACTGCAACTTTTTCTCTCCGCCCCATGGCAAAATGAGTAGAATTGCATAATTATTTTTATAAAATAGCAAAATCTTCTCTCCACCCCATGGCAAAATGTGTAGAATTGCAGTAAACTTGCTTTAAAATGGCAACATTTTCTCTTCGCCCCCATGGCAAAATGTGCAGAATTGCAGGAAATTAACTTTAAAACTTGGCTGTCACGAGGGGGTCCGCTAAAATATTTTTGCTTGCGATCCACTGCGGCCCCTCATGATGAGTTTCAGTTGTTTGTGGCCCCCACCCCCATCAAGTTGCCCATGCCTGTTCTAACTATTTTGAATGCAAAGATGCAAAAAATAAGTATTTGACCCCCTCTCAATCAGAAAGATTTCTGGCTTCCAGGTGTCTTTTATACAGGTAACAAGCTGAGATTAGGAGCACACTCTCTTAAAGGGAGTGCTCCTAATCTCAGTTTGTTACGTGTATAAAAGACACCTGTCCACAAAGCAATCAATCAATCAATCAGATTCCAAACTCTCCACCATGGCCAAGACCAAAGAGCTCTCCAAGGATGTCAGGGACAAGATTGTAGACCTACATAAGGCTGGAATGGACTACAAGACCATCGCCAAGCAGCTTGGTGAGAAGGAGACAACAGTTGGTGCGATTATTCGCAAATGGAAGAAACACAAAATAACTGTCAATCTCCCTCGGCCTGGGACTCCATGCAAGATCTCACCTCGTGGAGTTGCAATGATCATGAGAACGGTGAGAAATCAGCCCAGAACTACACGGGAGGATCTTGTCAATCATCTCAAGGCAGCTGGGACCATAGTCACCAAGAAAACAATTGTTAACACACTACGCCGTGAAGGAATGAAATCCTGCAGCACCCGCAAGGTCCCCCTGCTCAAGAAAGCACATATACAGGCCCGTCTGAAGTTTGCCAATGAACATCTGAATGATTCAGAGGAGAACTGGGTGAAAGTGTTGTGGTCAGATGAGACCAAAATCGAGTTCTTTGACATCAACTCAACTCGCTGTGTTTGGAGGAGGAGGAATGCTGCCTATGACCCCAAGAACACCATCCCCACCATCAAACATGGAGGTGGAAACATTATGCTTTGGGGGTGTTTTTCTGCTAAGGGGACAGGACAACTTCACCGCATCAAAGGGACGATGGACGGGGCCATGTACCGTCAAATCTTGGGTGAGAACCTCCTTCCCTCAGCCAGGGCATTGAAAATGGGTCGTGGATGGGTATTCCAGCAGGACAATGACCCAAAACACACGGCCAAGGCAACAAAGGAGTGGCTCAAGAAGAAGCACATTAAGGTCCTGGAGTGGCCTAGCCAGTCTCCAGACCTTAATCCCATAGAAAATCTGTGGAGGGAGCTGAAGGTTCGAGTTGCCAAACGTCAGCCTCAACACTTTAATGACTTGGAGAAGATCTGCAAAGAGGAGTGGGACAAAATCCCTCCTGAGATGTGTGCAAACCTGGTGGCCAACTACAAGAAACGTCTAACCTCTGTGACTGCCAACAAGGGTTTTGCCACCAAGTACTAAGTCATGTTTTGCAGAGGGGTCAAATACTTATTTCCCTCATTAAAATGCAAATCAATTTATAACATTTTTGACATGCGTTTTTCTGGATTTTTTTGTTGTTATTCTGTCTCTCACTGTTCAAATAAACCTACCATTAAAATTATAGACTGATAATTTCTTTGTCAGTGGGCAAACGTACAAAATCAGCAGGGGATCAAATACTGTATATACAGTGGGGAGAACAAGTATTTGATACACTGCCGATTTTGCAGGTTTTCCTACTTACAAAGCATGTAGAGGTCTGTAATATTTATCATAGGTACACTTAAACTGTGAGAGACGGAATCTAAAACAAAAATCCAGAAAATCACATTGTATGATTTTTAAGTAATTAGTTTGCATTTTATTGCATGACAAAAGTATTTGATCACCTACCAACCAGTAAGAATTCCGGCTCTCACAGACCTGTTCGTTTTTCTTTAAGAAGCCCTCCTGTTCTCCACTCATTACCTGTATTAACTGCACCTGTTTGAACTCGTTACCTGTATAAAAGACACCTGTCCACACACTCAATCAAACAGACTCCAACCTCTCCACAATGGCCAAGACCAGAGAGCTGTGTAAGGACATCAGGGATAAAATTGTAGACCTGCACAAGGCTGGGATGGGCTACAGGACAATAGGCAAGCAGCTTGGTGAGAAGGCAACAACTGTTGACGCAATTATTAGAAAATGGAAGAAGTTCAAGATGACGGTCAATCACCCTCGGTCTGGGGCACCATGCAAGATCTCACCTCGTGGGGCATCAATGATCATGAGGAAGGTGAGGGATCAGCCCAGAACTACACGGCAGGACCTGGTCAATGACCAGAAGAGAGCTGGGACCATAGTCTCAAAGAAAACCATTAGTAACATACTACGCCGTCATGGATTAAAATCCTGCAGCGCACGCAAGGTCCCCCTGCTTAAGCCAGCGCATGTCCAGGCCCGTCTGAAGTTTACCAATGACCATCTGGATGATCCAGAGGAGGAATGGGAGAAGGTCATGTGGTCTGATGAGACAAAAATATAGCTTTTTGGTCAAAACTCCACTCACCGTGTTTGGAGGAAGAAGAAGGATGAGTACAACCCCAAGAACACCATCCCAACCGTGAAGCATGGAGGTGGAAACATAATTATTTGGGGATGCTTTTCTGCAAAGGGGACAGGACGACTGCACCGTATTGAGGGGAGGATGGATGGGGCCATGTATCGTGAGATCTTGGCCAACAACCTCCTTCACTCAGTAAGAGCATTGAAGATGGGTCGTGGCTGGGTCTTCCAGCATGACAACGACCTGAAACACACAGCCAGGGCAACTAAGGAGTTGCTCCGTAAGAAGCATCTCAAGGTCCTGGAGTGGCCTAGCCAGTCTCCAGACCTGAACCCAATAGAAAATCTTTGGAGGGAGCTGAAAGTCCGTATTGCCCAGCGACAGCCCCGAAACCTGAAGGATCTGGAGAAGGACTGTATGGAGGAGTGGGCCAAAATCCCTGCTGCAGTGTGAGCAAATCTGGTCAAGACCTACAGGAAACGTATGATCTCTGTAATTGCAAACAAAGGTTTCTGTACCAAATATTAAGTTCTGCTTTTCTGATGTATCAAATACTTATGTCATGCAATAAAATGCAAATGAATTACTTAAAAATCATACAATGTGATTTTCTGGATTTTCGTTTTAGATTCCGTCTCTCACAGTTGAAGTGTACCTATGATAAAAATTACAGACCTCTACATGCT
Organism: Coregonus clupeaformis; assembly: GCF_020615455.1. NCBI lineage: Eukaryota > Metazoa > Chordata > Actinopteri > Salmoniformes > Salmonidae > Coregonus > Coregonus clupeaformis. The sequence continues at coordinate 47,839,808 of NC_059206.1, forward strand.
TTGTAAGTAGGAAAACCTGCAAAATCGGCAGTGTATCAAATACTTGTTCTCCCCACTGTATATATATATATTTTTTTATGAATAAACATATCATCATATCCTCCATTTGCACATATACAATACTAGGCCGCTTGCCTGCTTGCAATGCAAAACTTCACCACTAGAAACTGTGCGTACTCAATGTCTAAGGTTTGCGGAAAGCTAAGCACATTCTCATGTCAAGTTTAGTTTTTCTAAAGGCCAACTTTTGTGTGAAAACTGGCGCACGCATGTATTTTGTACTTACACAACGTTTATAAATGAGGCCCGTGGTAAATGCAAATGTACTTACCAAATAAAGGTGATTCTGAAAGACACACACACACACACACACACACACACACAAAGTCGCTCCCAAATACACACACCCCACCCTATACCTTCTCCTAACCCTAAAATTAATAATGAACTGCAACCCTAAACCCACACCCCACCACATCGTCTCATTACCCAGCCAGCCAGATAATCAAGAGTGTTGTGTTCGGTCTTCCTTAATTACTTAAAGCTCTTCCAGGAGCGAGGAGCAGCGACAGAGGCCAGGACTTAATAATAACGGTGTTCATGTGATACGGAGGTGCTCACAAACACCCCAGTGTGTAGGCCAAAGACAGCACAGAGAGGTGGACTGACAGGGTTCTGTTGCAGGTCTCGTCTACGATGGTATTACTGTAGTGTGGGTCTGGCCGGGGCCTACTAACTCTCAGCCAGGATAAATCTATCTGAATTACTCTGCAGATTCCAGAGGAGACTCTCTACCTTCACTGTATTTACTGGAAGGAATTTAATTAAGTGATAAGAGCAAGGAGAAACCGCAGGGAGTGCAATATCAATATGTACAATGCATTCGGAAAGTATTCAGATCCCTTGACTTTTTCCAAATTTTGTTACGTTACAGCCTTATTCTAAAATTGATTAAATCATTTTTTTCCCTCATCAATCTACACACAATACCCCATAATGACAAAGCAAAAACAGGTTTTTAGAAATGTTTGCAAAATTATTAATAAATAATAATATCACATGTACATAAGTATTCAGACCCTTTACTCAGTTCTTTTTTGAAGCACCTTTGGCAGTGATTACAGCCTCGAGTCTTCTTGGGTATGATGCTACAAGCTTGGCACACCTGTATTTGGTGAGTTTCTCAGATTCTTCTCTACAGATCCTCTCATTCTCTGTGAGGTTGGATGGGGAGTGTCGCTGTACAGCTATTTTCAAGTCTCTCCAGAGATGTTTGATCGGATTCAAGTCCGGGCTCTGGCTGGGCAACTCAAGGACATTTAGAGACTTGTCCCGAAGCCACTCCTGCATTGTCTTGGCTGTGTACTTAGGGTCGTTGTCCTGTTGGAAGGTGAACCCTCGCACCAGTCTGAGGTCATGAGCGCTCTGGAGCAGGTTTTCATCAAGGATCTCTCTGTACTTTGCTCCGTTCATCTTTCCCTCGATCCTGACTAGTCTCCCAGTCCCTGTAGCTGAAAAACATCCCCACAGCATGATGCTGCCACCACCATGCTTCACCGTAGGGATGGTGCCAGGTTTCCTCCAGACGGGACACATGGCATTCAGGCCAAAGAGTTCAATCTTGGTTTCATCAGACCAGAGAATCTTGTTTCTCATGGTCTAAAAGTCCTTTAGGTGCCTTTTGGCAAACTCCAAGTGGGCTGTCATGTGCCTTTTACTGAGGAGTGGCTTCCGTCTGGCCACTCTACCATAAAGGCCTGATTAGTGGAGTGCTGCAGAGATGGTTGTCCTTCTGGAAGGTTCTCCCATCTCCACAGAGGAACTCTGAAGTGACCATCGGGTTCATGGTCACCTCCCCCCGATTGCTCAGTTTGGCCGGGCGGCCAGCTCTAGGAAGAGTCTTGGTGGTTCCAAACTTTTTCCATTTAAGAATGATGGAGGCCACTGTGTTCTTGGGGACCTTCAATGCTGCAGAATATTTTTGGTACCCTTCCCCAGATCTGTGCCTCGACACAATCCTGTCTCTGAGCTCTACGGACAATTCCTTCGACCTCATGGCTTGGTTTTTGCTCTGACATGCACTGTCAACTGTTGGACCTTATATAGACAGGTGTGTACCTTTCCAAATCATGTTCAATCAATTGAATTTACCACAGGTGGACTCCAAGTTGTAGAATCTCAAGGGTGGTCAATGGAAACAGGATGCACCTGAGCTCAATTTCGAGTCTCATAGCAAAGGGTCTGAATACTTACACATACTAGTCAACAGTTTGGACACACCTACTCATTCAAGGGTTCTTCTTTATTTTTACTATTTTCTTCATTGTAGAATAATAGTGAAGAAATCAAAACTATGAAATAACACAAATGGAATCCATGTAGTAACCAAAAAAGTGTTAAACAAATCAAAATATATTTTATATTTGAGATTCTTCAAATAGCCACCCTTTGCCTTGACAGCTTTGCACACTCTTGGCATTCTCTCAACCAGCTTCATGAGGTAGTCACCTGGAATGCATTTAAATTAACAGGTGTGTCTTCTTAAAAGTGAATTTGTGGAATTTATTTCCTTCTTAATGCGTTTGAGCCAATCAGTTGTGTTGTGACAAGGTAGGGGGGGGACATATTATGGCAAGAACAGCTCAAATAAGCAAAGATAAACGACAGTCCATCATTACTTTACGACATGATGGTCAGTTAATACGGATAATTTCAAGAACTTTGAACGTTTCTTCAAGTGCACTCGCAAAAGCCATCAAGCGCTATGATGAAACTAGCTCTCATGAGGTCCACCACAGAAATGGAAGACCTAGAGTTACCTCTGCTGCAGAGGATAAGTTCATTAGAGTTACCAGCCTCAGAAATTGCAGCCAAAATAAATGCTTCACAGAGTTCAAGTCACAGACACATCTCAACATAAACTGTTCAGAGGGGTCTGTGTGAATCATGCCTTCATGGTCGAATTGCTGCAACAACAAAAAAACACTACTAAAGGACACCAATGAGAAGAAGAGACCTGCTTGGGTCAAGAAAGACAAGCAATGGACATTAGATCGGTGGAAATTTGTCCTTTGGTCTGGAGTCCAAATTGGAGATTTTTGGTTCTTTGTGAGATGTGGTGTGGGTGAACGGATGATCTCTGCATGTGTAGTTCCCACTTTAAAGCATAGAGGAGGAGGTGTTATGGTGTGGGGGTGCTTTGCTGGTGACGCTGTCGTGATTTATTTAGAATTCGAGGCACATTTAACCAGCATGGCTACCTCAGCATTCTGCAGTGATACGCCATCTCATCTGGTTTGGGCTTAGTGGGACTATAATTTTTTTCCCAACAGGACAATGACCCAACACACCTCCAGGCTGTGTAAGGGCTATTTTACCAAGAAGGAGAGTGATGGAGTGCTGCATCAGATGTCCTGGTCTCCACAATCCCCAGACCTCAACCGAATTGAGATGGTTTGGGATGAGTTGGACAGCAGAGTGAAGGAAAAGCAGCCAACAAGTGCTAAGCATATGTGGGAACTCCTTCAAGACTGTTGGAAAAGCATTCCAGGTGAAGCTGGTTGAGAGAATGTCAATGTAGAAATTAGTCAAAATAAATAAAAACCCATGAATTAATCGGTATGTCCAAACTTTTGACTGGTACTGTATGTAAATAAGGTATTTAAGTTTTTTTATTCTTTATACATTTGCAAAAATGTCTAATAACCTGTTTTTGCTTTGTCATTATGGGGTATTGTGTGTAGATTGATGAGGAAAAACATTTATTTAATCAATTTTAGAATAAGGCTGTAACATAAGAAAATGTGGAAAAAGTCAAGGGGTCTGAATACTTTCCGAAAGAATTGTAGCTACCACATAAATTGAATGGCATTTGTCCCTCATTTTAAGGTCAACCCTGTTATGTAAACTGAACTCTCATTTTAAAATGTAGAAACTATTTCCAATTTATTTTATATATATATATATATATATATATATATATATATATATTTTATATATATATATATATATATATATTTGGAACATTTAACAGTCAAATCATAGTGTAAAAGCAGGTGAGCTGGTTCTACTCTTTTTGGCAATTTACTGGTGTTTTGTAGTGGAAAACTGAGCGGATCGAGCATAACACGTCAACACTGTTACCCATAGATAGACTATCAAATAAAATAAATGTGAAGCTTGGCTTTAATTGCCCCTCCCTGTTGCACACAACAAACTTCCATTCACCCTGTCACAAATCAAATTAAGTCAAATCATATTTAATTTGTCACATGCGCCGAATACAACAGGTGTAGACCTTAGCGTGAAATGCTTACTTACAAGCCCTTGACCAACAATGCAGTTTTAAGAAAATAGAGTTTAGAAAATATTTACTAAATAAACTAAAGTAAAAAATATATATTTTTAAAAAGTGACACAATAAAATAACAATAATTAGGCTATATACAGGGGGTACCGAGTCAATGTGCGGGGGTACAGGTTAGTTGAGGTAATTTGTACATGTAGGTAGGGGTAAAGTGACTATGCATAGATAATACACAGCGAGTAGCAGCAGTGTAAAAGCAAAGGGGGTGGGGGGTCAATGCAAATAGTCCAGGTGGCCATTTCATTAATTGTTCAGCAGTCTTATGGCTTGGGGGTAGAAGCTGTTAAGGAGCCTTTTGGACCTAGACTTGGCGTTCCGGTACCGCTTGCCGTGCGGTAGCAGAGAGAACAGTATATGACTTGGATGACTGGAGTCTTTGACAATTTTTTGGGCCTTCCTCTGACACCGCTTAGTATATAGGTCCTGGATGGCAGGAAGCTTGGCCCCAGTGATGTACTGAGCCATACGCACTACCTTCTGTAGCGCCTGACGGTCGGATGCCGAGCAGTTGCTATACCAGGCGGTGATGCAACCGGTCAGGATGCTCTCAATGGTGCAGCTGTAGAACCTTTGGAGGATCTGGGGACCCATGCCAAATCTTTTCAGTCTCCTGAGGGGGAAAAGGCATTGTCGTGCCCTCTTCACAACTTTCTTGGTGTGTTTGGACCATGATAGTTTGTTGGTGATGTGGACACCAAGGAACTTAAAACTCTCTACCCTCTCCACTACAGCCCCGTCGATGTGAATGGGGGCGTGTTCGGCCCTCCTTTTCCTGTAGTCCACGATCATCTCCTTTGTGTTGCTCACATTGAGGGAGAGGTTGTTGTCCTGGCACCACACTGCCAGGTCTCTGACCTCCTCCCTATAGGCTGTCTCATCGTTGTTGGTGATCAGGCCTACCACTGTTGTGTCATCAGCAAACTTAATGATGGTGTTGGAGTCGTGCTTGGCCACACAGTCGTGGATGAACACGGAGTACATGAGGGGACTAAGCACGCACCCCTGAGGGGCCCCCGTGTTGAGGATCAGCGTGGCAGATGTGTTGTTGCCTACTTTTACCACCTGGGGGCGGCCCATCAGGAAGTCCAGGATCCAGTTGCAGAGGGAGGTGTTTAGTCTCAGGGTCCTTAGCTTAGTGAAGAGCTTTGTGGGCGCTATGGTGTTGAATGCTGAGCTGTAGTCAATTAACAGCATTCTCACATAGGTGTTTGTTTTGTCCAGGTGAGAAAGGGCAGTGTGGAGTGCGATTGAGATTAAGTCATCTGTGGATCTGTTGGGGTGGTATGCGAATTGGAGTGGGTCTAGGGTTTCCGGGATGATGGTGTTGATGTGAGCCATGACCAGCCTTTCAAAGCACTTCATGGCTTCACTTCACACATAACTTGTAGAAAATGCACTTTATGACACTGTCAAGAAGCATTATGACCATCATGATCGTATAAGGCAGATAGGCCTATCACGTACATACCCTTATGTCAGTCATCAGTCAAAAAGAGGGTGTCTTGTCCTGCTCCTTACATCTGCTCCTGCATTCATCGCAGTCATCAGAAACAGAGCATTGGCGTAGGTGCATGTCTGACATCAATGTGTGCGCAATTACAATGATAATTTAATATGGTCAATTTCAGAAAATGTTTTATAACATAAACACACTGTTGACAATAGGCTACGGTTTAATGGAATGTTTTACCTTGTGTGTTAGGTTTTGTGGGTTTTGACACTCTTATGTAGGTGTCATAACCAACAATTAAATAACGCAATATATGGTGTAAATATAAATATAAATGATTCCTCACAAAACCCAGAAAAAAAGAAGACCATGATTTTGTGGATTTTCATGAAATGTCTTTTGAAGGAAGGACTGTTGACATATATTTGACATTTGTATCTAAAATCATTATTGAGAAATAATTAATCAACATTTTGGCGTAACCCAGGCCTCCTTTAAGACTCCATAATGTTAATCTGTAGGTGCTACAAAGCAAAAATGTGTGTAATATGCTTTACCGCTGGCTCTGTAATATGAGTAGTGTTTTTATTTCAATAACAGTTTTACTACATTAATTTATGAATATTTAAAAATATAAACATTAATATTGAATATATATAATTGTTTTGATAAGGATAATTTTTCAATATATTGTTGAATATAATTATACTCTAAGTGTCACGATCGTCGGGAACAGAGGACCAATGCGCAGCGTTGAATGCCAACATATTTATTTAATCTGAAAGATAACACGAACAAAACAACAAAACGATAACGTGACGTCCTTAGCTCAAACACAACCTACTAGGAACACGGAACAAGATCCCACAAACACTGAGGGAAAACAGACTGTTTAAATATGGTTCCCAATCAGAGACAACCAGCAACAGCTGACACTCGTTGCCTCTGATTGGGAACCACTCTGGCCAACATAGAAATACAAGACCTAGAATGGAAAACAAAGAGCACAAAACATAGACTCTACACACCCTGGCTCAACATAAAAGAGTCCCTAGAGCCAGGGCGTGACAGTACCCCCCAAAGGCGCGGACTCCGACCGCGCCAACAGAACACCACAGGGAGGGACCGGGTGGGCACTCCGCCTTGGCGGCGGATCCGGCTCTGGGCATGATCCCCACTCCCTCTCTAACCCCCCCACAGTACCCCTGGTCCGGTCTGGCCCTGCTGGCCGGAGCTGGACTGAACACTGGTGGAGCGGATTGCTCTAGCTCCGACGTGGAGCAGCTGACCGGTACGGACCAGGCACCGGTGGAACAGGCACGGGCCGTGCCGGACTGACGACGCACACCACTGGCTTGGTGTGGGGAGCAGGAACAGGCCGAGCCGGGCTGACGGGCGCACCACTGACTTGGTGCGGAGAGCAGGAATGGACCGGGCCGGGCTGGCGACGCGCACCACTGACTTGGTGCGGGGAGCAGGAACAGACCGGGCCGGACTGGCGACGTGCACCATCGGCTTGGTGCGGGGAGCAGGAACAGGCCGGACCGGGCTGGCGACGCGCACCATAGGCTCGGTGCGGGGAGCAGGAACAGGCCGGGCCGGGCTGGCGACGCGCACCATAGGCTTGGTGCGGGGAGCAGGAACAGACTGGGCCGGACTGGCGACGCGCACCATCGTCTTGGTGCGGGGAGCAGGAACAGGCCGGACCGGGCTGGCGACGCGCACCATAGGCTCGGTGCGGGGAGCAGGAACAGGCCGGGCCGGGCTGGCGACGCGCACCATAGGCTTGGTGCGGGGAGCAGGAACAGGCCGGGCCGGGCTGGCGACGCGCACCATAGGCTTGGTGCGGGGAGCAGGAACAGGCCGGACCGGGCTGGCGACGCGCACCATAGGCTTGGTGCGGGGAGCAGGAACAGGCCGGGCCGGGCTGGCGACGCGCACCATAGGCTTGGTGCGGGGAGCAGGAACAGGCCGGGCCGGGCTGACGACACGCACCACAGGCTCGATGCGAGGAACAGGAACAGGCTGGACCGTACTGGGGACACACACCACTGGCCCTATGCAGGGATCAGGAACGGGCCGGACCGGACTGGTAACACACCCCAGTACCTCTCGCCGTGCCTCCACACTTTCCCTCTCCTCTGTGACCAGTGGCCCCCTTAACCTGGCGGCCTCCTCTGCAAACCCGCTGGACCGCTCCATCGCGGCCTCCTGCTGCCCCGTCGTCCACGGCGTTAGCCCCCCCCTAAAAAATTTCTGGGGGTCTCTCCTCCCCGTGGGCCAGGCCTCTATAGTTCTCGCCCAACTCTCGCTCTTCTGCTTCCAACTCCAGCCTCTCTCCTCCTCACATGGCTTGACCCAGTCGAGACTCTTCCTACACTGCTCCCAAGTCCACCCTCTCTGCTCTTCACTAGGCTTGACCCAGTCGAGGTTGCCACGGAGATCCGCTAGCGATTCCCCTGGCGATGGCTCCTGGACACGCTGCTTGGTCCAGTTTTGGTGGGATCTTCTGTCACGATCGTCGGGAACAGAGGACCAATGCGCAGCGTTGAATGCCAACATATTTATTTAATCTGAAAGATAACACGAACAAAACAACAAAACGATAACGTGACATCCTTAGCTCAAACACAACCTACTAGGAACACGGAACAAGATCCCACAAACACTGAGGGAAAACAGACTGTTTAAATATGGTTCCCAATCAGAGACAACCAGCAACAGCTGACACTCGTTGCCTCTGATTGGGAACCACTCTGGCCAACATAGAAATACAAGACCTAGAATGGAAAACAAAGAGCACAAAACATAGACTCTACATACCCTGGCTCAACATAAAAGAGTCCCTAGAGCCAGGGCGTGACACTAAGGGCATATCAAAGTTCCAGAGTGGGATCTCTGCTAGTTTAAAAGCTTTGGGCCATTTTATACTAAGACATTGGCATAGTAGGAATGTAAACAATCACAACCCTCCTTTCACTTGTATAATTACACATCATGCAAATCACCAGCATAGGGCAAACATTTTGAATCCATTTTCCAATTCACTCTCTTGGTAATGCTTACAAAATGGATCGTAACTCTAAAGTTGCAGAGATCCCACTCTGGAACTTTGATATGCCCGTAGAGCACGGTTCTCCACCTGCTCTGCGTGACGAATTTGGCCCACGGGTGATTTTATAAATATATATTTTTATTTATTTATTGTTGGACATAAAAGACTGTATAAACACCAGCAAATCAGCTCCAAGTCATTTTAATTTTGGAAATCTGTTCCAAATTATTCCCAGGCATAATAGAGTTTTTGCGCCCCCTCGGGCTCGTGTGGTAGAGGAGATCTTCGTGGGCTATACTCAGCCTTGTCTCAGGGTAGTAAGTTGATGGTCTGTTGATATCCCTCTAGGGGTGTGGGGGCTGTGCTTTGGCAAAGTGGGTGGGGTTATATCCTGCCTGGTTGGCCCTGTCCGGGGGTATCGTACAGAGACACAGTGTCCCCTGACCCCCTCCCCCCCCTGTCTCAGCCTCCAGTATCTATGCTCCAATGTGCCAGGGGGCTAGGGTCAGTCTGTTATATCTGGTGTAATTCTCCTGTCTTATTTTACATTTACATTTTAGTCATTTAGCAGACGCTCTTATCCAGAGCGACTTACAGTTAGTGAGTGCATACATTATTTATTTATTTATTTATTTGTTTTTCATACTGGTGTCCTGTGTGAATTTAAGTATGCTCCCTCTAATTCTCTCCCTCTCTCCCTCCCCTCCCTGAGGACCTGAGCCCTAGGACCATGCCTCAGGACTACCTGGCCTGATGACTCCTGGCTGTCCCCAGTCCACCTGGTGGTGCTGCTGCTCCAGTTTCAACTGTTCTGCCTGCAGCCATGGGACCCTGACCTGTTCACCGGATGTGCTACCTTGTCCCGGACCTGCTGTTTTCGACTCTCTCTCTACCACAACTGCTGTCTTGACTTCTGAATGCTTGGCTTAAGTTGGCTATGAAAAGCCAACTGACATTTACTCCTGAGGTACTGACCTGTTGCACCCTCTACAACCACTGTGATTATTATTTGACCCTGCTGGTCATCTATGAACGTTTGAACATCTTGAAGAACAATCTGGCCTTAAATGGCCATGTACTCTAATAATCTCCACCCGGGCACAGCCAGAAGATGACTGGCCACACCTCAGAGACTGGGTCCTCTCTAGGTTTCTTCCTAGGTTACTGCCTTTCTAAGCAGTTTTTCCTAGCCACCGTGCTTCTACATCTGCATTGCTTGCTGTTTGGGGTTTTAGGCTGGGTTTCTCACTTTGTGAGATCTGCTGAACTTTGACACACAGGAAGTATGACAGAGGAAACATGAACAGTGAGCCCACACCCATCACCACCACAGTGTCTGTCAACAATCACCTGCTTTTGCATACAACCTTCCCACAACTTTCTGGAAATGGTGCAGGATAGTTGCTTGTGTCACGCCCTGACCTTGAGAGCCCTGTTTTCTCTAGTTGGTTTGGTCAGGGTGTGAATTCTAGATTTTCTATTTCTATGTTGGCCGGGTGTGGTTCCCAATCAGAGGCAGCTGTCGATCGTTGTCTACCTTAGTTGTGGGATCTTGTTTCTGTTTTGGCTTGTGTTTGTGTAGCCTGTTGAACTTCATGTTTGTTTGTATTTTGTTGTTTTGATTCTGTATTCAGTTATTAAAGGAATATGTACGCATACCACGCTGCACCTTGGTCTGATCCGTCTATCAACGAGCGTGACAGCTTGGCTTTGGAACATTCTCAGCACATTTAAGGAACTTGACAAAAATAAACGTTATTTCATTACTTTAGCAGAATGTTTCCTAAAAGTTCAAACATGTTTACATTTCATTTCAATATTGGTAATGTTCTAGGAATGTTCTGCAACTGGTTTGACATTGGGAATGTTCTCTAATAGTTCAGAGAAAGTTAAGAAACAACATTCTTCTGTGGGAATTTCAGTACTTCACCATAACAGTTCCTACAGGTTTCCTCATGGTTCTTTTTAAAGTAATGTCTAAGAGGCTCTCTCTCTCTCTCTCTCTCACTCACTCACTCACTCACTCACTCACTCACTCACTCACTCACTCACTCACTCACTCACACACACAGGGTACATCGAGTTCTACGAGTTGATCCAACCATTGCTAGACATGCTATTTGTCATATTTTCAATTTTGGCATGGAACTCGTGTGTGTGTGAGAGAGCGCATGTGCGTATGTCTGTGCCTGCCTGCCTGTGTGTGTATAATTACTGTCTATAAAGATATGAATGCAACATGTGTCATAAGATAAAGGCCACAATTGAAGAGTAATGCAGGATAACCCTGGCCAGATAGAATATGTTTCCCTCTGCTAGAACAGGTAGTTATCAGATCAGACTGGAACATTGACACAGGAACAAAACTATAATTTACATATTTGTCTAGCCTGCCAGACCAAATGGTTCCCAAGGACCAGGTTATGTATTTATACACCTCGTTATTTACCAAAGTCATGTTGGTTGAACCTGCTGTATGTTACATATATTGATCCACAGCATGTCTTTGTCTCTCACATTAACAGTTAGCTGTCTCACATTGTTATGGCCTAGTTATAGCCTGTAGACCTGTTTTGTTATGGCCTAGTTATAGCCTGTAGACCTGTTTGTTATGGCCTAGTTATAGCCTGTAGTCCTGTTTGTTATGGCCTAGTTATAGCCTGTAGACCTGTTTGTTATGGCCTAGTTATAGCCTGTAGACCTGTTTGTTATGGCCTAGTTATAGCCTGTAGACCTGTTTGTTATGGCCTAGTTATAGCCTGTAGTCCTGTTTGTTATGGCCTAGTTATAGCCTGTAGACCTGTTTTTGTTATGGCCTAGTTATAGCCTGTAGTCCTGTTTGTTATGGCCTAGTTATAGCCTGTAGACCTGTTTGTTATGGCCTAGTTATAGCCTGTAGACCTGTTTGTTATGGCCTAGTTATAGCCTGTAGTCCTGTTTGTTATGGCCTAGTTATAGCCTGTAGACCTGTTTGTTATGGCCTAGTTATAGCCTGTAGACCTGTTTGTTATGGCCTAGTTATAGCCTGTAGACCTGTTTGTTATGGCCTAGTTATAGCCTGTAGACCTGTTTGTTATGGCCTAGTTATAGCCTGTAGACCTGTTTGTTATGGCCTAGTCATAGCCTGCAGTCATGTTTGTTATGGCCTAGTTATAGCATGTAGTCCTGTTTGTTATGGCCTAGTTATAGCCTGTAGACCTGTTTGTTATGGCCTAGTTATAGCCTGTAGACCTGTTTGTTATGGCCTAGTTATAGCCTGTAGACCTGTTTGTTATGGCCTAGTTATAGCCTGTAGACCTGTTTGTTATGGCCTAGTTATAGCCTGTAGACCTGTTTGTTATGGCCTAGTTATAGCCTGTAGACCTGTTTGTTATGGCCTAGTTATAGCCTGTAGTCCTGTTTGTTATGGCCCAGTTATAGCCTGTAGTCCTGTTTGTTATGGCCTAGTTATAGCCTGTAGTCCTGTTTGTTATGGCCTAGTTATAGCCTGTAGTCCTGTTTGTTATGGCCTAGTTATAGCCTGTAGTCATGTTTGTTATGGCCTAGTTATAGCCTGTAGATCTGTTTGTTATGGCCTAGTTATAGCCTGTAGACCTGTTTGTTATGGCCTAGTTATAGCCTGCAGTCATGTTTGTTATGGCCTAGTTATAGCATGTAGTCCTGTTTGTTATGGCCTAGTTATAGCCTGTAGACCTGTTTGTTATGGCCCAGTTATAGCCTGTAGTCCTGTTTGTTATGGCCTAGTTATAGCCTGTAGTCATGTTTGTTATGGCCTAGTTATAGCCTGTAGTCCTGTTTGTTATGGCCTAGTTATAGCCTGTAGACCTGTTTGTTATGGCCTAGTTATAGCCTGTAGACCTGTTTGTTATGGCCTAGTTATAGCCTGTAGACCTGTTTGTTATGGCCTAGTTATAGCCTGCAGTCATGTTTGTTATGGCCTAGTTATAGCATGTAGTCCTGTTTGTTATGGCCTAGTTATAGCCTGTAGACCTGTTTGTTATGGCCTAGTTATAGCCTGTAGACCTGTTTGTTATGGCCTAGTTATAGCCTGTAGACCTGTTTGTTATGGCCTAGTTATAGCCTGTAGACCTGTTTGTTTCTACCCCAGGGTATATACTGTAGCTTGTCCAGGTAAGCATATGGACAAGTAGGTTCATGTAGGGGGAGGCAGTGGATATTATAATAATAATTTGGTGGGTGCTTATACAGTGGGGAGAACAAGTATTTGATACATGTAATTTTTATCATAGGTACACTTCAACTGTGAGAGACGGAATCTAAAACAGAAATCCAGAAAATCACATTGTATGATTTTTAGGTAATTAATTTGCATTTTATTGCATGACATAAGTATTTGATCACCTACCAACCAGTAAGAATTCCGGCTCTCACAGACCTGTTAGTTTTTCTTTAAGAAGCCCTCCTGTTCCCCACTCATTACCTGTA